>NC_058095.1:58405517-58713103 GCF_020171115.1 Neogale vison
GGGCAGGAGACAGTTAAGCTCCAGCAACCCCATGTCCCCACCGAGCCCTTCAATCTTCGTAAAGCTGCCTGTCAATGGAATGAGAGAGTATCTGGGAAAAACCTAGCTTGCCCCATAGAGAAAAATGCCCGTGTGGCTACTATTTCATTCTTTAGAGTACAGGTTTTGTTCAAAAGCTAGAAAAGATGTCAAAATATCACAGAGGCTCCTAGACCCTCATGGGTAGGACTCTTTCCCTCCCTCCATCCCCAAGCATGGACACGGAGTTGACATGTGTCCGTGGTGTGGGGTGGAGAGAAGCAAGAGTTGTGATCCACAGAGGGCTGGACAGGACCCGAGCCACGACCTCCCTGCAGGCCCTCGTACTGTGTAAACGGGTCAAACAAGGCCTGGCGAGGAGAATGCAGGGTTCCCGAGGCCCCCAGTCTGACAAGCGGTCATTTCTATATCTTAACCGAAGATGCCACAACCAGGAGAGGCAGCCTGATGTGCAGGACCAGGAGGGAAGGAAACCACGAGGCCTCTCCTAGACCGAGGGGGACACGCTGACAGCGGGATGCATCAGATTCCCATGGAACCCATGACAGGTGGGGCTCGGAGGCACAGAACGAGGCTTCTGTGGATTAGGCTTCTGCTCCTCATGTCAAGGAGCTGTGGTCTGTCAGCCCGGGACGGAGCTCCTCAACCCTGGCATTACCGACACAAGGGGCTGGAAAAACCCTGGGTGGGGGGCGGGGGGTTCTAAGGCTGCCCTGGGCAATGCATCCCTGGAAAAATCACCCCCAGGGGTGAGAACCACTGCGCTAGGGGCAGGAAAACCTAACTAGTTCGTACATAACTAGTACCAGTACTAGTAGTACTGGCTAACAAGGGCGGAAGGAAGCAACGGATCAAACAGGGTCTTCATCAGAATGCTGATGGGCCCGCTGCGCCTCCACAGGGCCGGAGAGTAGGCAGAACTTCCAGCTGCCCGTGGCTACAAGACCCTTTTTGGCAGAGAACTTGACAGATCTAGATTCCCCCGGACTTGGGAACAGGTGTCCCGGCACCCTGCGGCTGCAGGCAGAGGAGGGCAAGTTCCTCCCAGTTCCCCCTTCTGGGGGGATAACCCCCAAACAGGCTGCTGCTGGGGACTGCACCGGGGGGAGGTGACCCCACTGACATGGACGGCAAGTCCCCTCCCGCCCCTGCAGCTCCACCAGCCCTGCCAGCCCGGCCTCTGTGGCAGGCCACAACAGGCCGAGGCAGCGCACGCCTGACACCCACATATGCCCAGGCCTCCCCGTTATTCCCGCTGGCAACTCTGTTGTTAAAAGGAACAAAAACAAAAACACCAGAATGACAACAAGGAAGGCAGCGTGCCCGGAACGGCCTGTGGTCCACACAACAGGTAGGAAGGCTGAATGGGCTCGGCTCTGGAGACAGGTTCTCACAATACAGGGCTCGCCCTGTCCCTAGGGAATTACGAGCAAATGCCCCATTTCCGTCCTTCCCAAGAGGATTCCTCTCTGTTTGAATTTTTGTTCGCATTTTTTTTTTAAGTATAACATGCACACACACAATGTAAATAACAACATGTAAAAAGCCTAGAAAACCTGTGCACCCCGTCTCCCGGGCCTCGGCTGATTCCCCAGCCCTCTATTTTCCTACCATGTTGCTTTTTGAGTTCTCCTGGAGCAATTCTCATTTCCAGAAATAAAATACTTCGGTCATACAGCTTTATAGTCTATGCAACATAGAATCTACTTTGAGTTCTCAATGTATCAGTGGGAGAGCATATCTAGGACCCCTCTCCGTGAAAGGCAGCCCACTCTCGGGACCCGCGACCCTTCCTCTGATCCAAAGGTTAAAAGTTGCTTGTCCTTTCTTCGCCGGTCTGCACGCACAGGCTCACACAGTCAGTCAGCCCCTCATTTGGTCATTATTTTGGATTTTGCCTTGGTCACCTGTGATGGGGTAGGGAAGCTCTGTAGACCTCCGATGACCTGAGGTCCCGTGAAGGTTGTACAGGCTCTCACCATCCTCCACATGGGCTCCTGCTTCTCCCCTCCTTACCCTACTCCTCCCGCGTGCCTCCCCACCTCAGTCCAGCTACAGCGGGTGGCCACCAGTTTCAAAGCTGCCAGCGTTTAAATTCCAGGCCACCACCAGAACCACGACTTCCGGGCTTTGCCTGGTTGACGCATAAAGTCCAAAGACCAACAAATGGGGTTCACGCCCCTCTGGGATTGTGGGGACATTCGTGAGTTCCCGCAACACTGAAGTCAGCCCATGTCTGGGAACTGATTCCACAGAAGACAAGGGGGGACAAAGTGTCGACCCTCAGGGAGCATACAGTCTAGTATGGGAGTGCCACAGCCAACAGCGTGGGTGTCCTCTGAGGGCTGGGATCCAGATGGATGGGTCAAGGGCTCTAAATCAAACTGCTCCTGGAAAGGAAGGTCGACCTCAACCACCTCCCCTTGATTGCCTTTGCAGACAGAGAACTCACACCCTGCCAGCAATCCCAAGTGCCTTCTAGAACATTCTATTCAAAAGCCACCCTGTAAAAATCTGCCTCTGTTAACTTTTACTCCTTGATGCATTCCGAATAGTGCAGGAAATTCTGCCCCCACTTTGGGTACCCAGACCAGCAGACAGTTTACAGCCCTGAGGTCTCACCGGCCCTGGCCATCTTCCCTCCCTAAGCACCTGATAGGGATGGAGGGTCAGGTTGCTGCTGACACAGCCAGGGACAGCCCACCCTCCTAGCCCTCTAACTTGCTCCCTGGGTTTGGCAAGATCCCCAGCCAGGTTCCGGACCCCAGAACCCAGAGTCTTGGCTTTTCCAGGGAAGGTGGGTCTGTGTGCCCCTGCCCCCCACCAACAGTTGCCCCAAAGGAGTGAGTTGACTGTACCTGTTGGAGGCAGAGAGCTCCTGTGAGGGCCAGGGCTGGCTGGAATCCCAGGAGAACTGCTGGGACGTTCCCAGGTGGTCTCTGGTCAAAGAAAGAAACACAATCACTTTGAGAAGCTCATAGGGCAAAATCTCAGAGGGTCCCAGAGCAGAGCTGGAAAACGTAGAGACCTGGCCAGCCACCTTCCTGGCCAACCCCTGGGAAGCAGGAGCTGGCTTTCTGCCCCACGTCATCCCCCTTCCTCCTCCCATGACAACACAGTTTCTCTTTACGGGGCACCCTCGGAAACATCCCCCATCGCCCCCTTCAATCCCCCAAGGCTGCCAACTCACACAACTCCACATCTGCCCGGACACTTCTCCCAAGTGCCCACTGTTACCCGAAACCCCCAAGCCAGAGGAAGGAGCTATTGCCTGGGGTCTAGACAGAGATGGGGGTGGGGGGTACTCTGTCAAATGGGGGTGATTTTCCAAGTCCTTCCCAGCTCTACAGTCCTACACCTCGTCTGAATTACAGCCCCTGCACCACACTGGCCACTTCTCCCTCCCCAGATGCCCAGCTACGCCGGCCAGCCAGGAAAACAACGAACACTTGCACCCATGGGCTCGCCCCCCTCCCCCCATGTCACCCCTGAGAGCAGAGACTTCTTATGAAGTCATCCAGTGATAAAAATGATCTTTTCTCACTCCATATAATTTGACCATGTAAAAAAAACAGAGAAGAGAGCTGTATCTAGAACCCTAGAGGGGGCTCAGTTGGTTAAGCACCTGTCTTCAGCTCAGGTCATGATCTTAGGGTCCTGGGATCAAGCCCCGCATCAGGCTTCCTGCTCTGTCTGCCTCTCCGTCTGTCTCTCCGTCTCCCTCTGCCCCGCCCCCTGCCATGCATGCTTGCTCTCGCTCTCTCAAATAAACAATATCTTGAAAAAAAAGAAAGGAAGAAAAAAGTAGTATCCAGAGTTCCACAGCTCAGAAGTCTTCCCTATCAACCCTTTGGTATCTTTTCTGGAACCAGACTGCCTGGGTTGGAATCCCAGCTCTGTCTCTCCCCGCCCACCGAACCTCTGCCAAGCTCCCTGTCCTCCTGGCTCCTTGGTTTCCTCCTCTGTAAAAGGAGATCGATAGTGGTACCCACTCAAGGCAATCACTGTATTCGTGCCAAACACCCCTATAAAGCTATTTTTGAGAGTCCATTACGTGGACATGACATTATTTAATAAAAAATTCTATTACTAAAATCTTGATGGTCTCAAAGACTAAAAACAGAAATAAACATAGCTTTTCAATGGCTTCTCTCCATGAGGGCGCCCCGTCAAGAGAAGCAGGTTCCTGCCTCAGCTCTGCCTGTCATCGGCTGTGCAGGCCTGGGCAAGTCAGACCACCTCTCTGGTCCTCTGATTCTTCATCTGAAATGAAAGGGTTGGGCTCACTGGTCTTTTTGGACCCGACACTCCTGCCTTCCAGCTTTGATCAGTGGGCTTAAAAACCTTAAACCCTCTGTTTGGGTTTAAGGAGCTTAGGGCTCCAGAACTCGGGGTAGAGAGGGATTAAGGTCCCTTCATGTCTAGAAGTGACCAGAAAAGCAGGCTCACTGGCTTCCCATGGGAGGAGGGGGCGGCAGGCTCACCCAGAGCCCTGCTCTCACTACAGGTCACACACACAGGGGGACGATCCTTTGCAGGCTCCTCCCCCACCCAGCACACAGAATAACATTGACCTCCCATTGACTCCACTCCCGCACATCTGCTGGTCTTGGAACATGCCTTTGCTGTAGTCCTTCCCTCACCCCCACCACCATCTCTGGATGGCCAGATCAATATTATTCATTAGTAGTCAAGTCTCAACTAAAATGCCTCTTCCACCATGCAGCCTTCCCAGACTGAGTCAGGGAGAACCCTGCTGCCAAACGCGTAAACGTTCTAGAGTCAATGCCCTGGTGTGTCACCCAGATATCTCCAGCTGCAGAGCCTCCTAGCCGAGTCCTGGGGACCATTTCCTCCAACCCTTTTGGTGGCTGATGCCACCGACCTGATTTCAGAGAAGACCTGGCGGCTCCTTCTGCCCTCTTGGAGCCTGTGAAAGTCAGCTGGGAGCAGGGCAGCAAACACCTGGAAGGCTGGGTTCCTAAGTCAGCTGGGCTATCTACGAGGGCACGCCAGCTCTTCTAGGCCAAGATGAAACCAGATTCTATGTGGTCAGGAGCTGCATTCATGGGTCCCAAGAGAACTCCACAGTGACTCCTGGTGGCAAATGGAGTAACCCGGAGTGCTGCGGGGAGAGGGGACGCGCAGCATGGAGACAGTGGCATGGCTGAGCTGGCTGGGGTCACTTCCAGGCCCCCCGGAAGCTGGAGCCCCTCCATCCCACAAGAACCACAACAGTCAGGCCAAACTTCATCAGGGCAAGAGAATGGACTGAAGGATTCAGCCCAGCCCACCTCCCTGTCCTGGTCCTCTCCGGCCAACCCGAAACACAGATCCCCGCAAGCCCGAGACAGGAACGCAGCCAGGCCAGGCTGGGCGGATGTCTGGAGCGAGCCACGGGGACCCTGGCTGACTGACCTCACCAGCAGCAGGAAACGTCACCCCAGAGGACCATACCACCCATGGAGAGGAAGCCATTTCTAGGCTTTTTCCCATAAAAGATTCCCTAATCTGTTTACAGCACGCCAGTCTCCTCGACCAAGCAAAACTGAAACAGCACCTTGGGGCCTGATGGAATCCTGGGTTCTACCCCTGAGGGTTAGAGGGATAGAGGAGGGTTCCAGAAGGTTCCAGAGGGTTCCAGAAACATCCAGACTCCTACTAGGAGAACCATGGCCAGGCACGCCCCAAAGGCTTGGGGCGGGGTGGAGGGGGGGAGTGCACACAGGAAGGTCAGAGCGGAAGAAGTGAGATGTGTTCTTGGAGACACTGCCCATCCAACTCAATCCATGAAAAACACATTTTTCCCCAAGGGCAACCCTAACTCATTCTGACTTCCTCCACCCAAACTGGAAACACATACACACACACACACACACACACACACACACAGATCAACCAGCCTGTGGACTGTTTGAGCCCAGGGAGGTTGTTCTCCTAGCCACAGATGCTCCAGGCCAGAGAGTTTTAATTTCCTCATCAGTGGACGACAATGACTGCCACGGAGAATAAAACTCCTGGGGGTAAGTATAGCCGAAAGGCGGACAGAGATGTAAGCCTGGGATTCAAAGCACAGACGGCCCCTCCTTAAAATAATAATGACTGTGATAATGATACTGATCCTAAGATAGGAAGCAAGGTATCAGTTACTAATCTTACACGGTTACTTCTGGATGGCATTGTCCTTGTTAAGACTAGATCCTGCTTGCCTTAGAAAGAGCGGCTTCCAGTGGGAAAGCTACAAGGACCCCCTGGATCTCGGTCATTGGTCCTAGTGACCTGCCTTACACAATGTCCCACCCTGACACCCCTCCCCTCCCCGCTCCCCCACACTCCACCACCGGCTCTGCAACCACCCCCTACTCCGGTGTGGTGGCTCTCTACTGCCCCTGGTGGCTACCAGATGAATTACCAGAGGTACCAGCTCTGGGGGAATTGGGCCCTTTAGGGTCCTGGATGGGCTCTGAGATTCCTGCAGCCCCCTCCTCCTTACCTTCCCCCCAACATTCTTCCTTCTAAACCTCTAATTGTTGCTTCTTCATCTCTCTTCTCTCCACTACTTCCAGTCTCCCTTGCTTGGGGGTGGCCCCAACCTTGGCTTCTCTCCTAGACCCCATCTCCCACCCCCCATTTTCCTCACTGGGAGGGTCTGCTAGGCTCTGCTCAGGTTTTCCTAGCCCAATAGCAGCGCTGCTGCTCCCTTCTCCAGCCCCTGCTCCAACCATGCTAGAAGCTAGTCCCCTCTACCCCCACCCCGGGGCTGCCCTAGTCTCCTTGGTCACGTCCTGCACCCCAACCAAGAAGGCAGGTCCCAGAAGCATCAGGGGACACCCCCAAGCCCTGCACCTTGGTTCTGCCTTAGGCCCCGCTGTGCAGAATCTGCAATCAGGTCAGCCTCCACCAAGGGAAGGTACAGCACACCAGAGCCCAAGTCAGCGCCCAGAGGGTCCTGCACGTCTCTCCCTTGGGGATCTCAGCAGCAGACACTGGTTCCCTCCCATGTCCCAGTGTTTCCTGTGCCCCTGGCTTTGCAATCATGGCAATTAGGGGTCTCTGGTGACAGGACATTCCCAGCCCCTTCTTATAATTAAATGAAACCTGAACTCCAACCACAGACTCTCCACAGGAAATGAACCACTGCTCTCTGAACACCCATTCCTGCCTGGTCTACCCCAAGTCCGTCCACACTGGGCATCTCCTTCAGGGCCCCCAGAATTATTACAAAATGGGTGCTATCATTTCCATTTCCTTTTAAGATTTTATTTATTTATTTGAGAGAGGGAGCATGAGCCAGGGGGAGGGGCATCAGGCAGAGGGAGAAGCAGGCTCCCCACTGAGAAGGGAGCCCGGGATCCCAGGACCCCGAGATCATGACCTGAGCCCAAGGCAGACGCTTGACCAGTGAACCACCCAGGCATCCCCCATTTCCTTTTCTAAAGGAAGATGCTGAGGCCTGAGAGAGAAGCAGCAGAACTGTGACTCAGTCTGTCAGCAGGGACACCCTCCACCGTGCCAGTGACACCAACACCCCCAAGGCTCTGTGTTGGGGCTCCAGGAGCTACCCCCAAAACAGCACTTTTTTCCTCTATATGCCACTCTTTGGGTGAGAATCATCCTCTAAATTTAAAGTGTGACTATACTGATTTCACATAAACATCAGAAATCTTTATGACATGGTAAATATTTGCTACAACGTAATCAATTCTATTATTGAATATAACTGTACTATACTCAAAAGCCTACTCTGCGTCTGGCTGTGTTCTGCACCCCGTGGACACTGCAGGAAACAGAACGGGTTAAACACCCTCCTCCCTTGGCATATGTTCTAGCAGTCATGATGCTATTCTGTCTAGTTTGGAAATATTGACACATCAACTTTTCCATGAATGAAAATTTAAAATTTTCTGATGGGAGTGGAAGGAGGGTAAGAAAGTGAAACAGATCAGGTTAGACGGAGGTATGTGCTAAAGAATGAAGCAGGGAAGAGGAATAAAAAACAGTATTTTACTGTTGATTTTAGAAGGGTGTGATTTTAGAAGGGTGGCCAAGCAAGGCCTCCCTGGGAAAGGCACATGGGAGTCAAGTTCAGAAAGTACTAAGTATCTCTTGCTGCATCAGAAACCACCCCAAACTCAGCAGATGGGATGAACAGCGTTGATGATGTCACACGGTTCCAGGAGGGGCTTCGTGGCATGGTTCCGGCTCTCCCGTGAGGTCCCCATCAGGGTCTTAGCTGGCGCTGTGTCATCCGAAGGCTTGAGTGGGGCTGGAGGAGCCACTTCTGAGATGCTGCACTCACACGGATGCAGGTGGGGGCCAAGGTTCCTCGCCACGGGGCCGCCCCCATCGTGGCACCGCCGTCCCTCCCAGAATGTGTGTGCTGACAGAACAGGGAGAAGCCACGATGCTTTTAATCACCCAGCCGTAGAAGTGACCCTCCATCACAAGTGTCAGATCACACAGCCCAGTGCTGATAGAACATGGGAGGGTCTCTCACAGTGGGGTCCTGGACCAGCAGCATGAAGATCTCTAGAAATGCAAATCCTCGGGAATCAGCCACTCTGGGGGCGCCCGCTGCAGGGTTTGAAGCAGAGAAGCGGCATGGTCCAACGGAGGTCACTATGGCAGGCCCTGCATCCCAGCAGGCTTCCTAGACTCAGCCACCATGTGTCCTCTCAGCACATCTGGTGCCCTAGATGTGTCATCTGTGAATGCTGCCTCTCTCTGTCCACCCTGTCAGTCCTCCGGGGATGGAGACAAGCCTGGGCCCTTCCAGAACTCCCTCCAGAAGGAGCAGGAGCAGCTGGGGAGCATGGCATGCATGAGTGGGACGGGGCCCATCCAGATGAGGATACCACCACCACCACCACCACCACCACTACCACCACCACCACCGAGAGCCGGGACACTGGTGGGATCTGGGGATGTCTCACTCGGGAAGGGTCAGGGAAGGGGGTGTTCAGGCGATGACTCCTGCCTCATGCCCTGAGCTCTCGAACCAGACCCCTCCGTGTTGGCTTCAGACCCCATGGGCTGAGAGACAATTCTTGAACTGTCGAGTGACACCCAGGATGGATACAGCTTGACCCAAGAGATTCTCATTTGGGAAGCTTCCATGGGAGCTTGCATTATAGCCCCCAGCCCCGTTCACAAGGCTCGGATCCTCAGCAAACAAAGACAGGGCTTTGTGCAAACAGCCATCTGCGGGCCATCAGCAGAACTACGTTCTGTGGGTTCCCCTAGGTCTGACCTACCAGCAGGACGGCGACTGAGCCTGGGCGACGTCTCAGGCAGCATGGGAAGACTTCACCCTGGCTACTGGACCCCACAGTCTGTGTCCTGAGCTGTATCTAGAACTGCATGGCAGGAGCCAAATCTGGGGGCATGGAAGAAGTGGGGAGGTGCTAACTAGTGGTCCCCAATGCCCAGGATCCAACAGTCATGGGCAGCATGCACGAAACCATGACCGGCCCTGGGGAGGCCCTGCTCCCAAGCACTGAGAGTCCCCCTGCTCTGAGGAAGGAGTGACACCAGGACTCTGCTATTCTGGAAAGGGAAAGAAATGGACTGTACAGCTGCCCCTCATGCTTAAAACACTCCTCGGCCCAAAGCTGCTGTTAGGCACCTAGGAGCTCAGGCATTGGTGTCATAGACACTGAAATCCCAAGTCCACCCCTTAGAACACAAAGGGAGAGGGAGGGAAGGGCTCCCTCTGGTCCTAGAATGCCTTCTGCAGCATTTCTGAGCTCTAGGGTTGTCTCAGTTAACTAGTGGTGGTCTACCAGCAGCTCCAAGGATCCTTCTAGCAAGCCCAGGGGCATGGGCTCTTAAGGCCGGTTCACAGAGGCTGGTGATACCAATGGGATAAAGAGGTAGCCAGTGGCAGGACCAAGAGTAGTCACAGGAATTCTAGTGAAGACATGGGGGAGTGGGGCACCTGGAACTCTCTGAGCCTGTCTTTCAAACCCTTGAGGATCCCTGGTGTACCAAGCTCCTTATGCAGTTCAGATCTGGGCCAACACCCCAGGAATCCCTGAACTTGGGCTGTGGGGTAATGAGTGTTGATCGCAAAATAGGAACAGGTGTCTTGTCACGAGCTAATAGGCAGGGGCTGCTCATATTATGACCTCCCATCTTATGGTGGAGAAAATGCAGGCAGGTCCCAAGACTTTATCAAAACGAAAGCCGGGACCCTCGGGGTCCAGGACGTAAGCACAGGCACCTGCCTGAGCCCCGGTCTTATTTCCCAAACTTGGCTACTCATCAGGGTCATTGGGACCCCTTGGTAAAAATAGATTCTCAGAGCCGTGCCCCGGAAACTCGAGGGCTGTGTCATATCAACGTATCCCCGTCTCCCGGGTACCGCGTATCATAAGCAGTTGGGTGTCTGATGAATGAATGCTGACTCAGATCAAAGTAAGGCCATGAGAATGGAGTTGGGTGAGGTCATACGGCCAACGGCTATTTTTAAAAAATGAGTGTGTACAGATAAAAGGAAAAACAGAGGGATGGAAAGACAAAGACCAGCAAGAAGAGACGGAGCACCGAGTCCCTGCACCGATAGCATGAATTACGAATTCCGCAAGGAATCCAATTTAAAAATGCGATATATACGGGTAGTTTAAAGAAATATGACGGGAGATAACCCCCAGGAACAGATGTTCCTTCTCCCTCAAAGTTGGAGGAGCCCAACCTAAGATGACAAGACGCTATTTCCTGACTCACTGGACATGATGACATCAGACCGATAACCCCTCATTATCTGGAAGGATCTGGAGAAACAGGTTGGGGAAGGTCTTGGAAAAGCAGCAGGGAGACAGTGATCAAAACCGCAAACACACAGACCCTGCCACCTAACACCAGTCTCAGGCGTGCATGATCTAAGCGTAAAGAGGTGGTTGGGGGCATCTTTTGTCGGAGGGGGGGAGATCTCCAGAGAAACGCTGCAAATGCCCAGGGGGCACCACACTGTGTGGGCGGGATGCATCTGGGAGTGCTGATGGGGAGGGCACGTCCAACACACACTGCTAAGTGATCAGCGTACAAAAGAGGAGTATTTTTTAATCAGTTGTCTCCAGCTTCAGCGAAGATTTTATTCAACCAGCTGTATTAGCTGTAGGTTGAAGGATGGGGTTTTATGTAACGTGCAGAAGGGTCCTGCTTACTCCCAAAATTTTGAGGCTGTGCAAAAGGTTCTCAGAGGCATCTTAGAAAGCACAGAAGTCAAAAGTACGTGCACGGAACATTGCCAGAAGAATACGCCAGGGAGCACTTGATGCTGACTACTACGTAAGCATCAAACCAAAGAGGACACCCAGGTGCTCAGGCAGTGACAAGTCTGACTCTTGGTTTCGGCTCCAGTCATGGGATCGAGTCCCGCGTTGGGCTCCGTGCTCCTCGGAGAGTCTGCTCCAGATTCTTTCTCCCCCTCTGACCCTCCCCCGGCTCATGCTTGCTCACTCTCTCTGAAAGAAATTTTACAAAGTAAGTCAAACCAAAGTAAGGCAACTATATTTTTACAGCATACCCCTTTCCAATGCTTTGCCAAGTACACGGTAATTTCCCACGGAAGAGGGACAACACTGTGTCGGGTTGGTGTCAGAATGAACTCAAAAAGACAGAAAGAAAAAGAAAAACAAGAAACGAACCAAGCAGACCAGGGTCAAGTGGGGCTTTTTCAGGGCGACTGTGAAACGGCGAACCAGTCAATAAATGCTGGCAGGACACGAGGCCAACGACCCGAAAGGTATTAAGGTGGCTCCATTTCTCATGCATTTTCTGCAATTACCTTTTTTTCTGGCTTAAAAAATTTTAAGGGGGAGATAAAACAGTCCTCGAGATTACTAAAAGCATACGTTCCCATCTTTTTGCTGGCAAAAGCCTTTCTAAGTGTGACCTCGAAAGGGAAGAATCAGAAAAGCTAAACACTGACTAGACCCTCTGTTAAAAAAAAGAAAAATTACCGTCAGAATCCTAGAACATCTTTTTTTAAAAACAGGACTACTTGTTACACCCCATTGAGACCAAAGGGTCTAAACACCAGCACTCTTCCTTGCAGACCCACATCTGGGTGTGTCTATTTGGCCCCTACGGTTTGCACCAGCGAGCGAGGCACAAAGCAGGGCTTGGAAAGACTACATGGACCATCAGTGGCCAGTTTCTCCCAAATGACTGCTAAGAAAAAAAAGCAAGCCTGCAGAGAAAAAGAGATAGGAACTAACCCAGAGAAACAAGTGGGCCTAAGACATCATGAGGTCCCAGAAACTGGACCAACAGCCCAGCACCTGATTTCTGGTCCCTTGGTGGGGGCTACTATGAGATACCCTATATCCTCTTCTTTTTCTTTTTCTAAATTTTTATTTATTTGAGAGAGAGAGAGAGCAGAGCAAGAGAGGGAGTGCAAGCAGGGCCAGGGCGAGAGGGAAAAGCAGATTCCCCACTGAGCAGAGCTTGATCCCATCACCTGGGCCAAAGGCAGACGCTTAACTGCTGAGTCACCAAGGCACCCCTGCCCTATATCCTTCTAATAAATACTCATTTCCAGCCCATAAGCGAGTTTGAGTGGGCTTCTGTTTCCACCCACAGACAACCACCAAGCTGCATCACCCCATGAACAGCCAACACCAGCCCTGTGGCCCTTAGATCCTGGAATGTTCTTCTGGGATATTCTTCTGGAATGTTCTGGAAAATTCTTCTGTGACCATGCTGAATGGAGGTTTCTTAACACCCCCTCAAGGAGAACGCCCATAATCCCTCCATGGAAAAATCACACCCGGTCCACTATCCAGAAGCTCCTCTTCCCGCTCTCTGTACCTTCCACTCACACACCACCTTTAGGATCCTGTTTTCTGAGAAACTCGGCATCTGTGAACTTCAACCACGCTGCATTGCTAATCCCGATTTAGAAGACTTTCCAGTAAAAGGTGTGACCGTACGTTTATAAATAATGCTCAAAATCGTGGAGAGTGTTGCTTTTCACAAGACAGGAAACCATCAGAAAGAGCCATGGTTATTTCGGGGCACAGAAATAAGCCATCGTTGCAGCCACCAAGGCACGTTCCAAGCCTGGCTGGATTCCCCATGAAGACCATCCAGACCCTGAAGCACAAAGGGCCCGCTCCGTGGGGAGGTCCTTATCAGGAGCCAACAGTGCAAAACACGGATGTAAATCCTACACCAAATAAGCTCTTCTCCAACATCAAGAAAGGGCACTCAGGACAGACAGGAGCACACGACATGGCGGAAGAAACAGACAACATCTTAGAGTTGACGAAATAAGATTCTTCGAGAAACAGCAACAGCAGGTTGGGAAGGAACCTCTCTGCCAAGAGGACTGCCAGCCTTGTCTACTAAGGAAAATTCTAGAAGGCTACCAACAGGGCCAGCCTCCGAGGTGGGCTGAATGGACAGTAGTGCTTCTCCATCACAGGGGGGCCGGCACAGACCCCAGGACCCCACTCCCTGAGTTTCTAAATCAGGAGGTCCGGGGTGGGGCCCGAGAAACTGCATTTCTAGGAAGTCCCCAGGTGTTGCTGATGCTGGTGCTGGTGCTGGTCCAGGAACTCCACGGTGAGACACACAGGCCTGGAGGGGGCAGGGCGGGGGGAGCCAAGGAAGCCCCAAAATCTCTCTGCAGAAGCACTTCCTCCCATCTCCACGTGTTAGAGGGAAGGCCATTTAAAGAAATAAGCAAAAATAAAAATAAATTTCTTTTTAAAGATGCAACCATGGAAACAACACCCAGACTCCTCCCAACTCCAAAGCACCCACTGTGCTCGGTATTCCCCCCACAACCAACAGGTGGCGCTGTGAAAACTATAGCAAATACTCAATGTGGCCCCAGAGACTCAGAAAGAGAAAAATGACCCCAGCGTGGCCAGTGCTCCGAGAGCAACGGGAAAACCATCAGGACCAACAGGACCGCCCGAATTCAGGCCTCCTCTCTGCCTCTAAAGTCCAGCAGCCAAGAAGATTTTGCATTTGCAGCCCTGCTCGATTTTGCATTTGCACACCTGCTTGCGGGAGCGGGAAGTCACAGGCACATGCACTTTGTAGGGCAGGGACCTGGTGTCCAAAGCACTGTGTGTGCTCCTTGGCCCATTCTGTTCTGCTTCCCAAGGCTCTACCTCTGCTATCTGCTGCACACCCACTCTCACAGCCCACCCCACCCCATCAACACACACCATGTTTCTATACCAGCTGCACAAACCAACTGAAGTCTTTACCCGGGGACCAGGAGGATGCGGAGGTGAAGAGGAAGGAAGAGTCCCTCCTTGACTCCCAGCCGGGCACCGTCCTCCCTTCCTGGCAGAGAGGACACGGCCCGGCACCCCTGGGAACTCTTCACCCTCATGTAAACAAGACCAGGGCTCCGCTGTGTGCACCTCAGCCCTGGAAGGAATCCCAAAGGTTAGCAATGCTCCATGAGAGGATTCCCGCAGGAGAAGGGAGAGGATGAGGGGAAATGGGCATCTGAGAAAGCAAGCAGAAGGGGAGGAAGCCAGGAGGACAGGCTGGGATCTGGGGAATGAGCAGCTCCTGTTGTCTCCTGCATCTCCGAGGAATTATTTTTATCCTACTTATTAAACTAATACAGGTCCTGGGAGGAAAGGCTGCAAAACACAGAAAAGTCCAAAAAGGAAACAGAAGTCTCCTCAATCCATCACTGGGAAAGAACCACCATGGACTGATACCTCCCCCAAGGTGTGCCATGGGAGTGAGGGGGGCACCCCAACCAGCAGGCATCAGGGACAGAAGCGGGGGTGATGGCAAGAAGCAGGACCACCTTGCCTGGCCAGTGGGGTCTGTCCCTCGGTGGGGAGAAATAACAGAGCTTGAAAGGGCTTTCAAAATCAGCCTGACCCGCTCTTATAGAGAGGGAGAATCCAGACTCGAGGATGATGGGGCTGAGCCAAGGATGGACCGGCCTGGGAAGGGGAAGAGCTGTGGCCGTGACCGCCAACCCGGTCCTCTCCAGTATACTCAAGCACTCAAGTAATGAGAAGAATCTACAGTATCTGGAAATCATCCGCTTTACGTGTCTCTTTCCTGCGGCTTACATAAAAGCTTTTCTGCACTTCCTTCTGTTGGAGAAACCAGAATTCTGGGACCCAGGGAGCTATTTTAAGCCGGAGCCCACGCCCTGTGTTCACCAAGACGCTGGCAAGGCAACAGGAAAAGCAAGCTACCTTTCCGCAGCTGGTGATTCTTTACCCCCAGGCCAGGCAGGTGCCAGAAACGGAGGGGACAGATGACACTTCTCCATGGCCTCCTAGAGGACACAACACCATCTGGTGGCCTGTTACATGGGGGCCTTGGAAATGTGTTGGTTTTCTGGGGTTGCCCCATGAAGAAAACACCACCAGCTAGAGAGCTAAAACAACGGAACCATGTTGTGTCCCAGTTCTGAAGCGGGGGATGGAGGGGGTGGCGGCCAGAAGTCCGCGATCCAGGGGTTGGCAGGGTGGGTTCCTTCTGAGGGCCGTGAGGGAGAGCTGTTCCACAGTCCATCACCTCGGTCACCCTTGGACTCAGAGACAATGCCCTCCTTTGGTCTTGACATCATCTTCCCTTATGCGTTTGTCTCTGAGTCCAAAAAAACCTGCTTCGGTTCCAACCTCCTCAACCCAAGTGTTCCCAGTTGCCAGAAACCCCTATCTTAAGTCCCTGCAATGGCCCCTGAAGGCTTAATGCCTGGGCGTGGGGGTGAGGGGCAGGACCCCTTCCCGCATATTATTCCCAGACCCTATTCCTGTTCCAGACCGCAAGATCTATTTCCCCTCTCCCCCATTATCGGAGCCAGCGCTTCTTGGGCTAATGGTGCCCTTGGGCAAGCAGACAGGCATTAGCCAGAGCTGGCAAGATAGCAGGAGATTCACGCAATGGCAATGATTGGGGGGCTGCCACGTGTGAGGACGAGATCCTTCCAGTGCAGGGTCTCAGTGTCCCCGTGCCCAGCCCTGCACACTGCTCCCAGGGAGTGGTATACAGAAAACACATGTGTCTTGCATGACTAACTTCTCCCCCTGTTCTCCCACGCCTCTTGGATGAGCACTGCCTACTTTGGAATCCGACTCGGACTGAAATAACAAAAAAAGCTGTTACCCCACTCCAAGATCTCCCCTCCGATATTACAGATCTGATCACTGGGAAACCACACCAGCTTTACAACCCCAGGCACGTTCCCAAACCGTGGTGGGTGAGGAGCATTTGGTGTTGTGACTCCTGGTTTCACAGAACCTTTGAGCCCGAAAGGACCTTCGGAGAGATCTATATGAGCAGGAAAAGAAAACGGACTCCAGCCCACAAGGAAAGTCCCCTTTAACAATCTCCTCTCCACTTCAGGAAGCATTCAGTCTTTGCAAACATGTAGCCATTTGCATTGTGTTCGCCCACACCGCCTCTGCAAGAAGCCATCCAAGTGGATAATTAGAGCTGAGCACAGACAAGGCATTTAACAAACACTTGTTGCTTGATAATCAATTCATGCTGTCCTTGCCCACTCTCTGATCAGTAATGCCTCCTGTGGATGCTTTCCATTTCTGCAAAGAATTCCACCGACGGACTCCATGGGCCCTCACCCTTGAGACAACTACCTGGTTGCCCCTGTCCAGACCCCATCTTCCTGCAGCAACCACGGGCTCCCATGGTCCCTCACACACACACACACGCACACGCACACGCACGTGCCCATGTGCGCCAGCCTTACAGCAGCCCCAGAAAGGCAATGCTTCCCACCCCAAAAGTCAGGTGCACAGAACACCTGTGGGAACAAGGCTGAGCGTGAGATGGCCTGGTAGGTTCTCGCTGAAACAGATGCTCTATCACTGTATACCAGCCAGGCATTTCTCCTTGGATTCCTCTCTTTCCCAGTCCCCTTTCTTTTCTTTCCTTCTTTTTTTTTTTTTAAAGATTTTATTTATTTATTTGACAGAGAGAGATCACAAGCAGGCAGAGAGGCAGACAGAGAGAGAGAGAGGGAAGCAGGCTCCCCGCTGAGCAGAGAGCCTGATGCGGGGCTCGATCCCAGGACCCTAAGATCATGACCCGAGCCAAAGGCAGAGGCTTAACCCGCTGAGCCACCAAGGCGCCCCCAGTCCCGTATCTTAATCTCTGACTCCCAAGAGCATTTATAAACTAGCTTCCCAACTCGGTGCCTCATCCCATCTCTCTTTAGTACCTGGATACAAAACCACAAGGCTCTGTCTGAACATGGGCCAAAACTCCCGACACCCATGGGAACCGGGTGCGTAAAATGCACACATGAAGCTAATGGAGCGTAAGAAAAGTCAAGGGCGATGGCAAGCTTTTCAGCATCACCCGGGGCCCAGGTCTGACATGGCCACACTTCATGATTCTCCAAGAGAAGGCAAGTCACTGGATGTTCATGGAATTCTTTCCGATTTCCGATTTCTGTCTAGCAGGTGACCTCCGCTATGTCTGCATCTCTTCAGGACAGCTCAGCAGGATCTGGAAGGTTCTGCTCCTGCCCTGACCAGCGCACACACACCACTGCCCTCCAGGTTCAGTCGTCATGAATCAGGGCTGTATTTTAAAGAATTCAGCCAAGCAAACATCATGCCTTATGGGGACACAACTCACACCCATCTTGTACTTTTTTTTTTTGCCTTTAATGATAGAATATTAGTCAAGCGAATGACGGGTGGAGATCCCGCCAATCAAGACGGTTGGGTTGACCTGCTTTGGACAGATGAGCCGCTGAACCCTGCTAGGTCACAGGGTGTGGGGAGGGGACATAGTAAGTCTATATTGGCACTTGCTTCCTAACCAAAGTGAAGGCAAGTTGGGGAGTCCCAGTCTACCAACCTCCAGAGAAGAACAATACGGAAGTGGAAACCTTACAACTTCTTGCCATCTCCAAGGCCTGAACTATTTCACTAGCTCTAAGTTCCCCAAAGACAAGGATGGTGTTCATTCCAACCAGATGTCCGAAAGCTCTACAGAATGGGAGAATGAGAAGAGCGTAAGCCCCAAATGCTGACTGAACCGTAGCTAGGAGGAAAGTTGAAATGAAAGGCCACAGGTTTTTGGTTTTTTTAAAAAATAATTTATTTATTATTTATCTGACAGAGAGAGACACAGCGAGAGAGGGAACACAAGCAGGGGGAGTGGGAGAGGGAGAAGCAGGCTTCCTGCCGAGCAGAGAGCCCGATGTGGGGCTCCAACCCAGGACCCTGGGATCATGACCTGAGCTGAAGGCAGAGGCTTAACTGACTGAGCCACTCAGCGTCCCCACAGGTTTTTGGTTTTTGTGTTTTGTTTTTTTTTTTAATGCCAAAAATGCTGAGGCACATTTGGCATTTGAGGTAGCTCAGTCCATTAAGCATCTGTCTTTGGCTCAGGTCTCGATCCCGGGGTCCCCCGTCTCCAGCTCCCAGCTCAGCAGGGGAGCCTGGTTCTCCCTCTCCCTCTGTCCCTTCCCTCTGCTCATGTGGTGTCTCTCTCTCTCTCTCTCTCTCTGTGAAATAAATAAAATCTTAAAAAATAAAAAGGCAAAAATGCTGAGATTTAAAAAATTTTTTCTTGAGCTTTTGACTCAAAAGCTTTGAAATGAAAAGCTCTGCCACAATATCCCGTTTTATAACAGGATCAGAAGAAAGACGAGAAAACCTCCACAAGTCAGTTACCTTGACAACACTGAAGGATGTAAAAACGTTTGCCAGGTTGAAGGGTCTTCCTCCACAGTTTTGTGCTCAATCTGTATGTTGTCACCGTAAAAATGACAGATCTGTCTTTAAAGAGTTCCTCCTTGAGATTCTACCTTAACGATAGTAGTTTATGGTGATACAGCTTCTAACCTTGGGACTATAATACGTGTTTACTTGTTTGAAGAAAACTGTATTCTTTCAATTTATCTCGGTAAAAGAAAATGGGATTTAAATTTACTCTTCAACTTCATAATATCTGACCCACTGACAATGCCCTCATCAATTTGTCTCCTTGCAAGTCTAAAAAAAAGGAGGTAACCATTAGGAAATACTTAAAAATAGAGAGCAGACCTCACTCTTTCCAAAATAACGGATTTGGAGCCATTAGGTCTGTGATACCTTTTAACAAACTCCCTAGGTGCTTCTAATGCCCACCGAGGTTTGGGAATCAGGCAGAAGGAATCCCCAGCTAAGACATCACAGGACTGTCTTCACTGTGATATAATTTGCATACCATAAAATTCCCTCTAAAAGCACATAATGAGTGGTTTTTGGCCTACTCACATAATTACACAAATATCACCAACTACCTAAATTTAGAACATTTTCATCATCTCAAAATGAAACGCCATACCCATTAGGAGCCACTACCACTCCCCTCTCTCCCCGTTCCTGGAAACCACAAATCTACGTTCTGTGTCTTTGGCTTTTTTGCCTGTTCTGGGTATTTCGTGTAAATGGAGCCATTCAATATGTGGTTTTATGTGTCTGGTTTCTTGCATTTTGCATATTTTCAAAGGAATCCTTGTTGCAGTAAGTATCTGCTTGTACTTTGCTCCTCTTTATGCCTCAGTGATCTCCCACTGTAGGGTCCAGCATATTTTTGTTCATCTACTTATGATGCGATAGACACTTGGGTTGTTTCTGGACACCAAGAAGAACATCACTACGAACATTCACGTATAGGTTTTCGTGTGCATGTTTAAAATTCTCTTGGGTACGTATCTAGGAGTGGAATTGCTGGGTCCAACCCATACTTTCCCTTCTAGCTCCACGTCCGTATCTGAATGATTTGCTGCTCACTGGCGACCCCACCAAACAGCCTACACTGCTGATCGGTAAGTAGCCTTTTCAGAGTAACTCAACTTCCGAGAATACAACAAACAATAAATTCCTTTTGTCTCCTTGGTCTTTTTTATTTTTATGGGTCTTCCATGTACTGCCAACATGCATGACTCCTGCGGCATCTGCGAAAATTCCAACAGATTGCCAGTTTTGAGAACAGCGGAGGTACGAGGAATGTGTGGTTCACGTAAGGGTGACCTTAACGTTGCAAATTAAAATGGATTCTCTGCAAGAAAACAACGAACCCCACATAGGAGCAGATGAATAGTAAGCGTGGAGGTCTAACAGCTTTGCACCAGAGTCTGTTAAATAAAAATTAATAAAGCCAAAATAAGAAACACATATGAACACACACACACACACACACACACACATGTATGCCGAGCTACCTTGATCAACTAACTGTGCCAAACAAAAGCATCTTTCTTGTTTCACATTTTTTTAACACAGATGGACAGAAAAAACCAGATAGATGCTTCTGAGCGTAGAAGTTTCTCAGGGCAACCTTTATCAACAGGGAATTACTAGGGCCGTTCTATCCAGGGAGCTGGAAAAGTATCCAATTATTTGGAACAAAGAAAAGCTCAAAGAATGCTTTAGAAAGTGTTCTACTGGAAAACTTATCCAGCAACTCACATTAGCTCCTGGTGTAATAAAGTTAAATGGAAATCTACTCGTTTAAAGAAAAATTAAAACAAGAAATCAAGAGAAGTACTGGCTACTTGGCAAATGACTTCAAAAGCTGAAATCCTAGTGTACTCCTCCAAGCTTCATTCATAAACATAATAAAACCTTTATACATATGGATGCTTGATCAGAAGTGCTGAAAAACAGCTGCCAGTTCCCCCGGGTTTCAGTTGAAGGTCTAAGAAGATATTTGTGTTTTCCTTAAAAATAAATGTCATTTGGGATTTTTTTCCCCTGCTAATTCGTGAATTTAGTTATCCTTATTGCAAATTCCCCTATGCCCATTCTCCTGAATACTGAGGCAATGAAAAAAAAAAAAGTATGGAAAGATGGGTTCCAGGCATAGCCTAGTCTATAAATAAGCCAAGTAATTTGGATTCAGATCCTATACCATGCTGTAGCAGGGTTAGGGTCAGCACTCCACTCCTCTAATCCAGAGATCATCCAATTTTTCCTTTCAAGGGCCAGACAGTAAATACTCTGGCTTTGTGACCACCTTGTCTTGTCTCTACTCTGCCATCATAGTGAGAAAGCAGCCTTAGACAACAGGCAAACAAAAGAGCATGGCCGTGTTCAATAAAACTTTATTGACAAAAATAGGTTGCAGGATGAATTTGGCCCCATGGCCATGTTCAATAAAACTTTATTGACAAAAATTGGTGGTGAGCTGAATTTGACCCTAGGGCCCTAGTTTGCTGACCCCTATGTGGGATGACTCGGAAGGGCCTCCCTAGGAGTAAAAGTCATTGGCCATTGAAACTCTGTAAACACTTGGGTCATCACAATTTGACACAAGAGTTACACGTACACCACAAACTCAGTGCTTTAGGAATCCACGCACTGGGACAAAGACCTTGGGCTCCTTCTCATGTTCCCATCAACTGCGTCCTTGTATTTTGGTTGATGTCTCACTCATCCTCCATCCAACCTGGGCTTGGATGGAGCATCACTCTGAGTTGCTGGAGTCAGGCTTTCTGGGGGCCAGATGATAAAACCCAAAAGGGTGGAAGAAATCGCTCTCCAAGTGGGAGAGGTTTGGTCAAAGGGAGGTGAGAGGTGAAAGGGAGGTGAGCAGATCAGACATGTCGGCTCTCCCATGGCCTACTCAAAGGCATGGCTCTTCTCTGTAATCCTTCCAGAGAAGTGAACACACTTGCTAGGTGAGACCCACACAGACCTGTTGGAGCTCTCTGCAGTTCACTATTAACACTAGCCAGCATCATGTGACATTCTCCGTCTCTCACCCACTCTCACTGCTCTGAGCTTATACAGCCTAAATAAAGTATTAATGCTTAATCCTTGCCTCAGGCTCTGCTTTCTAGAGAAACAGAGCTAAGACATCCCCCTCAAGTGATCTTCTTCCTTTAGAAATGAAAAACATAAATAAATGAAGCTACTGGATTTAAAGTGTACAAAAACTGATACATAAGGGATAAAATATGACTCATACATTACACAAAACTAACCTTGGCCTTCATTACTGGCTTGAAATACCCCTTCAAAGTCCAAATGGTAAAATATATCCTACGGGCACCTGGGTGGCTCAGTCAGTTAAGCATCTGCCTTCCGCTCAGGTCATGATCCCAGGGTCCTGAGATCAAGTCCCACATCAGGCTCCTTGCTTAGCAGGGAGCCTGCTTCTCCCTCTCCTGCTCCCCAACATGTGTTGAATCTCTCTCTCTCTTTCTTTCAAATGAAATCTTAAAAATAAATAAATAAATAAATAAAATAAATCCTAAGTGGTATCTAAAGTCAGCATCTCTCCAAAAAGAGGACCTGAATACCTATGATCATTTCACCGCTAAGTGATCACATGTGCATTTCTGGCCTTCCAGTTATCAATGGAACTAAACAACACTGAGCACCATCTCTTGAAATGCAATTACCTATTGTGCAAATAAGAGGTCCCCCCTTAACACTAACTTGGGTCCTGAAAACGGTAGGATATTAGCAATAGCTCAATATCCAGAAACTAGACACAAACCCATCTTTGGCAATAGCTAAGTTTTGGTAGGAATATAGCACAAGCCTATTCCGATACCAGAACTCCTGGGGCTCCTGGGTCCCAAGCTCATGGTCCCCTTGCATGACAAAACACCCTGGAGGGATATAACTATGGGGAGATAAGGAGAGTTGGGGACTTCCCAGAGTCTCTTAAAGCCTGCTTTGATGGCCTTGCTGAGTTAACACAAAAACAACAGCACTATTGCATTAACTTACCCACTGGAACTTCCTGTTAGCCATCTGGCTGAACACTATTTAATCTTTTCTCCTCTGCCTTTGGTGATATTGCCTTACTTCTGGATTCTTATCTCTGACAATTATTTCAAACTCTCCTTCACCCCTCCCTTAAACACTTTTCTGCAGGGCTCTCTCCTGCATGATCATCATGGGTGATCTCCTGCGTTTCAAGGCCTTGTTTCTCCGCTGGGCTGTCATGTGTGGTTGTATAGGTTGGTCACTGCACAATGGTGCCAGGCCAAGGGAGCAAATAGGGGTGAAATCCATTCTGCTCTCTGTGTGCCAAGCCAGGCACGCACAGGACTCCCCAGGTTCTCATCTCTAGCTCAGGTGTCCCCTGAGTCATAGACATCTGGTCCAAGCAAGGCTGGCCACCTCTCCCTGAATATCCTCCAAGGAACCACACATGCAACACGGATCCATCTCGCCACCTCCAAACTCTTCTTCCCGCGCATCCCTGGCTCTCAGCGCGGGGCTCCATCACACAAAGCAGAAAGCTCAGGAGAACCTGAGCATTCTCCTTCCCCGACCCGCCGTCTCCTGTCTGACGGACTCCATCCCCTCCTCCCCAGCCACAGCTGTGCATGAGGAGCTGACCTCATTACTTCTCTTCTCATTTCATCTGCCCAGCCCATGCTTACCAGTCCCTAAATCCTTCACTCTGCTGCAAAAGCAATCTTGCCACAGTATTTTGCTCATGTCAGGCCACTACTTTGATTCGTTTCAGAGCTTTCCACTGCCCAGAGGACAAAGTCCCAGCTCCTTAGAGTACCTCCTGGGGTCACCCGTGGGTCAGATCTCTAACTCCCTCTCACTGTTTTGCTCCTTGCTCATGCCGAACGTGTCACTGTTCCCTTGCTGTCTGGCCTTTGCTGCACAGGAAACTCTATGTGGAATCCCCGAGTCAAGGTCCCCTCTTCGAAGATGTGTCTGACACACAGTAAAGCTGCTGGCCCTCTTCTTCGAGCCCCCAGATGTCCACACTAACATTCGCAATGCTTGTTGGCATCTGGGTTTCTCAGACTCCTCCAGGACGACAGGGTTCCAACACCAAGCCGGTCTCCCATTTGACTTTGAGTCCCTACAGCCCCGCACAGCGGCCAGCACTGAGACCATCCCCATCCAAAAAATCCTAAACAGATCTAAAAATAAGCAGATTAGCCAGAGCAAGGTACTACAAGTGTAACCTGGGCTTTAAACTAGTTATATTTGTATGTGGCACAGAAACAAGGACAGAACATTAACGGTGCCCAAGCACTCTGTGAAGAGACCAGGGATTAAGGGACACGAGAAGCATCTGGAAGAGAGGGAGACGGACAGGAAGACGGAGAGGAGTAATTTGTGGCAGCTGGAGCAGGGTGCACGGCCTTGGCCTGGGTCACAGGGCAGGGGAGGCCCCAGAGGTGGAGTGGAAAGGAAGGTGGATATGGCTAGCCTGGCCAGGCAGACACATAGGCATATGACCCCAGGAGTCAGGAGGTCACAGAGGCACAGCAGGAGGACAGCAAGCACCTGCTCTAATAGGCACTTCCCTGCCCAAAGGGGGTCAGGTCCAAAAATGTAAACAGCAGCCCGCAGCAGCTGTGCAAAACGGGTCTAAGAAAGCCATCCAGGGGAGAGTCAGAAAGACATTCTTGGGCTAACGAACAAAATCTTTAATATTTGGGGTCTGCACGATCTTTCCTAGCACTGACTGGCTTCGGAAAGGCATTTCCCATCTCCAACCCCTTCCTCAGGCCTCCCCATCTTAGCTGCAGGGTGTCCTCTCCTCCAAGAAGCCTTCCTTGATCTCCCAGAGTTTTCCAGGGACACACTCTCAAAACACCCGGGATTTCTCCTTCACAACCCTGCTCATAAGGGTAATCAAATACATACTCATTTAAAATCTGCTTCCAAAGTGAGGAAGATAAGCTCTTTGAGGGAAAGGACGCTTCTCTATCATTATTATAATATCCCCAGCATCCAAAAGTCTACCCAGGACTTGGGTGAGGCCCAGTAAGTGTCTGTTGAATGAATGAGTCAATCAATCCAACAGATAAGGATGAATCAATAAGTGAATAAAAGTTCCCTATATCTAGAATATAGGACCAAGGGAGCCAGGATGACTGTGAGCCTATTGGAGAAGGTGGGGAAGCGAAAGGAGGGCCATTCCTACCAGAGAGAATAGAGATCCCAGAGTAGGAGTCAGTAGCTTGAGGGCCCCTCTGCCCCTCCAATCCCTGCTTACCATATAGCCTGTGAACTCCTGAATTAAGATCGTCTTAAGTGCTTGAAAAAGAGGGGGGTGACCAGGCGGCTCAGTCAGTTAAGCTTCTGCCTTTGGCTCAGGTCACGGTCCCAGGGTCCTGGGATCCAGCCCTGTAGTTGGGCTCTCTGCACAACAAGAAGTCTGCTTCTCCCTCTGCTTCTCCCACTCCCTTCCCTGGCGTGTTCTCTCCCTGCCCCCCTCTCTCATGCGCTCTCAAATAAATAAATAAAATCTTTAAAAAAAAAAGTCCTTGAAAAAGAATCAAAAGAATGTTTCGTAACATGCAAAACCAGGGATTTTTACTTTTTTTTTTTGGTACACACTGATTTTTTTTTAACCAAGAATATACCACTCTCTAATTAATAACATACATACTCATTTAAAATCTGCTTCCAATGTAAGGAAGATAAGCTCTTTGAGGGGAGGGATGCTTCTCTATCATTATTATAATATCCCCAGCATCCAACAAAATAAATAAAATCTTAAAAAAAAAAGTCCTCGAAAAAGAATCAAAAGAATAATGCTTTGTAACATACAAAACCAGGGATTTTTACTTTTTTTTTTTGTACACATTGAGTTTTTTTTAACCAAGAATATACCATTCTCTAATAAAAAAAAAAAATAAAGACAAAAACGCAGATTTTAGAAAGCCTCTTTTACCACTCCCCCACTGCCAGCCCCTTTGCAACAGAGTGGCTAATTCCGGACGAGAAGGGGCCCAAAGCCTTGCTGATCTCAGGATCATATGGTCCAATTTCTGCATTTCACAGATGGGAGCTGTGCCTATAGACACTTTGCCTCCGAAACTTCAAAGTCCGGTAACAGCGCAAAGCTACTTGTGTGTTTGTTTTGAGGAAGTTTAAGATGCGAATGACCAGAAACAGTCCCACTTCCCTTTTCCTAGAAACCCCAGTTACCTCTTTGGCAGGAACACACCCCTCGAGCCCCAGGGGAAGGGAACGAGCCAGCCACCCCAAGGGGGCAGCTGCAGGCTGCTTTCTGAGCCGTTCCCTCTAAAGAGCAGCTGGCCCTCCAGGTACCAGGACACCCCCGGGGTGCAGGCCTGTCATCATCAGCCCCACTTATGGTCCCCCTGGGTAGGCGGAGGTGACCGTTAAGTCAGGTGGGTGTCGACAAGGGAAGTAAGGGGGCCAAAGCTGAGTCAACACGGGAATGGGATTGTATTTCACATCCTGCCTCGACACACAGATCTGTGAGCCCCCCCCCTCCAAATCTAACCTTCAGTGTTTCCATCCTCCAGGAGGCAGGATGGTCAAGGACAGAGCTCTCTTAGCTACGTGGGCACTGCTCTCCCGAGACCACCTTGATAGAGAACATGCCACTCCTTCTTCTATAAACCTTCTCCAGGCTTCTCGCAGACCACTCGAGAGCCCACCTGTTGGGGTCCTGGAGCCCCCATGAAGGCCCAGGAAGCCCACAATCCCTAACTCAACTCAGAAATGCACAAGGATCCTGCATTATCTATTAGAACAAATATCCCTGAGCAGCCCCAGCGTTTCCCAAAAAACCTTCCGAGAAATGCCAGCCAGTGAGCTACTCTGGGGAAAAGGAAGCGATGCGTGCTGAAGTTAGGGAAACCCCTCATTTGTGACCGTCTTCCGGGAGCTTCTGTCTCATTAGTACATTCCATGTTCCGGATAATCCCACAGTAGCTAAACCTGGTTGACTTGACTCGAACCCGCTGTTCACTAGAGAAACCTTTTAAGATCCCGGAGCGGAAAACAGCCCTAGACCACGAGGTTGGGTTCCACAGAGATGCCCGGGGCGGCGGGTGACTTTTCGGGGAGGACCCCCGACCCTGAAGGGTGGGCTTCCCGAGCCACCGCGGACCCCCACCACCCAGCACGGCAGGGGAAAGCTCGAACCCACCACAGCCTCCGAGACTGGTTTCCGAGGCAAACGACTAGCCGCTGGGAGAGGTAAGAGGGACAGAGAAACGCGGGGACCCATGTAACATGCTCCCCAGCGCGAGGACTCACCATTGGTGGCCGTGTTGACATAGTAGCGCCGGCCCTGGGGAGACAAGTAGCTCTGCCAGCCAGGTGGAAGGATGACAATGTGGCTCTCCTCTCCGGGCGGAGGGGGTACCATTCCAGGCTTCTATGGAAGAGGAAAGGAAAGGTCACACGTGCCGGGCATTTCGGCGACTGGGGTTTCAACCAGTTTGGGACCAGGAAGTTGGAGGCAGGTGAAGTCACTTTGGAAGAGCTGATACTGGGGAGACGGGAAGAAGGGGGGACAGGAGGTGGCCCGCTGGCCTCCCTGGGGGGGAGGAGGTCACAGACCGCACATGTGGGATTTGAGGGCTTGCTCAAGCATGCCATTGTGGAAGGGACAGCTTCCCAAAGAGGGCAGTGAGCAGAGCTGGAACTTCTTCCCGGAGAGCCCCCTGCATGGCACTCGCTGGGTGGGCTGTGTGGGCTGCAGGAACCCCAGTCTTCTGCACATGCCCACTGTGGAATCCAAAGCCTGGACCCCCAGGACCACCACGGACAGCAGCAGACGAGGCCCAGGGCCTGCTGGGCCTGGGCGAACCCGCCAGAACTTAACACAAGTCTCAGCCAGTTTCTTTTTTTTTTTCTTTAAGATTTTATTTATTTATTTGATAGAAAGAGAGAGTGCATGAGAGGGAGAGTTAGAGGGAGAAGCAGATGCCCCATGGAGCAGGACTCGATCCTGGGACTCCAGGATCACGACCTGAGCCGAAGGCAGTCGCTTAACCCACGGAGCCACCCAGGCGCCCTCAGCAAGTCTCTTTAGAGCGAGATCTAAAGCCTTCCATAACCACGCCGAGAACCAAAGAAGGGCTCAATGGGGCTTTTCTGGTCCAGTGTCCAAATCTCTCAGGGGGATCTGGAGGGAACCAGGACCCATGGCCAAACCACCGCTCCCTTTCCACCATGGGTACTTTGTGCACTTATGTGTGGTTTAATCTTTTTCTTTTTCCTTAAAGATTTTTATTTATTTATTTGAAAGAGAGAGAGAGAGAGAGCACATGATTAGAAGCCAGGGCCTGAGGGAGAGGGAGACGCAAACTCCTGGCTGAGCAGGGAGCCCGATGTGGGGCTTGATCCTAGGACCCTGAGATCATGACCTGAGCCAAAGGCAGAGGCTTAACCATCTGAGCCACTCGGGAGCCCTGATTTCATCTTTTGCCCATAGAGAACAGTACTCTTCTTCTTCTTCTTCTTCTTTTTTTTATAAAATATTTTATTTATTTATTTATTTATTTATTTATTTATTTGACAGAGATCACCAGTAGGCAGAGAGGCAGGCGGCGGGGGTGGGGGCGGGGAGCAGGTTCCCCACGGAGCAGAGAGCCCAATGCGGGGCTCGATCCCAGGACCCTGAGATCATGACCCAAGCCGAAGGTAGAGGCTTTACCCCCCTGAGCCACCCAGATGCCCCGAGATCAGTATTCTTAAAAATACAAATCGGAGAAAAGATATATATACATAAGAGAGAGAAAGCAGGTGAACCCAAGATCCAAGAGAGGTGACTTCCGGCAGTGACAGGAAGAGCAAATTTTTCTCCTCTCCTTTTTACTTCTCTCTTGCATCTCAATGTCCCTCAAACAACAAAAATAAGCGGTGAGCTAAAGAACATTTAAAAATAAGGAAAGAGGGTCCAAATTAGTCCACGCGGCGGCTGTGCCTTCTGAAGATAGTTTAAGTAGATTCAACCACGCAGGGAGAGGGGCCGTGAATTTCTCAGCAAAGCTGGGCTCTGTTCAGATGCATTAAAAACGAATCCGCTTCTCAGCGTGTCCGTGTCCTCAGCCCCTCTCTGTCCTGCCCACCAAGGCACTTGTGGTCACTGAGGACGGCTACTTAGGAAAACCAGCTAAACATTCTAAGCAAGCAGTAGGGACAGCGGCTCTCCGCCCGCCCTGCCCTCTTGTTGTCTGAAGGTTGCAAAACCAGCTACTTCGGCCTGTGGCACAGCCTCACCAGGGATCGGGTCCCTCCTAGATGCTCCCAGGACCCTGGGGAACCACGGCCTCCCCGTGGCCAACCTGGTTCACGGCTGTTAACCCGCAGTATCAGTATGGAAGGTGGTCTTTCAACTACTGAGCACTGGACACCAACCAGGAGATCTCACCAACAGAGCACGTGTGCAGAGCCCAAACCCACACCTGAATGTGTCCACCTAGGCCTCCAGACACCTGCTCTGGCGTCTCCCGGATTGCAAGGTGGTCCAAATACTGCACGCACACAGTCTCACGATGAGTAGTGTGCATGCACAGAGGAAGTTTCCCACACACAGGAGAGGTGTATCTTGGCTGAGTGGGGCTGGGGGGTCACACAAGAATAGGGAGCTTAGGAGGTTTAAGTTAAGAGACGAATATTCTAGAACCAGAGGGTACGACGCCGGGCCGCTCTGCTAGAGTCAATGTCTTCGAGCATCGAAGATGGGAAGGCTATGTTTGGTGCTTCTCCCAGCAGCCGGGGAGGAAACGGGTCATTGTTAAAGGGTATGAAGCAAGGACCGGATACCGACACAGCCGGAAATAGGGTGCAGAGAGGAGAGGGACCCAGGAGCACCATGGAAACAGCCCTCCGGCCTGGGCCTCAATACTGACTCAGCCCCTGAGCGGACACATGATAGGAAAGTGACTCAGCCGACTGCCTTTATCCATGCGTCTACACAACAGAGGAGGAGGAGGACAGGAGCACGGTTGGGGAAGGCTCCTAGGAGGGTGCCTGTCACCAGGAACGCTCCATGACAGCGCGAGGGGGTGTGTTTAAGAGCCCAGTGAGACGAGGCTTCATATAGCCTCTGCCCCATGAGAGGGGAAGGTCAGGGGCCCGCACCCCAGCCTGCTCCACCACACTTGAAATGTCACTAGTAACTGCCACTTCTCCCCAGGCCTCTGTTTCCAAAACTCTGCAACTCAGCTGGCAAGCACACACCTGCTGCGGAGGGAACGCGTTCGGAGGTTGACCAGTTGGATCTGCAGAGAAACCTGGGTAGGTGGCAAGGAGACCACCATCCAAGCAGGGCTGGTTGAGGGACCAGACTGAACTTCCGACCCTCCACGCCCCACCTGGGACAGAGCAAACAGGGACACCTGCCCCGTCTCCATGGTGCTTTCCTCTTGAAAATCACTCTTGGGGGTTTATGTAACTCTGGGGGCTCAGAACAAGCTCTGGTTTGCATGGGAGGACACTGATGACGAAGGAGGCACTGTGACCACCTACCCTGAGGTCTCGCTCATCTAGGAAATGCTGGACCCTCCAAGCCCAATCCTCCTGAAGGTGGCTGCGGGGGAGGGATCTCTGCTACAGAGCCAGGAAGGGCCAAGTGGCGCTGGAAGAGAGGGGACGGGGGCACTAGGGCCAACTCCGCCTACTTCCTAATTTGGCTAATGCACCCAAGGCCATCCCCTTATCCCCCTCCAGCATGACCCCGGCTCCTTGCTCTGCCTGTCACCTGCCTGTGCTCTGTCCCCATCCCCCGAGGCCGCCACAGTTCCCTTGCCTTTGCTCTCGCCCAGAAAGAAGTTCCCCTAGTTGGTGGCCTGAGACACATCCGGAGTGGAAAGACCCACTGGGAACGTACCCAAAAGAACTGAAAACGGCCCCGAAACACTTGTGAATCCAGGTTCACAGCAGCACTATCCATAAGGACCAAAAGGCAGACACAACCCAAGGGTCCATCAACTGATGAGGGGGTCAACAAAACACTGTATGTCCAGAGAAATATCCAGTTGTGGAAAGGAAGGAGGCTCTGCTCCACGCTACCACGTGAATGAGCCTTGAAGCCATGCATACGATTCCATTTATACGAAATGCCCGGAAGAGGGAAATCCACAGAAACAGAAAGCAGATGAGTGGGGTTGCCAGGGGTTTGGGGGTGGAGGGAAGGACGGGTCCAGGGGTTCCTCTTTGGGGTCGATATAAATGTTGCACCATAGTATGAGTGTATAAATATCACTCGTGATATATTTTATGTCATGTGTATTTCACAACTTTTTAAAAAACATCGTTTTTAAGCTGCAAGGGAGCAGAAATTAAGACTCTCCAAAGGCAGCAGGCTCTCTCCCTGAAAAGGCACAAAGCACCCACATGACCTCATTGCTTGTGGTCATGGGGGGACTGGCCTCCTGGGAGAGCTGCCCCCCCCAGCCATCAAGACAATGCAGCGTGAATAACGACCCAATAATTAAGGTCTCTGTCAAACTTTCTCTCCTAATTTGCTTCCTTGAAGTTAAGCCCTTCCCTTCCCTTCCCTAGTCCAGTGACTTCTCCCCTTCCATTCTGAAAGCTCCTTCCCATGGGAAGAGGAACAAGAAGCAGAGGTGACACAGGCCCAGAGATTGGGGCCCTACTGACAATGAGCAAGATCCAAGGGAGTGGGAGTGAGGGTAGGAGGGTGAAGGTAGTTTCCTCCAACTTAGAAATTCTAACCTCATGCACATCACAGCTTTGTGGGAATCATAAAACGTTGTCTCTTCCTCCAGATGGGCCATCGCCCTGACTGCCAGGTTGGATTTCAGCCTCCCCTGGGTCCCCTTGTTCAGTCAACAACCTACTCAACTGTTTATGGAGACCCATCCTCTGAGGATCTGAAGGTAACTGTGGATCTCCTGCCCTGCAAAATGGAGTCATGCATTCATGTACACCCTCACCCTATTTCCTATAGAGTATCAGGAGACTTCTAGATGACTCAGAGCCCTAATCTAGCCAGTAATCAAGAAACACACGAGCTCAGATCCCATATGCATCCATCGATAACCACTTTTATCAAGCACCAAATGTTGATGGGCTCCAAGGACTGGGTCAGATGCTTTACACACTTATCTCCAGTTCTGACAACTGAAACCTGCCATGTTCCCATTTTGAAACGAGGAATCTGGGGCTCAGAGAATGTAATAACTCGTCCAATGCTGCACAGCTAAACAAATGATCAGCCCAAACTTTGAAATCCTCCCCTTGCCCTAGAGACTTCTGTCCAGTTACCTACATCCTGACTACCCTCTATCCATCTCTCCCCAGCTAGCCAAGGGAGGCTTTGTTTCACCTGGACCTTCTGACCCCAGCTCCCACCAAGGTGGGTGACGACTCAGGTCTGCTTCTCCTGCCCGTCTCACAGTCTCCAAATGAGCATATGCCCTCCTGGGAGATGAACAGAAATACCACCACCCACACCCAAGCAGTCACGTTCCCGGCTAACTTCCTTGTCTCCTTATTTAAAACAGCACCACCAAAGAAATTTTCCTCTTTGTGATGGCTACTGGTCCTCCCCGGCGAAGGAAAAAAGAGCAGGCAAGCAAAGGAAAGTCACCCAGGGATTGAAGACAAAATCCCCTCCCCGCTTAGAGCAGTGTTTCTCAAAGTGTGGTCCTTGGAACCCTGTGCCGGTCCCCTGGGATGTGCATTAAAAAATGCAGATTCTGGGGCCCTGCTCCCAATGCCAGGTCAACCTGGAGCCCGGGAAGCTGCCTTTCAACGTGCATCCTAGGGGAGCCTCGTGCCCACTGAACTCAGAACAGGCTGGCAGGCAGCTTTGGAGAAAGCACGCGAGAGAAAGCATGCTTCTGAAATCGAAACTGGGAACATAAAATTTTAATAAGCACAATTTATAAAAAGACAGTGCTTAGCTGCATGGCTACTTTATTAAGGAAAAGGGTGCCATGCCCAAGCCCTCCAAAGGAGACTTCTTTTAAGAGGGATTTGACCCGGTCTCTGCAGTACCAACCCCCACACTCAGCCCCCCACAGCCACCTCCCCTCGTCAAGTTCAGCCCGGGACTCCTTCCCCCTCAGGAGGCTTCTGGGAACACCTGACTCTTACCTTCTGCAGATGCGAGCAAACGCGACTTGAGATGGTCACGGGCGGTCGTCACTCCCTTTAGCAGCCAAATCAGCGAGTTTTAAGGTACCCCCATTCTGCGTCTTCTCACACCCCAAGCCCAGAAGCAATAGGAACTCCAGAGAAAGGCATATCCACAGGGCCCCACACCCCCACTCCCCCCACACCCAGATCTATATATAACATCTCTGAAGTTGTCAGCCTAACGAGCCGCTTTCTGGCAGACCCGTTGCCATGGCAATGACTGCTAATGAGCCTGGTGCCGTGATTGGCACTGCTTGAAGGCTCCTCCACAAAGAACTCTCCAGCAAGTTCTCTCTTCCCAAACGCACAGCCGGCCAGGACGCCCCAAGAAGCAGCCAGGCATGGCCAGGTGGGACTGGGAGGCATCAGTCCCCAGGAACAGCTTTGGAACTGGGGCTCCCTGAGCAGTCCAGGACCCAGGGGCCAGGGCTGGCCTCACTGTTCCTCAATGCGGTCAGCCAGTTAGCAGTAGTAACAGGGGCTGTGAGCAAGCCACCCAGCTGGGCCAGGTGACTGGAGAGTCACATCTGTTCCATACCTTGCAGCTGGGCACCCGTTCCGGGTGGAGAGACTCCGACACAAAGCTGGGAACGGCCACCAAGGGCAAGGTCATCTCCCCTGCCCATGGCTTAAGACACAAAGCAGGAAGCAGGGACCAAGTTCTTAGGGTGATCCACCAGCCTCAGGATCTGCACCTCTCAGAGTGTGGGGCACTTTTCCTCTGTCTGAGAGGTGAGGCAGTACGGTTCTCTCCAGCTTTGGCAGCCGTCCTATCCCGTTGGAGAGCGACTCAGGTAGCAGAGCTGGGGAGGAAGTAAGGGACCCCCGCGATGGCTCAGTGCACCCTGGGAAATGAAGTCCTCACGGGTAGTTTTCTAGGCTGGTGGGGAGAGGATGGACCCACAGAACATCTTCATGTTCTTCTACGGGGGAGAGATGGAGAGACCTGGTCGGTGGGAGGGGAAGGAGGAGAGACCACACAACAGAGAAACGGACTGGAAGGTTCAGGAACACATGGTCACGTCCATGCTGCCCCTACCATTAGTCTCGGCACAGTGTCCAGAACACTGGATGGAGGGATGCAGGGACCAATGGAAACTTGGAATCATTAGAAACGGGCTCCAAACAGATCTGAGGCTTTCTCTCAAACAAGTAGACAGAATGACAGCCCAAGCAAGGTGCGCCCCACCTGTAACAAATCCCAGCTCTTAATGGATGCCGATGAATGGACTATTCAACCTTGAGTACAGGGAGGCGGGGGAAGACAAGATAACATAGTTTCTTTCACTGCAGAAAATAAATCGAGGAACAGTATCCAGAAGCCTCCCGGGAGGCACAAACTTCTAACCATGACCTCATATGGTATCCAGACGGAAAATTCCAGGAAAGTGTTTAGCAACCTCAATAGAAGACAGGAAGACAGAGCATTTATGATACAAGAGCAAAAAAAAAAAAAAAAAAAAAATCATAAGTATTGGACAAACGAATGCAAATGAGGCGAGTAGCCTGGAAAAAGGAAACAAATGCTATAAAAAGGGGGACAGGAAATAAGCAAAACTGTAGGGATATTTACGAGGTAGCAACAGGAACATCCTCGTGGGTTGCCACAGAATGTGGAATTGGTCTTGCAGAAAGGAAAAATAAAAAGGAAGAGCTTTCATTACGTACAAAGCCAATGCAAGAATTTTTCCTGGAATGCAAAGGAAATACACACAAACAAATGAAAACAGAGGGCCAGAAGAACAAGGCAAGATACAGATGCTCGGTGCTCCTGAAGAAGAGAAAAGAAATGATAGACCATGGTTGATGGGGACGGCGCGGGGGGCGGGGAGGGGGGAATTGCCTTCAGCTAAAAGAAAACACGTACGAGCGGCATGGTAGGTCCTACGCTGCTACACACAAAATGGATTTTATAAGTCGATGGCAGGCACACCATGAACAATGTATTTACACGGCAAAGATAAGGAGAAAGTCCCGTAATGGTTTATGTGGGAGAAGGGTGTCCCCAGTAAATGAGCAAAAAAATGATAGCTGGTCACAGGCTTCTCTGTAACTGCATTTCAAAAGATGCTTCTGGATTGTCACAGAGAAATGCCAAGACCCTTTTATGTGGCCATTCCTTGGGGCACTTGGGTGGTTCAGTCAGTGAGCACCTGCCTTTGGCTTGGGTTGGGGTCTTGGGGGTCCTGAGATCGAGTCCCGCACCAAGGCTGCTTCTCCCTCTGCTCATGCTCCATCTCTTGCTATCTCTCTCTTTCAAATAACAGGAAGGAAGGAAGGAGGGAAGGAGGGAGGGAGGGAGGGAGGGAAAGAAAGGCGTTCCTCTGTGGACAGTGGTTTGGGGAATACAGGTCTGCAGACCATGGGTCCGGGAGAACCTATGTGTCCTCCTCAGAAGTGCTTAGAAGACGCGCCACAGCTGCTGGAGAGACGACAAATAAAGGTGAAGGACTAAAGCAAAAACGTCCCAGGCTGACCACCAAAAGCAGCTTTAAAAATATGCAAATCATCGTCACCAATTTAGTTACAGACTTTGTATACGTTCTGTTCACATATATGGTACAAAACAAGGAAAATTATAAGAAAAATATATTTTTTATTGCAAGAAAAATATAAAACATTCTCCCTCTATGGTATAAAAGAAGGGAAGAGCTTGGACCACAAATTCCAACACTATTAGAAAAGATTACGAGGCAGAACAAAGTAGAGCCCGGGCACCTAAGGGAAATGAAATCAGAACACCTCTGGTTCTGCCCTGAAAAGGGGCTGCTCCTCTTGTCTCCTTCCCGATGGCCTCACCCATTTGCTCCCGACCCCTGGCGTCAAGTATCTGCTCTCACCGCTTTCCTGGGGAATGACAGGTTTCTAGCCAGAGGGGCTGTGACAGAAGGGAAGGGTCCTCGGGGACCACAGACCTTTCTTGGATTGGGGTGCTGTGAGTCTGACTTCTCAGCCACTTTTCGCTGGCTCCCACGGGCAATCAGCTTCCACAGGGAATCCTGACCTGAGCATCTCTGTGCCCCTTGGGCCACTCTAGTTGGACCCCCGCATGAAGGCGGGATCAGGCATGGAAGGCCCACCTCCAGCTTTTCCCAACAAGAAGCCAAAGCGATCCAGGCAGGATGCCTTTCTTCCTTCTACTCCTCCAAGCACAAGGTTCCTTGGTACATGGGACCGACGCATCACAGGGTTTGCCGGAACGCTTCACGTGTGTATTCAGACTGCTCTTGGACAGATCACCTTTGGCCTGGCTTCTTTGCGTCCCTTAAAGGAACTTTACAAATCGGGCTTCAAATCACTCAAATGCAAACATCCCCAGGACTCAAATGCAAACATCCCCAGGACTCTAATGCAAACATCCCCAGGACTCTAGCACCGCCCCTGTGTCCTTGGGTCTCCCACTCAGGATGCACGGCTGGGAGGGGTCCTGCTTGCAGCAGTAATCCACATCCCAGGGGCTGGCCCCTGCCACTCACTCACGCCAGACCTCGGCCCCCATGACGAGCGCCCAGAGGGTGACTCACTCAGGCTCCCCAGCTCCAGCCCTATGAAGCGAGTCTCATACTCACGCTTGCCAGCATCAGGCACCTTTCTGGACCCTGGGGACTCTCTGTTCTTATCCTCCAGACCTACCAGCCATGTGCTTATCACCCAACCCGATGTGAGCAACATCCCCCTCCCCACCCGTGTCTAGCTCCTAAAGGACATGGCGAGGGTCCCAGCCACCCTGAAGAGCCATCTGTAAGCCCCCCAATGCCTCCCCGGGGGCCAGTCGACTCACTGCGGGCTGTTTTTCAGGACGGGGCAGGGAGAGGACACAGAACAATACACTCTTTTCTGATCTTAAAAAGGAACGGAGTGATCTGGCTAACCAGGAATTTTGATGAACACAATCACGACGTCGTCTCTGGGAGGCCACAGGACGTCGACCCTCACGGGGAAACTCGGCTAAGCTGGAAAACACGGGGTCTCCAGTGGGGCGAGGACGGACAAACGATGTCGCCATCAAGACCGCAGTGCAGGGATGAGTTGGGAACCCCTCCCCCACCCCGCCGGACCCCCACCGCATCCGAAGCCATTCCGTGGCCCTGACGTGTCTGCGGGGCAAGCAGCGGGGGGGGGCGGGGGGGGAGCAGGAAGGAATCCGTCCTGGAGGAAATAACTTCAATTCGGGTCTTACACACGTTCCCACGAGACCCTGTATCTCACGGACACTGGACACAGACACTTCTACTACTGGTGCACCTGCCCTCCAGAGAGAAGACAGAGGGGCTTATAAACAGGGTCCCAAAGGGCACAGTGCCCAAAATGAGGAACTCTGGACGTCAGCAGACATTTGAGATGGCTTGTGCTTTTGCTGCTGGCATCTGCACAGAGCAGGACAGGGATCTGAGAGACACCCACCCTCCCGCGTCCCTTGGCTTGACCGAACGACACAACTCAGTCAGTCCTGCTCCGTACCGAGGTTTACAGCAGGTGCCCGATGACCTCGTGGCCATGTTCACGCTCCTGTGGGGCAAGGCAGCTCCCACAGGTGCTCAGGAACACGGAGCACAGCTCTGGGAAGAAGATGGGACGTTGCGCCTGCTTCCATATCTTGGAGCCTGGAGAAGTTTGGGGAATCTCAAAGAAAGCCCCTAACTTCGGTCCCACTTCTAAGATCTGTCAGGCCCTGATGTTTCAAGGTTATAAAGGGCGAGGCAGTGAGCTCCCGCCAGCCTGTCCCGGCTTCTGGCCTCTGAGCAGGAAAACCTGAATGAATCCACTCACCAGCTCGTGATGAACTGAGACGTTTTACTCCAACTCTCAACTTTGAGGAATGTTGGCTGCCTTTCCTCCTACCCCTTCTCCGGCAGATAAAAATAGCGTGGGCCGTTCTGATATCCTACCTCCAACCTCAGGACCCTGGAAGCATCGGCAGAAAGCACACAGGCCTAGGCAAAAGGAGACCGTGTTCCCAGACAGCAAGCTATAACTCAAAAAGTTCCCTGAGCCTCTCTGGGCCTCTGTCCCTTCACCTATAAAACCAGGGGCTGCCGGCCCTCCAACACCGGGGTCCTGTGACCTGAGGGTCATGTCATGTAACAGGGCCCAAAACCACCACAGGGGACATTTCAAGGCATTTAAATGACCACACATGCTTGCAAAAGCAACCACCCCATAAACACGAAAGGACAGAGCCCTCCGAGGATGAACAAGATTGTCCATGTCCCATTACCTTCCCCCGCCCCCGAAGGTGTCCCCCAAACTTTTTCGGTCCAGCGAGTAACTATTTCCTCAGCCAAACCCAACTTGGAATGGATGGGAGGGCTATGCCGTCTGAGACACCAGTGAAGCAAACCGATTTAACAAAACTTGGAAACCATTCAAATGTACGCCTAAGCCAGGATTCGCAACGTCGTGAGCACGACCGCAAACCAGTACGGGGAGGCAGAACATTGACCTCTCCCACTCTGTGCCAAGAGTCAATGTCCCGGCCCCTTTAGGGCTCCGATGTCCCTGTCCATCAGAAGGAGGTGGATGTGAAGTGAGCACTTCCCTTCGTCCTGAAGGATTTCAAAATACACCCTGGAGGGACATCTGGGTTGCTCAGCCGTTAAGCACCTGCCTTCGGCTTAGGTCATGAGCCCAGAGTCCTGGGATCGAGTCCTACCTCGGGCTCCTTGCTCTGCGGGGAGGCTGCTTCTCTCTCTGCCTCTGCCCCCTGCTTGTACTGATACTCTCCCCAACCCCCCGACAAATAAATAAAATAAAAATTTTAAAAAATCTTAAAAAACAAAAACCCAACCCTGCACTCTGGATTTTTACACGCGTATATATGGTCAAGATATCGACATCCTGCCCTTGGAAATGCTTCGAAGGACACACTGAGGACCACTCACCTAGGCAGCTCCTGGGAGGGGGAGGACCCCTCCAATTTCCCTTTGCAGAGGAGAGCGCCAGGGAACAAGCAAATTTTGCCAACACTTGGTATTGGGGTGGGGGAGGAGCCAGGGGGTGGAGGGAACGGGGAGAAGAGGAAATCCTGATAAAGCCCCCTTTCATATTAAGGTGCGAAATCCCGGAATGTCTCATGGAAGGGTTTCTGGCACTTTCTCAATCCTCTGAAGAAAAACCCACCTACCCAAATTTTTCAAGCATTCTGTTCCGTTCCAAACAGACCCTGCACGTTCAGAGGAGAGGAACAGAACTGAAAGTCCCCACCTCAGGTGAGATCACAGGTTTGGAACCTCCCGCCAAGCCCATGCCCGCCAGAAAGGGGCTCCAAGGCCAGGTGACACAGCTGCTGCCTGCAGAGCCCTGGGGGGTGCCCCCCGCTGTGTCTTCAGGGAGTTGGTGCCCCTCTAAAGAAGGGAGGACTGGAGTTCCTTAGGTCACCAAGGTGGGCATCTGATGCCTGCCTAGGGCTGCCATCTGGCTGGCCCAGCTTGGTGGCCACTAGAAGCAGGTCCCTGGGCACCAGAAAGCCAGGAGCAGCAAGTGTCCCCACTGGGGAGACTCATCTCAGTGACGGGGTGGTGCTGGCAGCTGGAGCTCCAAGGGACTTGCATCAGGGCTCTGACTGCCCAGCGCATCCTTAATGCTTCTGAGCCACGGGCACTGGGGGGAGATGAAGGCTAATCGAGGCTGAACTCCTTGCCCAAGAACAAGCAAGGGGAGCAGTTCCAACCCACCCAAGGCAGCAGGCGTTTCTGAAGCTCTGCATCTGGTGCATAGAAAACCAGACCGATGGTGACAGCTGGGGACACCATCACCGTTCCGTAGAGATCATGCGGGATGTGAGCATGGAGGCCGGCTCGCCTGGCCAGGGCTGCCGCTGTCTTGCTGGGAGATCTTGAGCAACCACTTTGTCTCGGTGGGGAGGCCTCTGTGTCCTTATCTCAAAAATACAGAAGTTGCACCAGATGGTCTCCTAGGGTTTTCTCTGGTTTCTCCTTCTTTCTTTTCTAAGACTCAAGGATTCTGGAAGCTGCTCTTAGCCCACCTGCTTTTTAAGGACATGCTGTTTTGGAAGAGAGGCAAAGTCTTGTTCAAGTATAGACGTGGGTTCAAGGGCAGCAGACGGAGCCCCGAACACTGGGATTCTTCCTCGGGGCCTCAGACTGTGCCTCTTTCTCTCACGGAGGCGTGTCTTGGTGAGTTCTTCTGGCCTGACCGGCCTATGTCAGCCCCTTCCCTGTCATTCCCAGAGCCACACACGGATGAGCTCTATCTGCCCACGGACCAGACTCCTGCCCTGGCATCCTGGGGTTCCCTGTGTCCGAAGCTGGAACTCTCCCCATGCCCAACACTTGTTCTTTTAGTTTGTTTAAGATTTTATTCATTTATTTGAGAGAGAGAGATGGAAAGAGAGAACGAGCAGGAGGAGGGGCAGACGGAGAAGCAGGCTCCCTGCTGAGCAGGGAGCCCAACAACAGGCTGGATCCCAGGACCCCGAGATCATGACCTGAGTCCCAGGACTCTGAGATCATGACCCCGAGACCATGACCTGAACTGACAGAGCTACCCGGGTGCCCCGGCAACACAGGTTTGTTCTGAGCCCGCCGGCAGATAAGCTGTTCGCCACACACACACGCCGAGACCTGAACACACACTCTCCCTCAGCCCGGGCACACCTCCATCTCCACCAAGAGACCTCCCCGGGCTCTCACCCCACTCCCTGAATGCCCCTCTGGGGACATCTTCTGGGCTGATCCCTTCTTCTCCAGGAACCTCCCTGCTACGGCCCACAGCCCAGGCCAGCCCCACCAGAACCCACCAGTGCTCGCCGGCAATCCATCAGAACATGACTGATCGGTCTGGGCACTTTACACACCATCCTCCCCCAGTGTAGACCCTGCACCTGTTGCAGGGCTGTCCTCTGGCTAGAAATGCAGAGTCCCAGGCTTCACCTGAGCACCAGGCTCCATATTCTGACGGTCCCTGGACAATTCAGATCTGCTTTAACCTCCAAGAAGCCCTCCTGTGAACTTTCCAGGTGCCCCTGGGTGATAAGTACCATCTCTCTCTTCCCGGCACAGGCTCAGGCCTCCATCAGAAGCCACACCAAAATTAGAGATGCTGTCTGACCCAGTCAGTGGGCACCCTGGAAGAAGGCTACGTGCACACACACAAGCCTTCCCATATGAATTGGACCCCCCACCCTGGGCTGCCCAGAGCCTCCAGAGCATGGTCCCTAGAGCCTTGGCTGATGGGAGGTCCACTTTCCAAAAAAGGGGGGTGTCTAACTTCCAGGGGCAGGAACGTGGACAAAAGAAGGCTATCCTACTCTTAGATCTTAGAAGAGCACCCGTAATCACAGCCCACCCCTGCCCCCCCAAACTGGACAGAAGCACCCAGCTCAGCCTGCAACCACGGCAGAGACATGGGCAGAAAGTTAACTACCGGGGAGGAACCCCCAACAGGCTTTCCCTTTAGACAGTCCTGGCGAAAACCTGGACACGTAGACGGCAGGTAGGTAGGCAGGAAGAAGCCGAGCTTCAGATTCGGGAGAAGCGAGGGAGGTGTGACATGGCCTACTGCCCCCACAAGCCACGCCACCACGGGGTCACACGCCTCCCCAGAACCACTGCCCAGGTGACCGGGGAGCTGCCCCCCTCACCCTCCACATCACCTCTCGTCCCTCCCCCCTCCTGATCTCACTCAAGTCTTCTTTTCTCCCAACTCATGCCTTAGGGGAACCTTCCCCCGCCCCAGCACACTGGACGCCCCAGGGCTTCTAAGCTCCCATTTCAGAGATCCTCAGAACTGTTTTCTAAAATACCCAGATTCGTTCAGAAACACTGAGAAAAAGCTGAGCCGGTCGGATGGATTCTTACCATCAGAGAAGAGCCAATCTTCCTTGTGGGGCTGCTGACAACTCAGAGGACAGTCCTGGGTCCTGCGTGGAGTCCCCAGACCCAGCGCCAGGCCCCTGCCAGCTTCCTCTCCATGGCACCCTCTGCGGGAAATGGGCCTGATGCAAGCAAGCAACCGTGCCAAGGGTCAGTGCCGGGGACACCCCGGAGGGCGTTCCTGTGGCTTTGCACCCCACTGTTCTTTCACAAAGAACACGCTACGTTGCACAGTTCCTTCCAAATCTGCTCCGGGTCCTGTGAGGAAATCAACCACGCATTCTGGACTTTCCAGTTGCGAAGTTTCTGGAGACTTTTTTTTTTTTTAATTTTTTTTTCACTCTCTCTCTTTTTCCCCTTTCTCAGCTAAAAAAAGTTGGCCGAGGTCACGACATACAATGGCCAAGCTTGTGTCACTGACCAGATGCCTCCCACCCCCAGGCCTGGGGACAAGAGCTCCTTTGTCCACTATATTTTAGGCGGGACTCCCTGGGTCTGCCCCAGCCCTGCTGGGGAATGTTCCGCCAACTTCTTCCCAACCCGAAGTCACGGCTCTGGCCTCGGCCCCAGCCCCAGCCCCAGCTGTGTGAACCCAAGGCCAGATAAAAGCCAACCTACAAAGAATGGGAAATGCTCCCCCAAGAACCATTGTGTTAGATCCATCCAGGGCTGAAAAGCCGGCGGCCCCTGGGGGAAAAGATGAGCATCCCCTGCCTTTGCTCTGCCCTCAACACCTCCAAACCTGGACAGAGGGCGGGTGACCAGGGGGGTGATGCCATGCATCTCAGAGGAAAAAGGGTTTAGGATCCCAAAGATCTCAATTGCAAGTGGAGGACGTGAGCACGATATGGCATCCGTCAACTAAATGAGTTCAAGCAAGAGACTTGGATCCTACGTGAATATCTCAAATCACTCCACTCAGACAGCTTTTTGGAGGAGCTGAAGGGTTAAGCACTTCAAATCCACACATTTCTGTGTCGGCTTTCTGCGTAAACTATGGTGATTCTAGGAAACGAGCCTTAATATCAAAGTAAATATCGTTTTCCCAAGGGACCGTGGAGTCGAGAGGTCTGGATGATTTCTTATAAACAGCGTTCTCTCAAATGTATGGATAAACTGTGTATTTATAGAGGGTTCAGTGCCTGATCCTTAGGGTGGGCTAGGAAATCAGAACAATCCTCCAGGGACAGAGTCAGCCGGCACTAGGGCCCTTGTGGGTTCACTGCCTGTCAGCTGTGATGCCTAGCGTGGGGTCTTCAAACTTCAGATTTCTTCAAGTGTAAAAGGGAGATGATTGGCAGTGCCTTTCTCAAAAGGTTGTTGGGAGGATTAAGGGGGGAAATCCACATAAACCCTGAGCAGAGAGCAAAGGGGACCAAAGTACCCAATACAGCCAGTTGTTTTTGTTACGATCAAGGAGTAGAAGGTGAAGTTTCCCTGGACACACACAAAAAAATGGGCCAAGGGCATTTCTCCCAAGAAGATATACAAATGGCCATCGGGCACAGGGAAAGGTGCTCACTCATCACTAGGGAAATGCACAAATGCACAAATCCCAATAAGGACATTAAAACCCCAATAAGGAGTCACCACCCACCCATGAGGATGGCCGCTATCAACAAACAAGTAGAAGAACAGGCATTGGTGCAGATGTGGACAAACCGGAGTCCTTCCTGGTGGGAACATAAGATGGAGCAGATGCCATGAAAAACAATATGGCGACTCTTCAAAGAATTGCAAACAGGGTTAGCATGGGCTCCAGCAATTCCACTTCTGGGTATACACCCGAGAGAATGGAAAGCAGGGACTCCACTCTCTACACTGGTGTGCTGCAGCACTCTTCCTGACGGTCCGAGAATGGAAACAAGTCAAGTGTGTCCATTCATGGATGAGTGGATAAACAAAATATGGCATGTATATACACAGCGGCATGGTGTTCAATCTCAGAAAGGAAATTTGGACACAGGCCACAGTGGAGATGAACGTAAAGACATCAGGCAAAGCAAGATAACCCAGTCACGACAAGGCAGATACTGGGGGATCCTACTTTAGGACGGGGCCAAGAAGAGAATAAATTCATAGAGACCAAAAAATCGAATGGCGATCACCAAGGGCCAGGGGAATACGGGTGTGGGGGATTAGTGTTTAATGGAGACACAGTGTCCGTCAGCAAGATGACAAAGTCTGGAGGTGGATGGTGATGGTTGCTTAACGTTGTGGAGACATTTGATGCCACTTAACTTATACGCTTAAAAATGGTTAAAATGGTAGATTTTACGTCATGTCTGTTTCAACATACACAACACGTCTGGGACCCACAGAGACAGTTTAGATCAAGGGCCCCTGGCCAGTGTGACATAAGCCACATCATGAAATACTCAGGGACAGATCCTCCAGGGAGGCAATGCATGCACCCAGAGAGAAGTCTCCCCAGCCTAGTGGTGAAGCCAATGAGAAGACAAGTCTGGGGCAGCCCAGACAGCTTGCTGTGTGGTCCATTTGATTTTCCTTCTTGGGGAAACTGAGGCAGCACAGCCAGTATCCTAATGTCCACCACGGGCTTGTCTGATGGTGGGGGCACACACTCAGAGGGCCAAAGCAACATGCCTCCGTCTGGACATGTCCACTCCCACCTTTCTGGTCTTTTTCCTTCCACCCCCAGACCCAGAGCTCATCTCTTCCTTCTCAAAGCCTGGAGTGGGTTGCTCAAGGGGTTCTACTTCCCCTCTCGGCTTATCAGGCTCTGATAGGCTGCAGGAGTGACAATGAGCTCTCTTGAACTCTCACTTTGGGCCAGATGCTCTCCTGAGCACGTTCCATGCCCTGTATCAAGTAACTCGCCCAGAAACCCAATGAGGAGGTTTCTAGTATGGTCTCCATTTAATAGAGGAGTAAACAGAGGCTTTCGAGATGGATCAGGAAGGGTGGGCAGGAGGAATGAGCTAAGGAGATAATACTCTGGGCCCAACATGGCCAAAGGAGCAAAGGCCCAGAGAGAAAGTAGTGTGGGTGTGCATGAGGATCACTTCCATCAGGAATTCAAGGGTTCAAGGGCCTAGGATTCAAGGCCACAGAAGGTGACAGAAGGAATAGTTTTGGATGGGGTTCCATTGTGGGAGACCAAAAGAGCACCGAGGCTAAGAAATCAGTCTCCCTTCTATAAGCCAGAAAACACTGATGGGTTTTGAATGGGGGAGGAAACACCATGAATATTGTGCTCTCTGATGTTGGAAAAATCATCCCAACACCAGGGCACTGAAAAGATCCAATGTCTGGGAGAAAACTGGTTATGGGATCTCTCCCCTCCTTTCCCTCTCTCTTCCAAAACACAAGAGAAATCCAAGCCCCAGATCTGTATTTGTAAAGTGAGAGGTGAGGAGTCCACCAGGGGCTGAGTTACTGGCCTCTTCCCCCAGTGGGATGGGACGTGGGGTCTGGTGGTGACCACACCCTGACCTTGGAGGTCATCAGTCCTGCCAGTGGAAGGCCCAGAGAGCAGCATGGGGGCCTCTCTGCTCCTGAAAAAGGGCTCCCACCCACAAGAAGGTAAAAACGAAACTCCACCTGCATCCCGGGCAGCCAAGACCTTCACCCTGGGTCCTTCCTGGACTTAATGTCCCCAGGGGTGTTCTCGCAGCCCATAACTTTTTGGTTTTATGGCAGCAAAGAGGGGACAGTTTATAGGATACTCATCCTTGACACCACTCTGACACTGCACCCACATGTGAATAGATAAAATCACAGACAATCATGCATCCTTATAGGCAACACACAAGATTGTCATCATGGTTTCCAGGATGGCCTCCAGCCAATGACAAGAGACCTTTCTGGGCCTTCATGAACCAGAAGGCTAATCTGCTCTGACCTGAGCTAAGCAGAACAAACCAGAGGCCTGCAAATGTTTTATCCTTTAGGGATCATCAACACAAATACCTCGGAATGTGTAAAACTCATAAAGACATTCTCAGGGGGTTATGGTTTGGGGCAATCCTAGCATCTCAAACCAGAGGCCCCTTGAGTTTTGATTTATGAATCATCTTCTGTCATTTGAGCTGGAACCAAAAAAAGCACAAATTGCTCCCCTTTTGGTCGCTGCAAACGGGTAGGTTCCTACACCTTGGGTCATGTGGACAAATGAGGGACAGTAGGAAACCCATAATCTAAACACACAAAAAAAGTCCGACAATCATTTCCCCAGAGTTCCACTTTCCCCAGGTTTCACGGAGTCCAATGCACCCAACCTTCTTGCTATTATTGTCTCCGTTGAGTTGAAAACTGCCAGCCAAAAGAGGCCACATTTGCTGTGGGCCCTTGTCCTCAGTACCACGAGTCATGTTGTCATATAATTATAATTAATAAGAAAGACAGGGTATGGGGTATGGTGTTGACTCACTTTTCCTAAATGCTTCATAGTCATGAAAGGAAAAATTATTCACCAGACCATGTAGTCTCTGGGGGACAGGGTCTCAAAGGGTCCCAACCCCCTTACAGGCAGGCCCTTGCCTATGGGATCAATCAAAGAACTCATGGTCACCAGCAACCTCTTCCCAAATGCTGTGGAAGACACAGGCAAGTGCAAACTAAAGGGCCTTGGCTTCTACAGTTTAGAAGATAAGGCACAGACACAAGGGAAAAAGCAGAAATACCCACACAAGGGAGTCTATCATGAGTGCCAAGCGATACGTCGGCAGACAATGAGAGCTTTCAGAATCCAGAGAAGGGCAAGATCGTGTTCGGCTAAGGCAGTCAGAGAAGACTTCTCAGAAGATACAGCATTTGCCTGACAGCAGGGATGAAAAGGGAGGGCCTGATCGGAATGGAGGGACAGTGAGAGAGAACAGACTAGGCCTTGGTGATAGAGCAATTGTTGGTGGGGGGCGGGGGCGGGAGAAAGTAAAAGGTGATCCTGAAGGGGACGAGAGAAGCTGGACCCAGTACCCAGGGAGATCCAGCCATGGTAGAAGTCAGTTTGGGGATATACGGTAGAGCTCACAGCCTCCGTACTCAAGTTTCAAGTGCTTAATCAGGGTACAGTTGGGTTCTGTGTGGCCCTTGACACATGGAGATGGGACATCTCAGCTAACTCAGCTGGGGTATCTGCCTAGAGATGGGACTGCAGTCCTACAGGTGAACTCCGTTTATGAAGAAAGAATGGATAGCTGAGCCCCAAGGCGTGCTCTCACTTCCCCCCAATCCTCCTTGGACTCAATCCCGATGAGTGCATGCAGCACCCCTTGGCCCCCTCTGAGACCCTCACAGGCAAGAACCAGGTCTCTGTCCTTCTCCCCTCAATGCAGCCCCATCCCGCACACTCGGGGGCTGCCTCCATGATGGGCAAGGAATGGATGCGAGTTCTGGGAATGAGTTCCAGAAAGCAAACGAGGACGGGATCGTAGAACAGGTAGTGGTGTCCATGAGAGAGAGAGTAAAGACCCTCACCAATGTCAGAGAGGACACGCCTCCTGTCAGTCCCAGAAAGAGGAGCAGAGGAGTGAGGTGGGCATGGATATCTGGTCCAGAGCATATAGGGAGCTAGGGAGCCTGAGGACACATAGGGGTGGGAGGTAAGATACTGAGACAGGTGTCATTATAGAAGAGGGCAGAGAGAAAGAGGACAGAGCAGTGCCTGGCTCAGGCCCATAGGGCCCATAGATGGCTCCTAGGAGGGGCCTGGCAGTTAGCTTCCTGCCCTCAGCATAAGTGGGTCCGAGGCCCCTCATAAGGTTCCTATGTGTCCTACTCCATACAAGAATCCCAAGACCAAGTGGACTTACCAGAAATGGCACCTACTTTAACAGATTTGGTTCCAGGCCCGAGGGAGGCCTTAATTCGACATCTCCCAAACGCCAGCCATTCACATACCCCCTGTCCCAACTCTGGCATTGCTACATATCAGCAGCCCTAACATTTACCCAGAATTTTTTTTTTTAACTGTCTTCTAATGAGCTTGAATTTAGCCTGACCCTAAGCAGGAATAGCTATGAAAAATGGATTTGACGTGGTTGGTCGTCTTCCTTATTGTACACTTACATAAACAGAACTTAAAAACCATCATCATGACACGGTCTGTGAGGATCTTACAATAGCCTTAGAGGTAACCCCAGCCCACTTGAAGAAACACAGTTTCAGGCTAGGTGGAAAATTACCGAAGAGCAGCCATGAAACGGTCTAGGGAGTTTCTTTTCTGAAATCTAGAAAACCAAGCTCCATTTCTCCATGGATCACATACCCACAACTGCAGGAGCGAGGTCCTGTGTGCCGGAGTCACTGCTGGGAGGCCCAGAAGGGCAGCCAAGGGAGAAACAGGACTTCCCAGGGTGAGGGCCATGGGACCGTCCTAGGTGCGTGGAGTGTGCCTCAGTGACCTCGCAGGTCAGCAACTGTGAAGGGGATTCAAACTTCCCCAAGTGGACACGGTGCCAAGGCCAATGACCCATAGTATATATTCCATCTGATGTACATGCAACGTCTACACAGACACTGCCTTGTTGGAGAGGGAGGAAAGAGAGGGGCACGGGAACTCGGGGAAAGGCTGAGGAAGCACCATGTGAAGAGCTGAAGGCAAGAGTGCCTCTCAGAAGGCAATTCAGAAGACAACATCAGGAAACAGCTAGACAGCAAGAAGTCCTCTTTGAAAGAGGAACAGAAAATCATTGCGGAAAAAGACAGCCAAAATAAGAAGGATGACACAAAGACAAAAACGGATGAGGTTAGGATTGTACCAAAATGGCTCACTTGAATCCACATTAGGGGTTGTGAGTAAATAAAAATTAAAAAAAAAGAAAAAGTTAAATCAGTAAAATGCAGGATACACTTCAAAGGATCTCCCCAAACTACAAAGGTTGAAAAGGAAAAGAAAGAAAGAAAAAAAAAAAAAAAAAAAAAGGCAAGGAAATGAAAAAGTAATGCATGCTCAAGAAGGGTTCCATTAGAAAAGACCAGACCATGTAGATGAGAATCAATCATCAACTGCAAAAATGACAAAAGAGAATTTTAAAAATCATGCCCAACAAGAGGCAATGAGAGGGGTGCCTGGGTGGCTCAGAGGGTTAAGCCTCTGCTTTCAGCTCAGGCCATGATCTCAGGGTCCTGGGATTGAGCCTCGCATCGGGCTCTCTGCTCAGCTGGGAGCCTGCTTCCTCCTCTCTCTCTGCCTGCCTCTCTGCCTACTTGTGATCTCTCTCCCTCTCTGTCAAATAAAGAAATAAAATCTTTACCAAAAAAAAAAAAAAGGCAAAGAAAAACGTTGCCTGGGAAATCCGTTTTTCCTCAGACTTTTCTTTGCTCCTACTACGGGCATTTCCCATGGGAATCAAAGCTCTGTAAGGCTGGGACTCGCCAAGGGGCTGGCATCAGCCCTCAGAAAGTGCTAGAAAGTGCAGAAGACATATCCCACCCAAGTCAAAGCTTCATGGGGCACGGTCAGTGTCTTGTTCATCACTATGGGAGTTCGATAAGCATTTGCAGAAGGGTAGACCAAACAGAGCTCCAAATATGAGGTTTTGTTCCAAACCTCTGAGATTTAAGATGTATGCATCCAGTCAAGCTGTATTAAAAATGAAAGAGACAGAAAGGGTTCTCTAAGCACACAGGTAAAGAAACCACCCTCGTTCTCTCCAGGCACTGAGAAAGAGAGATCAGCATGAGATTGAGGTCAATGGGGAGTCACCATATAAACGCATCCATGAAGCATTTTTTACTCAATGGAGATGCCCAGCTCAGAAATGCAGCCAACAGACTTCCCAGCTCGGGGGTGAAGCCCAGTGACCAGTGTCTCCCTCGGCCTTGTGTCCATCCTGGAATCAGGCTACCCGTGTCTCCTGCAACGTCCCTCAAGGCCAGGACAGAGGAAGCCTCCCGCCGCACATGGGGAGCACTGTTCGTCAATGCTGTCTTTTCTGCCCAAGCATGGGCTGACATTGGGGTAGCTCCTTGACCTTTGGGGACACTGTGCTGGGACCATCACTAGACAAAGTCTCTGACACTACTCTGTAAAGAGTACCACTCTGTTTGCTAAGGAACTGGAAGAATGACCTTTTGCATATTTATAACTTCCATTGAACAAACCAAGCCTTCCCTCCTCCCCAGATCCAGGAATCCCAATCAGCTCCCCAACGGCTCTCTGTCACCAAGAACCCCTTCTGTATCACTGAAGAGCCGTTCCCACTTTAAGAACCAGAATCCCCATCACAGTGTGGAAGGTGGAAAAGGATATGCCCCACACCCCTTGCCCAACGCCCACCCCCACCCCCAAAGAAACGCTGAGAGAACACAGGAAAATGGGAACACAGGTCATCTTTATATTCTGGGATTTCTCCAGCTGCTTTAATTGTTCTCATTTTATCACATTAGAAATGGTTATTTATTTTTTAATTGTATGAGTCAAAATTTTTTTAAATGTTTTTATTTTTATTAACATATAATGTGTATTTGCTCCTGAGGGTACAGGTCTGTGAATCTTCAGGCTTACACACTTCACAGCACTCACCATAGCACATACCCTCCCCAGTGTCCATAACCCAACCATTAAATGTGTTTTTAAAATCACTTTTACAATCGGGAAAACATTGCCTTCCCCCCAAATCAGCATATCCAATTCTAAAATATACCATATGATCCCAATTATGTAGACAAATATATACAGCCAAGAAAATGGGGGGAGGAATGAAAAGAATGCAAAATCTTTTTTATTTCTGCTTTTCTGTATTGTTTCCATTTTCTATAATGAGCAAATTCATTTCGATGCTTTTTTTGAAGGGAAAAGGGGCAGAGGGAGAGGGAGAGAGAGAATCTTAAGCAGGCTCCACACATAGCATGGAGCCCAACACGGGGCTCAATCTCACGACCCTGAGATCATGACCTAAGCCAAAATCAAGAGTCAGATGCTTAACTGACTGAGCCACCCAGGAGCCCAAATTTTAATGCATTTTTTTAAAAAAAAATCTTTACTTTATTCCATTTATGAACTAACTATGAATACAGCCCTATTTAAATAATTGGCGATTATTTGTTAATAAATCCCCCCTTGATACCTCCCTTCACAGTTGCCATCCCATAAAATGAAGGGTTCATCATACTAGCTTTCATATGATAAAGAAGAGTTGGAGGGCTTTATTTTTAAGAAAAGGAATTAAGATAAAACGAGCAATAGTAAGGAACTTTCTGGTCCAATACAAGTTGGACACAAAAATTAGAGATGGAAGGGACCCCAGAGATCATTTGATCCCATGCTGCCATTTTATAGATTGGGAAACTGAGCCCAGAGACAGATGGGGACTGGGTGCCAAATCTCCCACACCCCTGCACAGAGCCCCCTCCTTTTGTTCTCCGGCCGCCGTAAGTCTTGGTGCTGATGTTGCTGGCATGGCTAGAGGATTAGTTCTGGTCACACAGCACGGCAAGAGCCAAAGCCCCCCTGGAAGGCTCCCAAGCTGACCCCAACACAAAGACCAGTAAGTCCAGCTCTCTGCTCAACCACGAGCCACTTCCCATCTGTTTGTGGTCAGTAAGCCCCCTGTGTAGGGAGGGGGTCCAGAGAGGAAACATCTGTGCACACAAGGGGAGTGAATAAATGCACTTGATTTTCCTTTTGCCAACTCCTCTTCGGCCTCTTTTTCCACTCATTGAAATGCAAGGCCCCATTCCAGTGAGGAGGTCTGGAAGATTCCAGAAACTTCTAGAAACCACAACCCCACTTTGCAACAGGGATTCCCAAAACAAGGTCCACATGGAAGTGCTGGGGCTGTGGGCAAGAATAAATAGCAGACGCAACCCCCAGAAACCAGCCACAGGCATCCACTGGCCTGTCCCCAACCCCAGCTTTTAAACTTCAGCCAGGCACAGAGGAAGTTCAAGTATGCCTTCCGTGGCTTTCCAGCCATGTAACCTCAGGCCAGTCACTTCAACCTCTCTGGAAACTCATCTTTTCTCTTTCCTGCATGCAATAATGGAAATACCACCATCTCCTTCACAGAATTCTTGCAAAGCCCCGAGGGTCAAAACCATTCCTTGAATGTTAGCTTTGCCCCATACCTTCCCATCCCCATTAAGTCACTGAGCAACCCTGAGGGAAAGTCTTGAACAACTAAGATCATATTGCTGAGCCACTCCCATGGTACCAACTGTGTTTTCCCAACAGCCTGGGCTCATCTGTGTAGACAGACACCTTCTAACCTTCCTGACACAGACCAAGGTCACCAAAGGAGCGAGAGGGACGGCATGTGAAATGGAATTCCTATACTCAGTGGACAAGATGAGGGTTTAGAGGACCACCAGAAGGGAAAAGTAAAATACAGGAAGCCAAGCACATGTCATGTCCGCCGGGGTCTCTGGATAGCTGGTGACTTATACATATCATAGCCTAGCCCAGTTGACCCTCACGAGAACGCTGGAGAGACATATTCTTAGTTTTCTTCCATAACTGAGTAAATGGAGGTCGTCCTCAAGGTCTTACGACTCACAAGACACAGAACCTGTTTGAGCCCAGTGTGCTGGCTCCAAGAACAATGCAAATCCTCCCCTCCTCGCAGGCCACCCCCACACACACCCAAGGTTCCTCTGCAGTGGCCAAGAATCCTCTCTCCAAGGGCAAAATACCCCAGTGAGAAGTTACGGTTAAGGGAGGCCAAGACTGGCCAAGCCCCTCACCACCAGCTTCCCGTGGTAGAAGGTGGTGGCTGATAGCCTTGTGAGCTAACTGGAGGGAGAGGAGCTGGAGAAAGGAAGGAAAGTACCAAGATAAACATCTCCACAGAGAAGAGCCTGACCAGCAGCCGGGGTGAATGACATCCAAGAGAGATATTGACTAAGCACCACAAACTGAGTCACTGTGAGCAGCTTTCCGTGCAAGCGGGCAGCCCCTGCCCATCCACAGGAAGGAGCCAAGGCAACATGGAGGTTTGACCTGGGTTCAAAGCTCCAGCTGGGATGGGGACCCACCTTGCTTTGTCTGGTAGGCCCTGCGCCTCACTTCTTGTTGTCCCCTAGGAGATACAACCCCTGCCTCTAGCCCCACTTTCCCTCCTGTGTGACCCAGTCCACTCCTACCCCCACGGCTGCTCTTGTTTTCCTGGCCTATAATGAGTGGTCCTCACTTCCCAAGAGCAGTAAGAGCGTCCTACTCAAATGTGTATGCAAACACAGAAAACACACCCAATGACCATATGTGGAATTGATGGAGAACCCCCAAGTCTCTGTATAGGATTTGTCAGTCCCCCTGCAGAGAGTGGGTGTCTTATCTTCCTGGTGTCACCTGGCCACCCATGGGAAGGGTATAGGAAGAGTAGGAGACAAAAAGGTAGAGTCAGGGGTGCCTGGGTGGTTAAGTGTCTGACTCTTGATCTCAGCTCAGGTCTTGATCTCAGGGTCTTGAGTTCAAGCCCTGCACTGGGCTCCACCAAGGGCATGGAGCCCCACTTCCATACTGAAATCCTAACAGGGTTCCCAAACCACAAATGAATCAGGCAGGCTTGGGGAAGGGTCATCAGTAACTTGCCTGGGTCTCTGAATCTCATGGGCCTAAGGCCCTCCAAGTAAATACATTCAGGAAAGACTCGCTCTCTGTCACCTAAATTGTCTGCAAATGTATCTGAAGTTTTTTAGCCAGAGATAAAGGGGCCAAAGGTGATCACCTATGATGAAAGTGACCAGTGCTTGATGTGAAATGTACACATGTGGTTGGCTCTTACCCAAACTTTTTAAAGAACTAGTATATTATTTTCACCCAAGGACTCTCAGCCCATGAATATGTGGTTACCTCTGATATGCTTAAGCAGCCAACCTGATCTCTCTCAACATCATTCAATCCACTGCCTTGTCTGTTAAGGTCACACAGCCCTTCTCCCATAAGAAGAGAGCCCAATGACTATCTTTTTCTCTAGGATGGTCAAAGGCACTGGGGTCTACTCACTACTGTTGCACAGATAAAACCCACAGACAGAAGTGCTAAATAGCTAATGGCCAGATAAAAAGTGATTAGGATGAGTTGCGATCCCACAAACAGAAAATCTCCTGCAGCCCTTGAAGCATGCATGGGACTCTGCCAGGAGTGGTGTGGGGTGAAACTCTCAACTCCTTTTCTTTGGCCAAGGATCCCTGTCTTTCCTCCCTGCTTGGTCTTCAAAGGACGGAACATGACAATAACAGGTGTAGTCACTCTATTCATGCTCTGAGCTGCAGATACGCAAAGCATTCCATCCAAAGGTAACAGAGCACACATTTTTCTCAAGTGCACATGGAACATATTCCAGGGGAGATCAAACACTAGGCCATGAAACAAATCTCAAAAAATTCAAAAAGATGGAAATCCTATCAAGCATCCTGTCCAACCACAACAGTATGAAACGAAAAATCAATTACAAGGAGAAAACTGGAAAAACCACAAAAATGTGGGGAAATAAAACAACATGTCATTGCACAACCAGTGGGTCATCAGAGAAGTAAAGAAGAAATCAAATAATGCCTAAAGACAGAAAAAAAAAATCAGAAACACAATGTAACAAAATCCACGGGATGCAGCAAAAACAGTTCTAAGGGGAAAATTCATAGTGATCCAGGCCTACCCAGTTAATAAGAAAAATCTCAAACAATCCAACGTTATGCCTAAAGGAACTAGGAAAAGAAGAACAAATGAAGCCTAATGTTAGCAGAAGGGAAGAAATAATAAAGAACAGAGCAGAACTAACAGACCTAGAGGCATATCATGCTAAGTGGAATGAGGCAGAAGGAGAAAGACAAACACCACAGGATTTCCCTGATAAGTGCAATCACAGATACAGAAAACCTACCGATGTTGACCAGAAGGGTAGGAGGCAGGGGACAAAATGGGTAGAGGAGTCATTTGTTCGGTGATGGATAGACTTTTGCGTGAGATCACCTGGTAGCACACTTATCAAAGTAGAACATGGTACACCCAACACTTATGAATGTTATATACCAATGTAACCCCAATGTAAACAAAAAGGAACAATGGCCACTATTCCATTATTGGTCTCGGTGCTGGTGAACAGCAGAGATGAGTGGGGAGTACGGCAAACTGGAAAAGTCACCCTCGGCATCAGTGTGTTGTTGCTGTGCAGGATGCCAAGGCTTGGCAAAGCTAACTTTATTAGCTACACCAAAGCTACACTTTACTTATTTATGCAAGAAACGTCGGGCATCTTAATTTCTAATGTGAAATATGATGATTTTTATATGTTGGAAAATCCACTCAACAACTCTGAAATGAAACCATGGGCAAAAATGACAACGAAACAACAACAAAACCTCCTACAGTCCTTGATTCTGCCCATTGGCCTCCAGGGTGCAGCTCTTTGCGAAACTGCTGGTATCCGCATAGAGAGCTGTTTCCAGAGAGGGTCCCCTGGTTTTTAGAGAATTGAATGCTACCATCCTAGACTGAGAGTATGAATTAGTTGCTGCTACCCTACACTGACCATCCCTTTGTGGAGACCTCTTACTGCCAACACCTCCTGCTTGCTGGGTACAGCAGGACACCAGGGTCCAGGGATTCCAAGGGCTGCAAATGTATGGCCAATTTCCTCTCACCCAGGGCCAGGAGCCCCAGCCTGCGTCTCACTTTCCTTGGAAGGGAAGCATGGGACCAGATTTCTGGGGCATGAGAGATGCTGAAAGGCCATCCTACTCTGTTTATGGGAAAGCAGCTCCCCGTCAGTAGACCAGAAGGCTTGGAAGGGGAGGAGGTGTGCAAGGAAGCAAAACAGCAGCCTAGGGAATGAGGCATGAACCACCAGCTGGGGAGTGGGGCAGAGAATGTGGTCAGAGGCAAAGCCATGCACTGAGCAGTCTTAACAGAAGATCAGAGATTTGGGAAGTAAGGGAGTGAGCCAGGCACAGGAGCCTTGGGAAGGACAGAAGTGTGTGTCCAAAGGCAAGATGACGCAGTTGTCCCCATGAGCAGAGAGGCTCCCTTAGGGCAGCAACCAAGCAGCTAGAAGCCAGCAGCCTTCCACCACAGTTTGAGTGGGAAGGAAGGCTGGACGCCTGGTCGTGGGTGGACTGCACGACCCAAACCTGCAGGGCTCTGGGGCCTGGGAACATGTATTCTGGGGCCACTGGGATGACTACAGGGTGATTGGGGAAGTTGATGCGAGAAATCACAGTGTCAGGGGCGCCTGGGTGGCTCAGTGGGTTAAGCCTCTGCTTTCGGCTCAGGTCAGGATCTCAGGGTCCTGGGATTGAGCCCCACATCGAGCTCTCTGCTCAGGAGGGAGCCTGTTTCCCTCTATTTTTCTGCCTGCCTCTATGCCTACTTGTGATCTCTCTCTGTGTCAAATAAATAAATAAAATCTTAATTAAAAAAAAAAAAAATCACAGTGTCTTTCTCAATCTGCCTGCAGGGGGCTCTCCTCCCGACCTCAGACCCTGGGAGAAGGGCTGCCACCTCCCTGTCCCCAGACCTCACACTTCCAACTGCCCCGCTGTCCCATTAGCGTTGCACACAGCAACACAACAGCATCTCAAAATGATGCTTGCATGGGACTCCCCCTGGAAGCCTTCCTTCCTCCTTCCAATTTTTCCCTGGAAAGGAGAGTCGGTCAGAGCCGTCTCTCTGCAGGAGAAAATTCAGGCTTATTCAGGCCAGCAATCCCCCAACTCTTGTTTTTCCCAGTCTGACCCACAGTAAAAAGCCCATGTACCATGACCCAATATACACCCACAAAGCACAAATTTCGTGTCGCGTTGCGTACCCTACGGCATGCAAGGCAGTCTGAGAGTTTGCCATTCGACTTTTTAGGCTGATTAACACTAATCAGAGACTCTGTGTGGCTCGTGACTCCTGGTTCTGAAAAACCCTGCTTTACCTGGTCCCGATCCCCTTTTAGGAGGATCCCGTCCTTGACCCCCTTCTCCGTCAGAGATGGCGATATAGGTTACCTTCGCTTCACTTTGTTGGACCCACCAAGGTAGAGAAAAATGCTCCCGATTCTCCCTGCCCTTGAGGACTGTGTACCACTCACAGGCACTTGGCGTTTCCGGGTCTTCTCTTTCCGAGAACCGGGTCCAAGTCTCTGAATCCAGGGCACTTAAAATCTGTCAAATCCTTGATGTCCAAAAAGGAGAAGCCCACTTGCTACTTCCTAATCACGATAAAATTGCTCTGCGTTTTGTTTCACGCCACAAAGCCCAATCTACGGAGAACTCCTCTGCTCCCGGCAGCATCCCCCTTCCCTGCCCCGGGGGGAGACGGAGCTGTGTGGTTTCCAAACTGCTCTGTGCACCGACGCATCACACCCCCCCTCAGAGCCCCAACACAGATCCCGACAGGTTCACACCGGCCATGACACTGACTTACCACCGCAGAGCTGGGGGAGAAAGATTCTGAGCACCCAGTGCTCGAGTGGGGAAATCCACAGGCGCGAACGCAACCGTCACACGGGAAGCGGCTGAATCCACACGAAGCCGAGCTTCCCAGACTCCCGCTTGCATGCGCTTTCCGGAAGCCTTAAGTGACTTCAGACGCTGTTACATAATCCTGTGTTTGTTACCTACCCCCGACTTGTGCCTCCCTCACTGCAGCCCCCGTAGCTCTGAACACCCAGGGCCGCCCTGACTAACGACAGAACGCACCCCACAAGGCACAGGTGTCCCAACTAGAAGATCCCCATGGACCTGGTTGCTGTCCCACTCTGTCCCTGACCAGCTGTGTGACATCTGGCAGAACACAGCTCCTCTCTGGGCTTTTCCCTCATCTAGAGCCCGAGGGAGTGGACCCTGCTGATTCCCAAAAGCTCCTTCCAGGTTTTTCCTGAGCACTCTACCTGCACCATTTGGAACCATGTGACCTTGAAAAGGCCTGGCCACACTCAGGAATTCAGAACAAAAGCAAAACAGAAGAGGTGAAGATCCAGAAGAGAGAGCCAAGTTAAGTTGAAGGTAACAAGAAAAACTCACTTCTCACTGAGCTCAGCATCTTGGATACCCTGCCCAAGTGGCTTGCACTTTCCCAAGCCTTGGGGTCCCCACTTCAACCCAGACTCAGTGAAGGAAGGCAGAGGGCAGACAGGTGGGCAAACAGAAGCATCAGCCTGGGTCCCTCCATCACAGAGCCAAGCACCTGCCCACAGTGGCTTCACTTGTCCCCCAACCCCTGCAGGGCACAGCTGGCCACCTGGCTTTCGCTGGGCTCCATCGAGCTTTGAGCACCTGCCCGGGGCTCCAACTCACCTCAGCCCCACAGTCCCTCCTCCTGCAAAGCTGGCGCGCTGGTCATTTTCTGCCACCGTCTCCACACCCGCCGCCTCCCGTGGTATCAGCTAATTCACTGTGCAAAGCAGCCTTTATATATAGAAAGTTGCAGCCACGCAGGTTAGCATTAAAATAGAGACTTGCCGTTGTCGTGGCAACCAAACAAATGATATTCAAAAATGAAAAAGAAGTATTCTGTAAGCAGGAAAGCATGTCCACAGCCTTCCAGGGCAGCTCGCCCAGTCCCCTCGAGGGTAGGTGGGACCCCCTCCGGAGAAAGGACCTTCCCCTCTGTGAACCTCCCTCCTTCCCATGAAGTCACCGGCTCTGGCTGCAGCTATGCCACACGCCCCCTCCTCCTCCCCGCACACAAGTCCCTTCCTAAAGTCAGCTCCCCGCCTGGAGTGGCCCGAAGGCCAAGGCACTGAGAGAATATGATGATCTTGACCAGGCACCTCAATTTGCAAAAGCTGTACTCCTCAGGCACTGGGCGGCCCTGATGCTATCGCCAAGGATGCTTCTGGAAGCAGAGGTGGCCCACCACGGGCGTAGTGTTAAGAGACACAGTGAGTACACTTGGCGGGCTGCTTCACCCAAGACTCAGCTTAAAAATAAGAGGTGGGGGGCGGGGAGCACAAGGGGAAGCAGCCTTGTGCCTTCACTTCTCTGATGCTAGGATGTGTCTTTCCTTCTGGGTCTTTGTTCTACTTTCTTCTTGTTTGCTTAGTCCCCGGAGACTATGCCTTGCTCAGCCACATGGGCCCTGGATCTTGCTGGAGCTCCATTCACACTCAGAAGCTCCCGCTCTGGCTTCGTAGCTCCTGGTCAACACAGCCACCATCCAGAATGTTCCCAGCCTTCAAGGTGAAAGGTTGGATCCAAGGAGCCGCCAAGAGGCGGGGGGACCTCGGAACACCCCCAGCCTTTCTGCAATTCATTCACACATTTTAAAGATCAGCCCTGATCTAGAAGGACGAAAATTAAAAACGCCAAGCCCAAGTGCAGGCAAGGGCACGGGGCATCCGGAACTCCCCAACGGTGCTGTGCGAATCCAAAATGGCGCCGGCCCTCTGGACAGCAGCATGGCGGTTTCCTAGAAAGTGAACGCCCACGCTCACCCTATGAGTCAATAGTTCCTTCTCCCAGGGATGTACCCAAGAGAAAGGGAAACAAATGTCCACACAAAATCTTAGGCATGAATGTGCGGGGCAGCTTTATTGACGGTGACCCCAAACTGGAACCAGCCTAAAGACCATCAGCAGGGAATGGAGAGCGAGCCACGGTCCACACGTAGGACGAGCCATGACTACTGAAACAAAGGAGCCAACTATGGGTACGTGTAGTGACTTGGAGCATCTCACAGGTGTCTGCTGGGAAGCCAGGCTCTGAAGCTTATACACGATACAATCCTATTTATAGCATGTGCGCAGAAAGACAAAGTTACAGGGATGGATGTGGCTCATGGGGAGCAGGGGAGGGCATGAGAGCAGAGAGGGACCATGAGGGAGGTTCTTGGGGTGACAGGATTACTGTATGTCCTGGTTGAGGGTGTGGTTCCATGAATGTATATAGATGTAAACCATATACCCAAAAAAGTCTGTTTCGGGGCACCTGGGTGTCTCAGGCCATTAAGCGTCTGCCTTCAGCTCAGGTCATGATCTCAGGGTCCTGGGGTCGAGTCCCACATTGAGCTCTTGCTCAGTGGGGTGTCTACTTCTCTCGCTTCCTCTCCCCACCACCCCCACTGCTATTCATGTGTGTGTACTCTCTCTCTCTAATAAATAAATAAAATCTTGAAAAAAAAAAAGATTTTTCACCTTGCGGGGGGAAAGAATCAGGATGGCACAGTCTCCCTGTAGCAGTATTTGCATCACACACAGGGTTTCCCATGCATAAACTGTAGAGTTCTGAGAACTGTTCATTACCAGCACCATTCTTCATTACAAAGACCCTCTTCTTGTCCTAGACCCACAAGGTTCTCAACCTTGGACCCGTTGCATCAGCCCCACCAGGGAATTTGTTAGAAAGTACAAACCCCTGGGTCTCATCCTAGCCCTCCCTAACCAGAAGCTCAGGGGAGAAGGGGTCCTGCAGTGTGTTTTACAAAGGCCTCCTGGGGAGGGACTCTAATGTACCCTGAAATTTGGAAATCACTGGCCTCCATCTATGGGATGGATTCAGCTAGGCCAGCTGGTCACTGAATGGTCTGGACTCTGTCCCTTCAAAATCAAAACACTATGGAAACAGACAATGTCTTTCTCCATATCCTTGTAACTGCTGGCCTCAAACTTTTTTTTTTTTCTTCTTCTGACTCCAACTTCTGGTCTGTCCCCATGCACCTGCAAGAACGAGGAGGAGGAGGCCCGGGCCACAGCTCTGTCTGAGCCCCTCAAGCAGCCAGCAGCAGGTACAACAAGGAACAACCCGTTGTTTTGACCATGGCACTGCGAGGAAGAGTGGTCACCACAAACTGTGGACCAGGGAGGGGCCCGTGGCTGCACAGATCCATTCCTCTCTTCTGATCCAGCCCACTCCCGGGCCAGGACTGGACCCCACCTCGCCAGCCAGTCCACGTCCCTCTTAACTCCTGGAGCGTGTCTCAAATCAAAGGGCCCCTCGTGCTTGTCCCTAAGAACCTCGGGCAAACACGACTCCCTACTTACCCCAGAACAACAACTTCAAAGCCGCCTGGCTTGGTTTCTGGCTCCGAAGGCACACGGAGAGGACGGATTACGGAGAAGAAATCAGAACCATATGAATGTCATATTCAGCAAAATAAACAGAATCACAGCATCAGGGCTGGGTCCAGGGGGCTGCGTGTTTGGCCCAGAGCCTGGGTTTGGTGGCCCCCAGCGTGGGCTGGGCTCCTGGCCTCTCCTCCCCGCCCACGACTCCCACGAACGGTGCCAAAGGCGCCCAGCGCCCCGGCCCTCCTCGCCGAGGCCTCTACGAGCAATGCTGCTTTGGCTGACATATTAGTGTTTTATGGAGTTTTTATATTCTCTTTTATGGTGCAGTTGACGATAGCTCAGCTTCTCTTTGAGTCCTGTCCGAAAATGCACAAGCACCAACAGGAACGTTCCGCCGTTAATGACAGAGGGACAGCTCCAGGTGCCTCTGGGGGAGTGGGGGGAGGGGCGGTGCCACCCCCCCCCTTCATACCACTGGTTCCTCCCATAGCCAACCCTGGTGGGCTGGGCACACTCACTCCCAGCCTCATTCTCAGCGCAGAACACAAAACCCTCTCCTCTCGCGGCTTCTGGGGGACTCAACATGGTTCTCCACAGAGCCCGTGTTGAGGATCCCAGAGACATTTCCCAGTTGCCAGGATGGGGGTGAGAGCAGCGGGGGATGTATCAGCCCCTCTGGCTGCTGAAACAAGTCATCACAAACTCGGTGGCCTGATACAACACAAATGTGTCACCGTAAGAATTCCAGGGCTCAGAAATGGGTCTCAATGGACAAAAACCAAAATGGCGGCAGAGTTGTGTTCCTTGTAGAGGCTCCAGGGAACCATTCAGTCCCTTGTCTTTGTCAGCTTCTAGAGATGGCCCAAACTGCTTGGCGGCTGGCCCCCTCCTTCCATCTTCAAAGCTGGCAATGGTCTGTCCAGTCCTTTCCATGCGGACCCTTCTGGTTGTACTGGGTCCACACGCGTAATGCAGGATAATTTCCCCCATCCCACAGTCATCCGATCTACAACCTCAAGTCTCTCTAGTCCTGTAACCTCACATACTCACGAGCGGCAGGGACAAAGATGGGGATATCTTGGACGCGTGTGTATGGGGATGAGGGCTGGGGCGCTCATTATTACGATGGGAGCTCCCAGCCTCTGAGAAGCAGAGGTCAGGGATGCCGTTAAGCACACCCCTCGCCCACAACACGAATGACCCGGCCCCAAATGTTAGTCATGCCGAAGCTGAGAAACCACAGTATCTCTGAATGCTGACCAGACCTAAGTTGGTCCCGATGACCCCGCCTCAAGTCTCTTTCCCACAAAGAGATCAACTGTAGAAAGAAGCCCACAATGACCCACAATTTAAGGAGGATTTTTTTTTTTTTTTACCATCCTATTAAACACCTTCATGTGAATTCTCTAACCCAGCATTACCCTCCAGTGATTCTCGTTTGATATACAGAACATACACACAGGACCTGAAAAACACGTAAGGTGCTTCTTGCTTCTGGAAGGCACACGAACGCGGTGGGCATAGATCATCTGAATCTCCTTATGCAAAGGGAGTTAAGAGGTACAAACTCCCAGTTATAAAATAAATAAGTCACTTCCTGTGATGGCGGACGGTGACGAGACCGATGGCGAGGGTCATTTTGTAACGTCTAAAAATATCAGAGCACGACGCTGCATGCCCGGAACATAATAGGGCACGTCGCTTCTCCTTCGATAAAATAATAATAATAATAATAAATTTCTTTATGTGAGTAGCTTCAAATGACATGGCTCCTTCTGCTTTGCAGGTGCATTGCTTTCTGGTCTCAAAGTTGCTGAACTAGCAAGCCAGCCGGCTGCTCACGTCCCCGCTCCCGCTCTTCCCTCCCCCAGGGGAGCGGACCCACCATGAGCTGATGAGAATTTCTGAAGAAACCCGCAGACCTCAGTTCTGGGCTCCTGCAGGTGACCCAGGGCAGGAAGGGGAGGAAGGGGAGGGCTGCCCTGCCCTGCAGACAGCAGGGTGTTGTCCCTCCCTCATCTCCCTGACCAGGCTGGGTCCCCAGCAGGGACAACCTCCACACGGCCCGAGGTCCCATCTGCTGCCTCGGTTTCCCAGAGAGTGACTCTGTGATGGTTTCCTGGGGATTCCCCTGCAGGGACAGGTAGGCAGGGCCTCCCTAAGATACTTCTGTGTCATTCCAACAGAAGGAGTCCCCCCTCCCTCCCACCCCCACCAAAACTATGAGCAGAGACACGGCGGCATCTGGCGTAATTAAGTGTACCCCCACATGTGTCCCTGTGCCCGTCACCCCAGGCGAGCCCCTGCTATTCTAGTCTCTGCTTGATGCAGCAAAGTGGTTAATCAGTTCCTCTGCGGTAACCACCAGCATTCTCCGCCAAAGTCACATGTCTGCCCCGAGGCAGAGAAGCCCGAGGAGATGCCTGACATACCCCGGGACCTGGGACCACCGGCCCCAAGGTGCCACCTGCCACATGACCTGATTCAACCCTCTGTCCGGCAAACGCCCGCTGTACGTTTACAACAAGCCACACAACCTTCAAGAGGGGGGACACAGAAGGGCCTTGCCCACCAGGAGCTTGAATCCAACACGGGGAGGGTGGGCAGGCCCCGCTCCCAGCATGGACGTGCGTCCTGCCCTGCAACGACCATGCCAACGAGGGGAGGCAGGGGACCTTGAACCACCTCTGCTTTTCAGATCGTTACAACCACGGCAGGAAACACTTACGTGACACCCAGCACAGACCCGACAGTTCCCGTCTGTTTGCAGACATGCGCCCTCTCACCCTTCACTCACCCCGCGAGGGGGCGGGGCGGGGGGGGCGGTCTGTAATTGTACCCATTTCACAGGACAGGAAACTGAGGTTCCAGAGGTCAGCCGTGTGCCCCACACGGGTGCGCACACAGACAGCTCATAAGGGGCAGCAGCAGGATGGGCGAACGCCTCCCTCAGGACACCCCAGCCCAAGGCTCCTGCTTCCGAGGGGCAGTTGGAGGGCGGATGAGAAGCCACAGAAGACCCCCGGTTGCTCCAACCCCCAGTGAGTCCCCTCCCTCTCAAGACACGGCCAGAGAGAACCCCACTCTCTGCTGGGCCTGCTGGGCCTCACTTCCTTCTCCATTTCTCCAGCACAGCTTTCATCCACCTCACGTGAGTCCCGTGAACACCGGCAGAGTCCAAAGATGCTCAGATAATGGGATTTTCAACCACAAGGGGCCGACGGTAGCAGTTCCGAGGACAATGCTTCCGCCCCCTCACGCCATCCCCACCTTCTGGGACCTGCTAGGTCAGCGTCTCTGTGACCTGGGGGGATTGGGAGTCTGGCTGTCAACTTGGGATCCTTGCAGCAGAGGCTGGGACATGAGGAGAGCCTCTATGGCACACTTTGGCGTTTCTAACCATGCCACGGCTGAGCCCATGGTCTAGAACCCATGTGCGCTCCAAGGGTGGGTCCTGCCAGTCTTAGGGCCCAGAGCCAGACGTGATTAATTCTGTTATTTCGAAAACGGGGTGGGGGGGCTGTCTTTGCAGAGGTAGTGAAGGATTCTGAAATGAGGAGGTGATCACAGATTATCCAGGCAGGCCCTAGATGCAATCCCAAGAGTCCCTAGAAAAACGAGGCCAAGGGAGATTTTATCACACAGGGAGGAGAAGGGGTCTCTGGTCAGGGAAGCAGGGGTCAGACTAGTACAGTCACAAGCCAAAGGTGTCAAGGAGACGTGGCCCTAAGCATGCCCCCGCCCCCGAAAGAGAACAGAGCGGCAAGGAGATAGTCCCCTAGTCCCCCGCCCCCCGCCTGCTCTGACCGCAACCCGAGAGTCAGCCACGTGGAAACGCTGTGTCAGGACACATGCACAGCACAGGGCCGGCAGCGTTAGGCACACATGGGGACCAAAACCAGACTTGGAAGCTTTCCACTGCGGTTCGCAGGCCTTGGTGGTGCAATAGTGCGGGAACATAGGACTCCCCCATAATATTCACATAACCCTGGCAGCCCCCAAGATGGTGCCCTCTGGGGGTAGACAAGATGACCCGGGCATCCTCAGAGCCTGATTTATGGACAGCTGCATGTTCATTAAGGTCGGTTTGGAAATACCAGGGACCAAGGACATATAGAGGCCCGCTCCGTCCTCCCCAAGAGTCACACTCCCAGACGCCTGGTCAGGTCAGCCACCCCTACGGCTCCCAGCCTGGCTCCCTGCTCCCTCGTCACTGCCAGTCTCTGCCTTCCATGGGTTGCGCCCGGCCGGCCAGGCTTCTGGCCTGACCCCAGAGAGAGAGAATACCAGCAAAGAGGCCATCCCTCTGGCCCGATTCCAAAATCAAGAGGCTGCTGGGGAGACAGGGAAGGACACACAAGACGGGCCGTTTCTCTCACGCGGGGACGAGACTCCAGATTCCCATCTCCACGCCTCCCGGACACCTCGCCACCGTCAGGTTCGACCCAAACTCAGAGTCACCTGGCCAGTCAGAGGGTCCCCTTTGGGGGCCATCAGTGGGGCATCAGCAAGCCGGCGGGCACCGAAGAACACGGAACAGAATCACTCAGGGTCTGTGTGCTGTAGCGTTATTCTCACAGAGCGTGGCTCTGCGTCCAAGGCCGAGGCCAAGAACAGAAAACCCACAGGGGCAGGACGTGAGAAGCACATGTCCTCCAGCACATGTGCGGTCAAGGGGCAGACAGGTGGAGCCCAGCCCCGCAGAGTACATGTCACAGACCAGGAGCCTACCTATAAAACCCCAGAAATTTCCCATAAAATACGTTAAAATTTCCACATGTCCCAAAAAAACCTAGAAGGACCTGCTGAAGTGGCATCTGATAGGATCGCTAGAATTGTGGCCACCTTCTCCGCCATCCTCCGAGACAGTGGCGTTCAGTCCTCGCTGCCCGAGAGAACCATCTGGAAGCTTAAAAATTACCCTGAGGCCCACAAGTGCCCCGACCCCTTAAACAGCTCTCTAGGGGGGAGACCTGGAGATGGCTATCTTTCAAGCTTGCTGGGTGATTCTAATATGGGGCTCACCTAAAAGGGCTGCTCTGACGTTCCCACTGCCTCACTCGGCTCTGCCACCTGCCTGGGCAGACAGCTTATTCAGCCGAGGTGCAGAGAAAAGGGAAGGCGGGGGCCCCATAAACCAAAGCAGGCATCCAGAACCCCCCTGGCGGTCCCCTGCTTTAACCACAGCCCAGGTCACAGCAGCCCAGCCGGGGGTGAGGAGCCCATCCCTCCAGGCTCCATCACCTCTACTGTCCTAGGAAGGACACCGAGGTCCATGACACCACACAGGTATGCTCCCTCTGCCCACAGACTCGGGACAGCCCTGAAGGCATTCCAGTTCCACACTGTCCCGCTATGTCAGCGGCTCCTTTGGCTTAAAAATACACTTTCTGCAAAACCCTGGAGTCAGGGGATCTTGGGCAGCTCAGTGGGTTAAGCGTCTGCCTTTGGCTTAGGTCATGATCTCAGGGTCCTCGGATCAAGTCCCATGTCGGGCTCCCTGCTCAGGGGGCGCCTGCTTCTCTCTCTCCCTCTGCCTGCTGCTCCCCCTGCTTGTGCTCTCTCTCTCTCTGTCAAATAAATAAATAATATCTCAAAAACAAAAAAACAAAAGCAAAAACACAGGAGCCAGACCATGCCCACAGAAACCCCAGGTTCCGTCACTTACTGATAGAAGACTGTTCTGCCCACAAGCCTCCTGGATGCACCAGAGTCGATATGCAGAGAGCGGACAGCTTGTCTGCACCCTTTCTGAGATGTGACGGGGACAGTGGGGAAAGCGACCTGAGCCCGGGGCTGGCGCCCATGGTTTGTCTGGCCCCAGGATCAGTGCATTAGTGGCTTAGCGGTCATTTGGGGCACTGCCCACTGGTTCTGTGCCATTTCTCTAAACACAGGGAGACTGAAAAGGAAGGAAAAAAGTGGGTTTCGGGACGTCATTGTCTCCAGCCCAAGTGGGGATTCTGAGAGTCGGGAGTGAGGCTGCCTGTCTTGCCCAAGGCAGACAGCTCGACCGGAACCCAAGAGGAGGCCCTCCCTACCTGGGGAGGAGAGTGACAGCGGGGAGCAGCCTGGCAGGAATGCGGCGAGGAAATGGGACTTTGATTGCACAGATAAAGCGCGCCAGTGTCGGGGAACGGTGACAAGTGACATGTGAATCATGGAGACCATAGCTTCCCAGGATGCGGCGTGTCTGAACAGGCCGTGTGGCTCAGCCTGAGAAACGGGAAAATGAGGACGAGGGTGCTCCCCGTGCACCGAGCTCGGCAAACTCCTCCCGCCCCGGGGCCCCCACACAGCTGGAGTCGGGCCCCCTCCCCCACGCACAGGTGGAGGCCCAGGGGTAACCCCTGCCCGGCCAGTGCGGACTTGGAGCGTTCTCCAAGTCTTGGAGCGTTCACGGTTAACAGCCCCAGAAGTTACAGTGGTTAGGCCCACATATTTACTTGTTGGACACGTTCATCCAAACGTTCACTGGACACCTACTTATATCAGGCACTGAGAATGCGCAGGTGAGTGACCCAGCCTGGTCCTGGGAAAAGTCTGCCTCCTGAGAGAGAGAGAGAGAGAGAGAGAGCACGTGCAGAGACAGGCAGTCCCAGAGCAGAGTGACCTGGGGGTCCACCACTACGGGAAAAATTTAAGGTCATTGGCACGACACACCTTCTCTTCACCAGACCTTTCTCTATGCTTTTTCCTGCTTCCATCCAGCTTTCTGTAAGGCTGATTGATTGCTTTCTCTTTTAAGATCCCTCCCACCCCTGCAAACTTGACATTGACAGTCTACTCATACCACTTAGGTGACTTCGGTGGTTACATGGACATTTTTAACATGTACTCCTGACTCCAAGCACAAGGACGATCAATAACTCTCTTCTCCTCCTGAATAATACAAAATAGGACACATTCACTTTGATATCCCCCCCCCCCACCTCCCAGGTGTCGGTAACATGGATGGTTGAAGATGCTATCTTCCCACAAGTCTTGGAGCTGGCTGGTCATTTGCTGTCTTCCACCACTGATTGCTTTCCAGAGAAATGACAAATTCCAAATTGACTCAAGAGGAAATAGAAAGCCTGAACAGATCGATAACCTTCAAAGGGATTGATCCAGTGGTCTAAAATCTACCTTAAAAAGCTACAGCAAGTCTAGGCCATTCTACCGACAAGTCTTCTCAACACTTGAGAGAAAAAAGATACCATTTGTCTTATAAATTCCCTTTCAAAGAAACACCGAGAGAGAAAAACATTCAGTTCCTCTTATAGTACCGCATATCCACCTTCAAAGAAAAACAATGTAAGAATTGAAAGACTTAAAAGCCCACCTCCTAACCTCACTAGGGCATAAATGTAAAAATCCTAAATAAACATTTCTAAATCCTGACAAAGGAGGGATATTAAAATGTCAGAAAACTCACTAGTTAAACTCAGCACATTAAAAGCTTATAAGAAAAAAAATGTGATAATCTAGATGCAAAAAAATCCGAAAATTAAAACGCCTCATAAACTAGGACTGGAATGGAAATTATTTTTGTCTGATAAATTGTAACTCTCCAAAATTAGAATAAATCTTGTGTTTAATGGAACACACTGGGAGATTTTCCTCTGAAGTCAGGAGTAAGGCCAGTCAACTCTCCACCACTGTTTCTCTTCACCTCTTTACTGAAGATCCCATAACACAGTAAGGCAATAAAAAGACAGAAAAAACTATAAGGGTTTTTTATAAGTAAGAAACTGCTGACATCCTCATACCACTTCATGGTCTATTCCAAAATCCAAGCAATTCTTTTTTTTTTTTTAAGATTTTATTTATTCATTTGACAGACAGAGATCACAAGTAGGCAGAGAGAGAGACAGTGGGGGAAGCAGGCTCCCCACTGAGCAGAGAGTCCAATGCGGGGCTTGATCCCAGGACCCTGGGATCATATCCTGAGCCGGAGGCAGAGGCTTTAACCCACTGAGCCATCCAAGTACCCCTAAAATCCAAGCAATTCTAAAAACGATCTCAACGAATAAGACCACTGAGGACCTTTTTATAAAAACAAATAGTATCTTAAATATTAGCAACGAACATAGAATACACATACAGTTAATGTAGCAGACAAAATCAGGCAGATTTTCCCCCATGCATTCCTGAAATCCCATTAAAAATTAGAGGAAAAAAAGAAAGAAAGAAAAGAAAAGGGACAAAGCCACCAAGAGAAAAAGAAGGAAATAAGAGTTGACAATATGTGACACACTCACATTTTGGACAGTGGAATACAAATGGATAAATGGTCATGACTTATGCTAGAAAGGAAAACCGAAAATTTTACTCCCTGGGAAGGGAGGCATCAACAAGAAACAAACCAGTTCATGATGCAGAACCAGGAAGACTCACAGGCACGAAGTATGGATGGGAGGACAGAGGGACAGCTCCCTAGATTCCTCCCCACTCTTGACCACCGAGGGACTCCCCCGACTGCCCAGGGCAGGCAATGTCAAGCTTCTCGAGGGAAAGAAGTTCAGACCTCCTAGACTCGGGGACACCTACAGGACAGGGTGACTAGTCATATTAAAAATGGGGCAAGTTAAGCAAACGTTTACATACTGTGGGTTGACGATCAGACCCATTTCCTTTCCAGCAAGCTCCTGGGGGAGAACAAGGGAGAAAACCCAGGAAGAGGAAAGCAGGAGATCCCGGGAATGGCCAAAAGCAGAACAGAAGCAACGGGAAGTAATGGGATTATGGTGAAGGAATAGCCCAAGATGACAGGAGACCACTGACCTGAAGAACAACAGAAACGAGAGCAGAGACTCCTCGCCTAAGGCTGGTGACCAGGCAGACCTCCTAGATTTCTCCCGACTGTGTTGACAATATTCAGGGGAACTTTACAGTCTGGTGAAGAGTCCGGGGGAAGAATTGGTCCAAGAGATCGAGAACCCCAAGGCCATAAAAAGACAATGATTTATTTAATTTATCTGAATTTCTTCGATTACGTAGGGGAAATCAAAAAGGTGTCCCATCACAGAAGCAGACGCCAAGAAGGAGTTCAGCTCTAATTAATTTCTGCAGACATACTAATGCAGACACCAGACTCTGCTATCACCAAACATCGTGGTATCACTGTTTTGGGGGGGTAAGGAAAGGGGTTACGTGTACATGTGGGGGCACGGGGGTGGGATATGGTGGTGGTAGAAGGAACAGGTCTAATCACCTATAAGAAGAAATTCAAAAGGAGATGTGTGCTATCAGGAATTGGGGAGCGCGGACAGTGAGTTGGGGAGGAAATGAGAACCATATAGGGACGCCTGGTTGATTTCAGTTCCTATCATGTGTGACTCCTGATCGCAGGGTTGTGAGTACAAATGAGCCCCTACCGTCGAGCCAGCACGAGAAAGGAATTATAGGTGGATCAAAAGATCGAAACGTCAAACGCAAAACACTAAAACCTGTAGAAAATCATTTAGACCACGTCAGGACATCAGCGTATGGAACGTTTTTTTTAAAATGAGACCTAAAAAGCACAAGGCATGGAAGTCATGGTTTCGCCACATCTCAGAGAGTCACAGATCTGCTCACCCTCTGATTCCCCCAACTTCAGGCCTAGATATTCACGCAGGACAGGGACAACATTCCAAAAGACTCAGACACAAATGTTCTCGACAAAATTATCCACCATCACTCAACACCGGAAATGCCCCAAATGCCCATCAGTTGACAAACGAAGAAGCAAATTATGGTATATTTGACTAACGGAATTCTACCAGCCATCAAAAGGAACGAACCACTGATAGAACAATATGGGTCAATTTTGGGTATTACCTAGTCTGAAAGAGGCCAGGTTCCAGCACACAGGATTCGCTTGTCTGAAATCCTGGTATACGGCAAAACGGATCCACGGGATAGAAATCCGAGGGGACCTGAGGAGACGAGGGAGGACAGGAGAGAAACTGACTGCCAACGGGCGAGGGAGAACATTCTGGAAATGTGCCCCGGGCTCTGACAAGAGCGGTGGTTAGTGGGTGTCTACAGTGGTCGAGTCGTGGACCTGCCCACATGAAATGAATGAATTTTACTTTACAGCAAGTTATAGCTCAGGAAAGTGGATTTAAAAAGATGCAGGGAGCGGGGGCGGTGTGCCTGGGGGGCGCAGCTGGTTGAGCATCCGACTCCTGATTTCACCTCAGGTTGTGGTCTCAGGATTGAGAGATCAAGGCCCATGTCAGGCTCTGAGCTGACCATGCAGCCTGCTTGGGATTCTCTCTCTCCCTGTGCCCCTCCTCCCACTCATGCTCTCTCTCTCTCTCTCTCTCTCTCTCTCTCATAAATAAATAGATACATTTGTTGCAATCTCTGTAATCTTCTGCGGACATATTTTATTAAAAATAAAGTGGATTTTGGAAAACATCAGTTATTAATTACACGGACTAGGGAGCAGGAAGTTTCCGGGGTGGGGGAATGGAGACCAAGAAGCCTAATTATCCTCATTCGGATCCCATCCCTGTGGAAAGAGAGATGCCAACAGTCATCAGAGCAGTCCTATTAGAAACCACAGGGTGGGGGGGGGTGCCTGGGTGGCTCAGTCATTTGAGCATCCGACTCTTGGCTTGGGCTCAGGTCATGATGTTGGGGTCGTGAGATTGAGCCCCACGTCGGGATCTGTGTTCGGTGATCGGTCTGCTTGAGATTTTCTCTCCCTCCGCCTCCAGCTCATGCCCTTTCTCTCTAAAAATGGAATCTTTAAAAGAGAGGAAGAGAGGAAGGAAGAAGGAGTGACAAGCTCCATTGAGATCAGGTAGCCCAAATCTCTCGTCTTCAGGAAAGAAGCCCAAAGTGAGCTTTGTCCAAGATCCTTGCCCCAGTCACCTCTTGCTAAAGCCACCCAGTGTCTTCTATGCCTCTCGACAGTGCCCCCTTCTGTTTAGGGAATTTTCTCTCCCCGACCAGGTACTTCCTCCGTGGGACCATCCATGCCGGCACCAGCTCCGCCACCACAAATCCAAACGGGTCCTTCCCAGGACAAAGGGGTGTGTGTGACCCATGCTCGCTTCCAGATGCCGTCGGCGGACACTCCGGGCGATGGGCGGACTTCATCCGTCCCGACCAAGCCAACCTGAGCACGCTACCTTTGCTCTAAGACTGTCCCCTGGCAAACCCTACCCCTCTGGGCTTCACACACCTGAGCAACCTCGGTTTCTGTTTTCGGCTTCCCCCAGCCTCCTGTCCATTCTGAGAGCTGAGGGATATGGCTGCAGTAAATTCCACTTTGCTGACATTAGCCAGAATCTGTTTTTAGTGTTTGTGACAGGACATCCAATGGGCTCAAGACAGACAGACGCTAGGGTCCACAGCCCAGAGAGTTCCACGTTCTGGGCGAGTGTCCCCGCGAGGGTCAGCCTCCTAGCTGACCTCACGGGATCCTCGGTGCCAATCCCAAGGCCCCCGGGGCTATCGGATGATAGAAGGAAAAGACAGTGATTGCTCCCTGAGCAGTACGGCCAAGCACTGTGACACGCTTTCATCACGTCCTTGTACAGCCCGATAAAGCAGGACTTGCCCCAATTTGCCTCTGAGGACAGCGAAAAGGAGGAAGAATATTTTCCCGAGGTGAAAGAGCTCCTGAGTGACAGCAGAAACTGGAGCCAAATCTGTCCAACTACAAAGCCCTGCCTTGTCACCTTGTCACACGGCCATGCCTCAAGAAAGCATTCAGATTTCTGCTTCTCTTCCCCTATAACTAGGTCACCAGGACTTCCGCAGTGGCTTGGGGGGCGTGACTGGATGGCTGGTGGCTGCACCTTTGGAGCAGCGAGAGGGAACAGGATGCCCACCAGGAGGGAGCAACAGTGGACAGAGGGGAGTACGGGACGGGGGTGAGAAGCACACGGTAGCCTGGGGGACAGCGGAACCATCCACGTCCCGGAGCAGCGCCAGCAAATTCTTTCTGCTTTAGACATGAATCCGTCCTCACGTTCCCATGGCAACGGAGCATGCCCATGGCTGTCCCTACCTGCGACTGAGTGAGTCCCATTTTTGGCACTGCCCTCGCCCCGTCCAAAGTCATTAACTAATCAGCCTAGGATGCTCTGCGCTCGGGAGCTGATCACACCTGGGAGACACACAGGGTTCAGGGCAGAGGGGAGGGATTCCTCCCAGGATCTGGGAGCTGCGAGCCTGTCTACACTGCATTCACCATGCCTGGCCCGGTCCCTGCAGACCAAACCATCAAAACGGACCTGGGTTCCCCACCCCCCTCCCATAGACAGAGGGGCTGGTCACAGAGCACCACGGAAAGCCGAGAGCAGGGAACTAAACAGGACATGGAAAGGGACACACTGGAGTTGCGTGAGTGCTTGAAATCAACCAGAAATCAGGAGATTTCAGATCGGAGCTCGTTCATAAATCCTGACGGGCGGCCCGTGGAAGGAGCAATCCGGGGAGATCCTGCAGTGTGGACTGGGCATCCTCCCGGGCTGAGCTGGGTCCCGTCACACATGTGTCCAGAGGAGGCGAGAGGCAGCCTTCGGAAGACGCCGCGTAGCCGCTTGCTCTGGGGAACGCGTCGTGGCCCGGTTGAGTGACCGCAAGAGAGAAGAGGGGACGGGGCAGTAAGGGGCACGACAGGGACGCCAAAAAGACCCCAGCACTAGGAGTGGGACTAGACACTACAAGATCCAGCATACCGCCCTGCAAACCCGTAATTGGCTCCAAAGCTATGAGATGACGTTATAGGTTCAACAGAGGCACCAGCGGGGACTGCGAAGGATCCCTAAAAACCCAGTGGTTCCATGAAACCGTTTTCCCCCTCTCAGCAAACAGAAAAGCCACAGTTCCTTCCCACTTAGTTTCTCAAGAGTTCGTCACAAGGTTTGGGCATGCGTAGGGAAAAAACCCAAAAGGGACAATCCACTGGAAAAGGAGATTTCAAAGTAGAGGGAGGTCCCACCAGTGTGGGCAGCAGGGGGAGCTCAGTGGGGGGAGCTTGGAGTCCTCCCCGGCAGGACTGCGCACACAGACTGCCCCATGTCTGCTCGGCCACCAGCCCTGCGCCGGACGACGGGAGTGCTGACAAGGACCTGGACCAACAGGCTATTTCAGGGGCCCTGGTCACCACCACCCTGTCGGAGTCTGCTGGAACATGGCCCGGGTCTGTCCCAGCTGGACAGTGAGCTTGGAAGCTCCTGGGGACGCAGACAGCTAAGTGTCCACACTGCTTGTGCAAGACCCTCCTTGCACACTGAAGAAATTCAACAAAGCTTCGCCGAACCATGTGGGAAGAAGGAAGGAAGGAGGCATCAGGGGTCCCGGCCACTGGCTGCCTCCCGGGATGAAAGGAACAGCACAAGGAGTCGAGTCGATGGGTTCTAACAGTGCTGACGGCGGGGGCCGGGGCGGGGGCGGGTGGGGGTGGCCACGCTTGGGGTGAGCACGATGTAACATACAGAGCTGTTGAATGACCACGTGAGTCACACACCCAAAATTGCTGTCACACTGTGCGTCAACCAGACTTGAATAAAAGGGGAGGGGAAGACAAAATCTTAAAAAAAACACAAACCATAATTCTAGGAGAAGTCTGGGGCCTCATTAGTCCAATGCTCCCAGGACCCGAGGTCGGCCCCAAATCTGGGACAGAGCTTTGCAGCCAGTGCAAGGAGGGGGATGCGTTTGGCTAAATGGTCCTTGGTGTCCCCTTCAAAGAAGCCACCAGCTCAGGGGAAGTACAATGGTTCATGCCTGAACACCGAAAGAAAGGGCTCCCATAGGTTTATGGAAAGAGAACAGAAAAAGGTCTTTAAAGACCATGAGTTTCTCTCTCTCTTTTTTATAAATATTTTATTTATTTGAGCGAGAGAGAGAGAACACAGCAGGGGAAGCGGCAGAGGGAGAGGGAGAAGCAGGCTCCCTGCTGAGCGGAGAGCCTGACAGGGGCCTTGATCCCAGGACCCTGAGATCATGACCTGAGCCGCAGACGTATAACCGACTGAGCCACCCAGGTGCCCCAAAGACCATGACTTTCATAGGGCTGTTAATCTGAACCCCTGGTTTGGACCGAGTCCTTAAGAAGCAGCCATCCCTGGGTATCAGCTTCGTCCTCCTGAGGGTTGCCCTGCCTGCTCAGTCCCTGGGTGCCTATTTGATTTTGTTCTCAACACCGTGCACGTTACTGCTTTCGCCCAAGATTAAAACAAAGCCTTCTGAGTTTACAGCACAGAAAAAAGAGGGAAGTACACACACACGGAATGAAACACAAGGAGGGGCGTGCTGTGATGGGGATAACCTTGAGCTTGCTCCCGTTCAGACAGCGACGTCAATCTCTTGCAAACTTCCAGGTTCTTAAGAACAGATCTCTGGCAACACACCTGCCAACTGACAGAGACACTGAAAGTGTCGGAGGGGGGCAACAGTGCAGGCTTCTGACATCCAACTCTCTCAAGTCACCTAACTTTTGTGCAAATTTGGTTTGTCTACGAACTCAGTCAGATTCCTCTATGGATTGTATACAGAGCCTCCTCCTCCTGGCTCTGGGAGCCTGGAGGGTGGGGAGAAATCCAGGTGGGCTGCCAGGAAGAGGACGACCACTTTCCCCGGATGCGGGAGCATTTTCACAGACGACAGCGATTTCCCCTCACGTGCAAAGTCACGGATCATAGAATCTCAAAGCTAATGGATGTCTGCACATTTTGGAGCACTCAAAAGTAAAGGGACTTGAGGTCAGGAGCAGGAGGTGGGGACCTCAGAACTCGGTTCTCCAGAATTCTAAAACCAATAGTTTTCTTGCTCCACCGCCGTCTATTCTGGAACATTCCTTAAAAAGGGGGGATTCCACTGTCAAACGGGGTCCTGAATCCAAATTCGTACTTGCCACCTTTCTCCGTTACCTCCACCTTCGGTCACAGCAAGAACCTCCCTGGTGTCCTGGTTTCCACACCGACCACCACTTCCCATCCAGCAGCCAGAGTGACTCTCCACAATCATGTCAAAATAGATAATCCACAGAGATAGAGACCTGACTAGTGAGCACCAGGGGGTGGGCAGTGGCTGTTTCACAGGGACGAGGAGGTCTCCTTTGGGGGCCATGAAAATGTTTATCGCTAATGTGTTAAATGCCAGTGAATTACATGCTTTGGAATGGCTAATTTTATCTTGGATGAATTTCCTCCCAATTAGAAAAAACAAAAAAACAAAAAAACCCACAACCGGCTTCAAATCTCTCCAGCAAATCCCCATCTTCCACAGAAGATGTCCACATCTAAGCCGGTATCCACAGTGGCCTGAATGGCCTTCCTGTCTCTCCCTTCCTCGATTCCAGACACAGTGGAGGGGGCCAGGCACAAGCCCACCTCTCAGCCCACCTGCGCTGACTTCCCCTCCCCCTGGAACATTCATGCCTCAGACATACCCTCCCCATTAACCCCACCAAAACAGTACCTCCTGTTGCCCTCTGCTCTGTGAGAGGAATACAATATCACACTAGCTCGACACCCCATCATATAGTCAGTCTACTGTCTGCTTTCCCCGGGAGAATCTTTATTTATTTATTTATTTTAAAGATTTTCCTTATTTATTTGAGAGAGAACAGAAGCGAGGGGAGGGGCAGAGGCAGAGGGAGCAGCAGACACCCCGTTGAGCAGGGAGCCGGACATGGGGCTGGAGCCTGATGTGGGGCTCGATCCCGGGACTCCAGGATCACGACCTGAGCCGAAGGCAGACGCTTAACTGACCGACACCCCCAGGCGCCCCTCCCCAGGAAAATCTAAGCAGTGAAGGAAGGAACTCCATTATCAATATCCAGCACCCAGAACCCGACATGCAGCACACGGTCAGCAAAAACGTGCTGCAAGAATGAATCCATGTTCGTGTGTTCGAAGTCCAAAGTTATTTGACCAGGGAAACTCTTTTCCCAAGAGGCATCACGACACGCAGATGTTCGTACGCTGCCTTTGACAGATGCTCACATCTCTGTCTCCTTCGGCCGCTGTTAACAGATAACCACAGCCTTGGTCACTTCGACCCACGCACGTGTTGTTTTGTCTTGTTTTGTTTTGGTTTTTTCCGGTGACAATTCTGGAAGCCAGAAATCAGAAATCGGTTTTGCCAGAGTCAAAGGGCTGCGTTTACTCTGCGAGTCCTGGGGGAATCATCGTTCCCTGCCTCTTCCAGATTTCCTAGGGGATCATCGTTCCTGCCTCTTCCAGATTTCCTGGGGGATCATCTTTCCCTGCCTCTTCCAGATTTCCTGGGGGCTACCGACATCCACTGGCTGTGGCCCCATCGCTCTAATCTCTGCCCTGCAGAGAATGGGAGCACATCCTTAACCCACAAAGTGATGGGCACGGGAGCGCACCACACCAGCCTGTACACGTGGGACCACCCTCGATTGGCTTTCTCTCCAGGTTTAGAAGGTGGTCCCCAACAGGAGTCATGACACCAAAAAGAACATGGCATGGGGGCCACAGGGAGCTAAGCACCAGCCTAAAGGCCATGACTCCAAGATCAGCCTCTTGTCTTCCCTCTTCTGCATCCTTGTGGATTTGTGGATCCCTCCCCAGTTCTGGCCCCAATTCACGGGATAAACCACATTCATCCTCCAAGACACAGCTCACTGATGTCTCAAATGCAACAGGTCCAAAACCAAATTCCGTTCCCAAGCCACCCCCTCCCATCTATGTATGTACATACGTAAGGATGGATGGATGTCCTCCTAGCCCCCCGGAAGCCCAAACTCCAAATCAGACCTCTTCCGTGTTTCCACCCAGCAAACTCCCCACGCGCCATCACTTCCGATGTGGTGTTTAGAGACCACGGGGTTTCATACGGCTTGTTTATCTCAACCCTCGGTTTGAACCAAGTCCTTAAGACGCTGTCCCTGGGGTTTCGTTTCCAGCTCACTTCCCACACCCCAGGGGTCCCCGAAGGGCTGGCAAGTAGAGAAAGGAAAAAGAGGAGGGAAACTATCACATCTGGGAGCAGCTTAAGGAAGGGACGTCCTGAGCCTCGCCTGTCCCACTAAGATCTCTCTGAACTTTCTCCCCACGTCGTCCCTGTTCTGCTTGCCGGGACAGCGTGTGTCTACCCCAAACCACTTCGGGCAGGCCCTGTGTGGCACACAGAATAAAACCCACAGGACTTCCCAGGCTCTTTAACGTTGAGGGAAACACGTGGTGAACGTGTGTTGACTCTGCTTACCTACCCCCCAGTTTTCTTCTTTCGACGCTAATACCCCATTTCTCACAGGGAGTCAGAACTCTCCGTTCCCAGGGGTGGGAAACACAACTCACCCCAGGCCCAAGGCAAGGGCCCACGAACCAGCCATTTAGTACGTCCCTGGCCCTGCCCACAGCATTTGGCTCTGAAAGGCCACTAGACTCGATGGGACTCGATCTCTCATCTCTCTGCCAGGCCAGACCGGACATTCTCTAAACCAAACCAAAACGAACACAACCAAAGCCAGTTCTGTCATCGGATTCCCGAGAGCCCCATGGACCCTCTGTGCCTTTGCTCATGCCGATTCCTGGGTCTGAGTTGCCCTTCCCTCCTGGCCTGTGAGAATCCTGCGAATCCTTTCACAGTGTGGTCCTCTTGGGGCTGTTCTGAGCCCCTGGGATGTTCTGTGTATGTTTACTGGGGACGCCTGCTTACAGCTGGCCTCTCCCCACGCCCCGCCAAGGACTGGGGAAAAGGACACGGTAGGGCCACCCACGGTCTTCCCTGCATCTCGCCCAGGAGCTGCTCCACCCGTGCTTCCTACGTGAATGGGAGAAAGAGAGCAGAGCCGAGGGGATGTTCTCCTGTCTCAGCACGTTCACACACTCTGCAGCGTCTCTGCCAGGTCTCAACCTTCCCCAGGCCACTCTCCCTGGGACCCCAGAACCCGCTGGGCATGCGAGGCAGGCGAAGCTGATCTGAGGGTCTCCAGGGGCACAGGTGCAAATGCCAAGCCGTGGCCCCCACGAGCTCCGTGGGCTCCCTTCCAGGCTGCTCTGCTTTGCAAATTTTTATAAACCCATGACCTCAGACCTGGAAAAGCTCTCACGGCTCCATGCCTTCAGTCGAATCTGCAGATGGGCCCGGCAGGACCCCACGTGGCAATGTCAAGCCTCACTCCGGGTCAGGAAGGAAGGCCGCGTAAAGATGCACATGGGAAGCCACTTCCTTCTGCCTGTGACACCTTGCGGTGTCCCCGTCTCCTGTATCAGGATGCTCACAGTGCCCCCGTCCTTCCTGGGGAGCTCCTCTGGGGGGCCAGGCAGCCAGAGCTGCTGAAGGAGAAGAAACCCAGAAGAGAGAGACACACGCGGACCCACCACTCAATCCTCACCTGGAAAACAGGAGGGGCTTCTCGGTGCACATGAAAACCACAGTCCCCATCTGCCCCAGGTGGGTAGGGTTCCCCTTTGCCCTTGCCCCCTCTTCCACACTGCCCTGCAGTGACCTTGGGGCTCAACGGGCAGAGAACCCGCTTCCAAGTCTGATCACGAGGCTGGTGGCTACAAAGACGGTAGCTCCTTGCCCCATGAAGAGACGCTTTGGTCCCTGGGTTCTCTCATGATTCCCGTCATCGCTTTGGGCGACTGGATGCGAAGACTCATGGTACAAGTTGGCTCTCAGTTTTTCAACCAGCTTTGCTCTGCACTGCCGGGCTGTATGGCTCAAGGGGGCCCCTCAGTTTGAATGGCTTCTCTGAAACTGTCCGAGGGGTCTAGGAGCGGGGGCGGGGGGGACTGCCAGACCAGCTGAGCAACTCCCTCCCCAGGCCCAAAGCCCATCAACCCACAAAGCCCGTGCATGAGGTAGACCAGATGTCCCGAGGACGTATCCCAGGATCCCATGAGGATCCTAGAAGACGAGCGGGACGCGAACATTACTCCTGCTGGCTGACGTGGGAATTCTGTAGGCCTATGGAAGATCAGACACCCTTAGCGTGCTGACTTGGGGTGACTCAAATTATTCACATGGACAGGAGCCCACACCTCCTCACAGCCACCTACCCTCATGGTCACCCCACTGACCTGCTGTCTAAATCGGTGTCGCTCCAGCCCAGATCAACATCAGAATCACCCGGGGAGCTTTTGAAACAGAGGATGCCTTGGGAATGGAAGCTCAATCGAAATCAAAAGACCCAGGCCCTGCTCTTTCATTTTTTGTGTGTTTTGTTTTGTTTTAAATTCCCCAGATCATTCTACAACGTTGAGAACGTTAAACGGACGGCCACGGATCTCAAGCAGGGACTCACTGCTCGCTACTCTGTCCTAAGTGTAAACTCCGCGGGCTAATCATCTAGGCATCTCTGGGACACACGAGCGCCTGGGGTGTGGGGTCTTGCTACCGAAAGTGGGCTCCGAGGACAGCAGCAGGAACACGACCCGGGGGCCCCTCGGAAATCCGAACCCGCCGTGTGACAAATCCCTGGGTGATCCGTTCGCACATTCACGTTTCGAGAAACACAGCTCGAGCCACGTAGAAACTGCGCTCGGGTTAAACCGTGGACTGTTTTCCGTCTTCAAAACAACTCAGCGCTTGGTCTTGCCTCACACGTTGCTGAGAAAGACAGGACCCATCTGACGGCCGCGGCTCATCAACGCGTGGCTCCAATTCCATCCTCCTATCCAAGGCCAACTACTGCTTCCTACCTCGTAGTGCATTACACCTAGCTTTCAAAAGAGAGAGAGAGAGAGAAATACATCCTTTGACCCCACTCCTCCAAGCTCTGCCCATTCCTCTGCTTCTCGTCACAGCAAATATTTTCACCGGAAGAGTCGCTGGTGGCCGTGAGCTCTACTTTCTTAGCTCCTACGCCCTCAGACTCACTCCACTGGGCCTGATCTCCCAGTGCCTCTCAGGACTTCCATGCTGCTTACCTTGGAATCTTTTCGAGTCTCTCTGGCCCATCAGCAGTGCACCGCATTTCCTCCTTCTGGAAACCAGGACTCGTCTTGGCTTCCACGACATCTCACATGTCTCGGGTCATCTTTCTGGATCTTCCCCCTATGCCCAATCTTAAAGGGGGCGGCAAGTTCCTGCCGTTCCCTCGTTTCTCCATATCCTCACTCTCTTCAGTGACCTGCCCCTGTCCCACAGCATTTCCCACTCTCCATTCCCTGATGACCCTAAATCCTTATCTCCAGCCCTGACCTTTCCCCATGCCATCTCTCCAGGGATCCTCAGGAGAATTCTCTAACAAGCCCCCAAAAGGACCCCATTTCTCACTGCCAAAGACAAAGCAAACCAAAACAAAACCGGCTCTATACACTTCCTTTTGGCAAATGGCCCACAATCCATCCTGTTCCTTAAGCCTTAAATCTAAGATCATCAAATTCTCCCATTTTGGGGCGCCTGGGTGACTCAGTCAGTCAGGCATCTGCCTTCAGCTCAGGTCATGATGCAGGGGTCCTGGGATCAAGGCTTGCATGGGGCTCTCTGCTTAGCGGAGAGCCTGCTTCTCCCTCTCCCCCTGCACATTCTCTCTCTCTCTCTCTCTCACACACACACACACACACACACACACATAAATAAATACAAAATCTTTAAAATAAAAAAAAATAATTTCTCCCACCTTCCCCATCCCCTCCCTGTCCACTCTTTTGGATCGATCTCCAAAAGCCACCTGGGATCCATCCACAGCTCTGTCTCCGTGGCCGCCACCCTGTCCCCAAGGCACCAGCAGCACTCCCGGACTCATTACAAGGACCTCGCCGGTCTCCTGTTCCACACTTAGCCCCTACAATTCACTCCACAACATGGCAGCCAGAGTGCCCTTACATAGCATTAATCATCTTACATCAACCGTTCGGTAAAACCATTCAAAGGCTTTGCATTACGTCAGAAGAGAGATATCGAGACTACGGAGCCTAATTCACGAAGCAAGAAAGTCTACCTTCTCTCTACCTCACCTCACCTGATTCACACTGGCCACACAGACCTTAAGCTCCATGATGGTCAGCACAGATGGCATCAGCTTCACCGGGCTATTGAAAGCTACATTTAAATGCCCTCTTGGCAGAAAGCTCTGAAGACCATGCTGACCTAACATCTCCTTGGATGGGGCAGGTTTGGTTCTCCCTGGTGGCTTTGGCCCTGGCGGTCCCCCCATCTTCTCCCCCCAGCTCTTCCCATGGTGGGTCTAGGCATCGGCTTAAACGTCACCTCCTCAGGGAGGCCCTCCTTGAACACTCCATCTAAAGAAGTCAGCAGTGATTCCTGATCATGGGAACCAAGACTGAACTCTCCACAGATTACTCCTAAGAGTGACGGTTCCAGACTTCACGGAGAATCAGAGGCACCTGGGAAGTTGTTAAGAACACAGGGTCAGGCTCATGGATGTGGAACAGGGTTTGGGTCTCTGTCCTTTTCCTATGTTTCCCAGGTGACTTGGGGACCCACCCATTTCAAGACCCACTGCTTTTTAGAACCTCAGACCTACAACACAGCTGCACGAGCTCTAACCCTTCCCCCCAGTTCAGAACGTCTGGGAGGTGACCAACGCCGGGGATATGCCCTCCTCTCACAGAAACGTGCTCTTTCAAGTCTTGAAACTGACTGCCTACGACAGACCGAAGTTGGTCCCCCAAACACAGGGGCATTCTGATGCTGGGAGTCTGCAAGTAGAAACCTCCTATGACCAAAGCAACTTGGTAGGTGTGATGAAATCAGGGATTCTGAGACGGGGAGGTCATACTGAACTGTCCAGGTGGGCCTCAGATGTGATCACAAGGGTCTTTCTAAGAGGGAGACGGGAAGAGCAAAGAGGGATGACGCCATGTGAGGTCAGAGTCAAGGAGAAAATCATGTGAGCATGTAGCATGTAATATCATGTGAGCAAAGGAAGAAGCTTCCGTAACACAGAGGAGGAAAGACACAGACACCACGTACCCCCAGAGCCTCCAGAAAGAACCAGCCCCTGACACCTTCATTTCAGCTTTACAAGACTCATTTCCAGGGATGCCTGGATGGCTCGGTCAGCTAAGTGTCCGACTCTTGATTTTTGGCTCAGGTCACCATCTTGGGGTCATGAAATCAAGCCCCGCTCTGGGCTAGCAGGGAATCTGCTTGAGATTCTCTCTCTCTCCTCCTCCTTTTCTGTCCCTCCCCAACCCTCTCTCTTTGTGGCACAAACACAGAACATTTCTGCCACGACAGCAAGTTCTACTGAACTGTGCTGGCTCGGACCACCTCTCCAAACATGCTTGGCTCCAGCTCCACCGCCAGGCCCCTGCCTAGAAAAACTCAGAGGGAGAAAAATGCAGCCAGCATACCCCATTCTAGCCCGGAACTCCCTCTTGAGCATGTGTCTTAAGACACAACGGCCAGCTGTGGCGTCTAGAGCTTTCTGGCCCAGCCAGGTCCACCGGCCCATTGCAAAGACTCTATCTTTGGAAACTGAGAAGAAGTAGCAGGTGAGGCAACCTCCTCATGCAGGGGTGAGGTGGGGGAAGGTGGAGGTTAGAAACAGATTCTGGGAATGTTATCAAGAGCAGCAAATTCCGATGTGGAAGGCAGGCCTCCCTGGAGACCTGAGAAGTTGCAAGGCAAGCCACTGGCCTGCAGGGGCGCTAGACCAGAGCTCAGAAGGCTCCACAGGGCAGAGGGTCTACTCCCTGTGTGGCTCTTTGGAGGCTGGAGAACCCTATCCACTCACATGCCCCCCACCCCAGAGTGACAGTGTGGGGACAGACAGGGAGAGAAAGCCGATGGAAAGCAAAGACACAAAATTCCTCTGTACAGAAATCCTCAAAATTTGAAAATACCTGGGCTGGCAAGGCTGTAGGGACATGGGGGTCCTAGACATTGCTGGTGGTGCAGGGGGATCGGAGGGGGGAGGTAAGCCAGAGCTTCCCCCTTGGAGGCAATCTGGCATTTTCCATCAAAATTACAGACAATGGGACACCTGGGTGGCTCAATCGGTTAAGCATCTGACTCTTGATTTCAGCTCAGGTCATGATCTCAGGGTGGTGGGATCGAGCCCCACATCCAGCTCCACACTCAGCGGGAGGTCTGCTTGGGATTTTCTCTTTCTGCCCCTCCCCCTGCTCTCTCTCGCTCTCAAATAAATCAATCTTTTCAAAAAAAAAATTCCAGATGCTTATCTTCTTTGCTCCAGCTTTTCAACCTCAGGAATTCATCCTTCAGAGATACTCACCCCTGCTCAGCGCGAGGGACCCAGCAAGGTAATCCACATCAGGTAAAGGTAACGGGAAAAGCCCAGAGGCAACCCATATGCCCATCAGGGAAACAAGTTCGGGAAGGGGGGAAGGAGAAAGAGGATCCTTTCCATTGACTCAACTCTGGGATAGACAGGTTTTTGGTTTTGAAAGTCACAGCAGGAGCAAGATGCAGAGTGGGGGGCTGGGGGACGCTAGCACCTGAGGGAGGGAGAGCACAGCTAGTTCGTGTTCGTAGATACCTGAACGGCTTCTAGAAGGACCCACGGGAAGCCGGTTAACGTGCTTGCCTCCGGGGAAGAGAAGCGATGGGTGTCGAGGTCAGGTGTGGGAAGGAGGCCAAGTTTTGACTTTAAATTTTTGAGTCCCTTTTGAAGAGCAGACGTGATCCGTATTTGATAAGCATCAAATTAACAAATGAAGACATGCTTCTGGTATGCAGACGCCACAGAGAGTTTAAGAGGCACCCTTCTGCAGTGAGGCTGCGATCTCAGTGGGAAAACGCCGCCTGCCAGGTGAGTCGGCCTACCGTACCCCACAGGCTCCTCCGTTCCCGCTCTCCCTGTAGTGGGCACCCCCCGCCCCACAGACCAGAGCCTCCAAGGAGGCATGCCCAAACTCCGGGCCCTCAGCAGATCTGGGCTATGCTCCCATCTTGGGAAATGACCAGGGGTATCCTCCTCCACAACCCCGCCTCTGGCTGGCCTTCGGGGCCCCGACCAGGATGCCACCTCATCCTAAGGACCCCAACAGGGCCGGGTACCCACAGCCACCGCTCCCCAGCCAGTGCCTCCATCCAGGGAAGAACATAAAACAAGTCCCAGGGCTGCCGTCTGATAATCGCTATGGACACCAGACACCAGCCTGCATGGGGTCTGGGTCCAATTAGCCACCCCCACAACAACACCATAGCAACAAAGGTAATATTATTGTTCTAAAAAGAAGAGGAAGAAACCACACACACACACACACAGAGAGAGAGAGAGAGAGAGAGAGAGAGCATAGTGCGATGGCTTTTAAAACCACAAAGATAACGTTTCTCCACACCCGGCAACGGGGGCCTCTCACTTCCGAATGCTGCGGCATATGCAATATTAATCCTCCAGGCTCGGAGCCATGAGGTCTCTACACGACCCCAAGATGTGTGCCCTCCCCGGGAAAAACAGGCGCGAGAACACGTCCCAGGCCAGCCTGGAGTGGAGGCTGTGCTCTTCCCTCTGCCTCCCTCGTGGAGGCAGGGAGGCTGGTGGGAGGGGTGCGTGGGGGGCTGGAGGCAGGACGCTCCACGTGGCCCGTCCCCCTATCCCTCGGTCTGGCCGTCGGCCTGTCCTCTCGGTGCCAGAGCCAGGCAGGGCACTGGGGTTTCGGGGGTGGCATCAATGAGCCACAAACTCATCTTCAGACCTAAATGTGGAAAGCATTAGGCCAAACGAAGAGACATAAATCAGGAGGGGAGCTCGCGGCACAGAGGAAAACAGCCCTTCTGTTGCACAAGAGTGGAGTGAGTCACCAGCCGGCAGGGGGAGGACCGGGGAGGGAGGAGGAGGTGGCAGCAGGGAGGGGAGCCCCCAGTGGGACGGGGCGGGTGTCCAGGGCGGGCGGGGGGGGGGGCGGGTAGTGGTGCAAAAACACAGCTGTGGGTTTTCTAGCTTAAGCACACTTCATCAGCAGTCCGGGGGGAGGGGGGCAAAAGAGCACCTCCCTCCCCAAAGCAGGAAGTGTTTCAAAAACGTGTCCTCCCCAGAGAAGACAGCGGGAAGGAGCTTTCCCCAACAGCCAACTGGTCACCCCCTACAGCCTGCAGCTGCTTCCTGGGGAAGCAACCCTCACCCGGGAACACACACCACCCCGTGTCCTCCGTGGCCCCCACCCAACCGGCCCCGTACTCTTTGGGGGACCCCCCCCACCGCCTGCAGTGCCCATCATAGGCACACAGCTCTTGCCCCCCACCCCGCTTACCCATCCTTACTGCTGTTTCTTATCTTTTCCTCTTTTCCTTCTTCCAAACACATCTGCCTCCAGGCAAGCTGCTGCTGACAAGCCAAACCCCTCAGGCTCCCTGGTCCCTGGTCCCTGGTCCCCCGTCCCCAGGGGGAACCTCCCAACATCTCTTAAGACCTTGCCTCACACCCCAACTCCACAGGTCCTGAGTGCCGGCTGTGCGCAAGGCACTGGTGGTCCTGGGGGGTGGATGGGGAGACGGGAGACCCCCAATCAGGCGATTTGGTGGGTGACACAAAAGCACGGGGACATCTGAGCCCAGGAGGCTCTGGAAATGAGCCCAGCGGGACCCCTTGGGTTTGAGCAGGACGATGCCTCACAGCATCTCCATTTTGCTCTGGTGAAAGGGGAGGTGAGGGAGGGGGACCAGGGGAGTCCTCAGACTCTGATGACAGCCCCCGCCCCCTGCCACCGCGAGAAACACAGAAACACAGGGCACTGGTGACGTGTCTGCCTTCAGCTCAGGTCCTGATCCCCGGGTCCTGGGATCGAGTCCCGCCTCAGGCTCCCTGCTCAGTGGGGAGCCTGCTTCTCCCTCTCTCCCTCTCTTTGCCCCTCCCCACCCCCACTCATACTCCCTCTCCCTTATATTTAAAAAAAAAAAAAACACCTGAAAGAAACACACAGGCAAAACAGTGCCCTGCTATGCTTAGCTACCCCACAGCCTCCCCCAGAGAGCAGGGCAAACAGCTGGGGCCCCCTGAAGCCACTGGGGCGTTCAGGGGGCCCAACAGAAAGCCCTGACTGGGGAGAGGGCTCCTGCGGAAGAGACCCAGGAATGGCCCTATCAGAGGACAGGGTAGAAGAAGAGGGCATTCCAGCCCAGGGAACGCTTTTCCACTCATCCCCCAAGAAATAACTTCCCGAGCAGACATGCCTGCTTGGGGTAACTTGGGACCACAAACCAGGGGGCTCACACCAGCACCGATCTATGGTCTCAGGGTTCTGGAGGTCAGAAGCCTGAAGGGGTTTCGCGGGTCTGAAGCCAAGGCATTAGCAGGGCTGGCCCCTGCCAGAGGTCCGGGAGAGGACGGCGGCGTCTGGCTCAGCTTCCGGAGGCTGCCGTGTCGTCCCTCGGCATGTGGTCCCTTCCTAGCATCGATCAGCCTCCCACTTCTAGTCTCACAGCTACTCCTGAAGCCATCCTGCCTGCCTCGTACATGAAGGAGCCCGGTCATCACGCTGAGCCCCCGCCGCAGGGAGGCCAGCACCCCTCCTCATCTCGACAGAATTCACGTCACTGTACCTGCAGAACCAGAGCGTGGTGTGGGTACCTGTCTGGGACTCTGGACTGGACATCTCCGGGGTCCCCACGTGGGCTGCAAAGGTCCTCACAAGGAAGCATGCCCGGGACGTTTGCAGGGACACTGTGGAGGCCGGCTGGCAGGGGGAGTGGGGCCGGGGGATGGACACTGAGGTCACATGGTGCCCTGCCAGCCACAGGGGCCGCTTCCTTGGCTCGACTCCACCGTCGTGGGAACCCATCACCATGTCCTGAGGAGACGCGGGATGTGTCCTCAGAGTTGTTAGTTAAGAACAGATGGGACCCTGGCAGAGCAGCCAGGTGGTGACCACAAGAGTCCGGGGGCCCAAGGACAGCGGCTTCGGCCCACCAAGAGGATGGCGGCCAGGGAGTGGCAAGAAGAGCCTGCATTTTCTACAAATCTATTTGGAAGGAAGAGGCCACATGTGTGTACCTGCAAACTGAACATGGGACGGGGGGGGGGGTTGGACGACAGGGAGTCGAAGACTTTGTGGGCTGCGACACAAGCAGCTGTAACGACACACCTGCCCTTTACTGGAAGTCGGCAGGGGGCTCGGACCTGGAGGAAGGGACCAGGTGTGATGTCTGGAGCCACGGTATCCTCGGCAGAGCCGCGAGGCCGAGAGCAAACGGCTGAGCAGCACCTGGAAGCAGGCTTGCCATTCCCAGAGCCGCAGACTCCTGCCAGGGGACGCTGCCCGAGGTCTGGGCTGGGAATCTGGGTCTGGCCGTGACCTCGCGAGGAATGGGAAGCACCCGGGGTGTGGAGACGGCGGCGACTACTCTGGATTAAGCGGGTGAGCCGGGCACTGGTTGGAAGGCAGATGAGTAAACAGGGATTTTGCCTTCGCCCTCAATTGCTCAACCAGGATTTTCCACTTCCCACGGCCCCGCAGGGCGGGAACCGCATTGCAGGGCAGGGAGGGGGTGGGCGGGATTCAGGAATGTGGTCCTAACAGGCTCCAAAAATCCTGAGCTACACCAGCTCCCAGCTCCAATCACTCACTACCTGGTCAGCTCCTGGGTGGCAGGGGAATTCAGGAAGTTTCTTCCATCTCGGAGCCAGCGAGATCCTCCTCCAGGGACCCACACACGGCGAGGACAGAGCAGGGCCGAGGGCAGGCGGCCCGAGGTGTGGGCACCTCCCCGGGGACGCAGGTCCTCCCCTCCCACTGGACACGAGCGAGCGCTCCCGGGGCCCCCCCTCACCCATTCATTCATCTGACAAACGCGGAGTGAGGACCTCCCACGTGCCAGGTGCTGTTTCGGGACACTTGGGGCACGTCTGTGGCAAAACAGAAGAGAAAGAAAGGAAAACAAAAAAACAAAAAAACACCACCTCTGCCTTCACTCAGTGTTCATTCCAGCACAGGGCGGAGGGGAGGGAGGGGCAGAGCATTCAAATAAGAGATACGGAAACTATAAAGAACATGACATGATGACAAGGTAAGGGGAGCCCGGAGTCTGGGGTAGAGTGGAGGGTGGATGGCGATTTTCAACAGGGCGCGATGTTCGTGGTGGACGATCTTCCTAGCTCTTCCCATCCCTTTCTTCCTTCTGCCTTTCCCCAGCTCACCCAGCAGGCAGTTCCTGCAGCTCACCCCAGGCCTGCCCCAAGGCACGCTGCTTCCACAAAAGGTACATTTTATTCAGGGGGAGACATGAAAACAACACATTCTAGAAGGGTCCAAAGGAGCAGAAACGTGTCTCATGGGATTCCCACGAGTGTGCCCATCGCCAAGGAACAGGAAGCCTGCTGGATGGGGGGACGGCACCGGGGGGACCCTCCCAAGAGTGTCTGGTTCTCGGTCCCCGGGCGGCGTCCCTCCTCCCGCTTCCCGCCCCTCTGCCGGCCCTGTCGTCACCACTGCGACCACCATGACCCAGGTTCACGGAAAACTGTGCCCTTCTCACTGCCAGAAACCACAACTCTGGAAGCCACCCACGGAATGTCCCTGCCGCAGGCCCAGCTGCCGTCCAAAGCATCACTGGTTTTCAGGGACCCTCAGCTAACCAGTCCACTCCACGCTTCACTCGCGACCTTGCCGGGGACCCCGCAGGTTACCCTCTCCTATGGGACTGCTTCGCGGGGCTGTGCTCGCTCCCAGGTCCAAGGCAGCCTGGTGGCAGAGAAGGGGCTGGAGGGGAGGTCACACCTAGGGTCCTCATGCCTCTGACCCCAACTTGGAACTCACCGGCAGCGCTAACCATGCAAGGGAAATGCAAGTGAGCAAGTGAACGGAAAACCCAGGCTTTTCCTGTTCAGAGGCAAGTCAAGGCTGACTTTGGGTACACATCCCTGACAGTGTCCCGGACTGTGGACCCTCCTGGCTCCTCCCACGAGGCATCCAGCTGTGAGCCAGCTGGCCTGGGGCTGGCCTCAGGCTGCAGTGGAAGAGACAGCTACCCGGAGCTGGTCCAGCGCCATCCACTCCCTCCGCCTTGCCCTAAACTCTTCCGGTCTCATCTCCCCCTCCCCCCACCCACGCCAGAGTTGTGAGGACTTGAAAAGTTGAAATATCACGGCTTTTCCTTCCTGTCCCACGACAGAGTCTTCCCCAAATGTTTCAGCTAGTCTGGGACTTGATCCCCCACATGGCCAGCAGAAGATCCCAAAAGCACAAGGATCAGAGTCAGCAGCTGGGGGACAGGGAAGGAGATGTGAAGAGAAGAAGGCAACTCCGGGCACTTCCCTCCCCATCTCAACCTATCCTACCTTCCCTCCCCTCCACTCCCCTCCCTCCCCACCATCTGCTTGCCTTCATGGCTGCTCCACCAAAGCAAAGGCCTGCTGGGACCCCAAACTGGGGACACCTTGCTGCGACACTGGGGGTGCAGATACATTTAAGATGGGGTAATTGGAGGGGTCCCCACTCCCCTCTATGGGATGGGGATGCAGAAGGACTACAGGGAAAGCGACCGGCGGCTTCCATCGTAGGCTCTGGCGCCAGCTGGACTGCGTACAAATCCTGTCAGCTTTCCCATCTGTAAAATGGGCCTGATCACACCTCATGAGCATGTTGTGAGGATTCGACGAGTTAATGAAGAAAGGCACAGTGTTTAGCACGGTGCCTAGAAGACAGTGCATTGTCTATAAACGCTGCCTATCATTACTACATATTTCTGAACCAGCAGATCCGTTTCGAAACGCATGGCTGGGCACGCGTCCGAGAAACTAGAGATCTCATTCGGTTTCCCGAGACTGCTTCCCTGGTCCTCAATGTCAACCTCTGACCTACGCTTCTCCACCCCATTCCTTCCAACCAAGTCTCGGAGGCCCCGGAGACTGGGTTTTCTCACGGGGAGGCCTGAGGAGGTCAGGGGTGCCCTGACACAGGGTGGAGGGAGTTGTGATCGGAATCCCCCAAGAGGAGGCGTTCTCACCTGCAAACAGAGGCAGCACCACTCTCCCCCCACCACCCAGGGGACCGCACCGCGGAAACCCCAAAAGCCTCAGAAACGGTCCAGCCACTGTGTCAGTGCCTCCTGCCTGCCCTGGGAGCCTTGTCCTTTGAGCACTTCCTTCCTGGTAGAGCGGCTGGTGTCCAAGCCAGAGACTTTCAGGAGTCCCCCCAGGCTGAGCCAGAGAACCAGACACAGGGGCACGCTCTCCAAACACGGGCGTGTATGCGTGCGGCCCTATTCAAATACTCAGCAATGTGCTTGTTTTCTCAGATCAGGTGAGGAGCCCCCACCAGAAGGGGCTGCCTGGCCCCACTGGCCTCACGGCCACCTCCGTGCCTGCTGGAAAGCCCCCGGCTCGTGGTGGAGAACCCCGGCGTCCCATCACAGTTCTGCAGCACCAACGAGCTCCTGACGGACACAGAGCTCCGTGTCTTCACCCAGAAACCCAGAACGTGACCTCATCTGCTTGCAGAATCAACTGAAATGTGTGAAAATGTGCAAGCTGTAAGGTTTTTTATTTTGGTTTTTTGTTTTGGTTTGTATTTTTTTTTTTTTTTAGGTTGAATAGAAGACTCCATGTTCAAACAAATATTTTCCGATCTCTCAATCTGAAAATGTCTTTTGGTGGACGAGGTACCCAGCAGTGTGCCGTGGCCCTCAGCACACACTGGAGTCCCCTGACAGACCAGGGAGAGCACTAAGACCTGTTTGCAAACAGCACCCGTGTGCATCAGAAACCTCTTGGAAAAGGCATCAAACCCAGATTTCCAGGCCCCACGGCCAGTTTCTGCCCGAGAAGGTACAGGGTGCAGCCCGGGGTCATGCATGGCCAGCAAGCTCCCAGGTCACGCCACAGCTCCTGTGGCCAGTTCCGGGGACCGTACTTTGAGAAGCCCCGCCCTCCACACTGGAAGGCTGGAAACGACGCCAAGGATCACCCAGCGTGGTCCCAAGGAGAGCCCAGGAACACTCCTAGGGCTGAGGTGGGTTAAGAGGGCCTGGTCCGATCCCATGGCTGGAGTGATGGATGCGACGGGGCTGAGGACAGGAGCCTCAGCACCCCATTAGCACATACGACCGGGAGCCCCTGCCGGTTCCCATTTCCTGCACCTGGGGGTTGCAGAAGGGGGCCACAAGGATGCCAAGACGCCACCTTCAACACCCAGCCCGCTCTCCTCTCTCCCCTCCCAGCCAGGGCTCCGTGCCTCCCTTCCAGAAATAAACTGCAGTGGCTACTCAGCAAGGTATCGAGGTGGGGAGGGTGGAGACGAGGACCCCAGGGAAGAGAGGGAGCACAGCAGAGCCCCAGGACAGCTGAGTGGAGGCCAAACCCCTCCATCCTGAGCAGAGCCTGGAGACAGTGGTCTCTGCGGAGGGGGTGGGGGAGGCGGGCACGCACGCACACTGCACCCAGTGTCCAGCCGCACAATGCACAAGGGGCCGCCGGGGCAGGCGGCCAGGGCCCACTCATGCCAGTACCATCTGGGAGCCCTTGCCAGGCCTCGGAGGGCCGGCAGAAGAAGCTGGACTCTGTCCTGGGGCACAGTCGGGCTCTATTCTTATCTCAAGGGGGAATGCGTGACCCTCCTTGCAGTGAATGGGGGCCCCTGGTGAGGCGGAGGAGGAAACAGAGCCGGCACTGTGCCCTGGAGGGCTCCCCACACGGCTCCCGGCTCCGACCAGCCCCTCGTGGCGGGGCCTTGCACAGCTTCCGACAAGGATAGGCCAGACTGGCGGCAGCCGAGGAACTGGACCGCCCCGGGCACGCCAGCCCCCCCTCGCACGGCAGGCTGCCAGGCTCCCAGGTGAGACCCACAGGACCAGGCCCTCAAGGAAATGCAGCTTGCCAGATCCCAAAGGAAGCAGTCCAGCTATGCTCCGCACCCACCAACAACCCCCCACCTCCGCCCCGCACGGCAGATAGGCCTCCACCCACCTCCCCCAGTTACCATCTGCACTGGGACTACTTGACCTCAAGGGGCCCGCGTGACCCCAACCTTCATGCATCCAACACTTCTAGATCTCATAGCGCAGACGAAGGACCCACATGAGAGCCAGAGCTGCCACCGTGTACCCAGAGATCCAAGTCACCGATCTCCTGAGTCTGCCAGTAGGAAAGCCCTTTGCGGGGGGCGGGTTCAGTGACCAGTGTGGGGTTGGTAGGGGTACCAGGAAATTCTGGAGGGCTGGGGGGGTGGACAGAAGAGAAGCTACAGAAACCAGAGTCACCGGGGGAGGGCTTAAAGTAACTATTTACTTGTCACCCATCCCATGCCACGGCTGTGGCTCTGGTGTGATTATTCCCACGGTAAAGATGAGAAAACAGAGGCCCCGAGAAGACAAGAGCCGTTCCTCACGTCGTTGAGTCAGAGCCCAGGTCGGCACGCGGGCCTTCAATCCAGCACACTCTTTCCATGACCGCAGCCCCCTGCCCGGTGCCCGCGGGACGTGGAAGGACACACAGGAGCAAGGCATGGGGAAGAGTGTGAGTGATCAGGGGGCTGATCAAACTTGTCACTACGAGCCGAGTTCCCTTTTTACCTTCTCCCTCTAAAAAAAAAAGGGGGGGAGAGCGGAAAAAAGGAAAAAAGAAAAAAAGCTCTGGGTAGGCCTGCCAATCCCAGTCTTGGCCAACAAATGGGGCGTTGAGTCGTTCCAAGGGCTGTGAATCGGTACAACCTTTCCGAAGAGCAAACCAATTTCAGTGCGAGAAGATGTCATCGTGAGGATGGTCGGTGCCAGGGATTTTAAGAGCCAAAAAAAAGGAAGCAACCTCAGTGTCCATCACTAGGGGATTACAAATAATAAATAGTTCATCCAAACAACGAACTAACAGCAAACACCAAAAAGAATGCTTTAGAGACGCACGCTAAGATAGAAAGATCGTCGATAAATTTTAAGCGTCAAGAAAGAAACCAGGCTGCATGACTGGATGCGTAATATGTCTAAGAAGAGGGAGAGGGGACCGTCCTCTTTCCCAGCAGGACAAGAGAAGGAGGGAAGGGTAAGAGGCTGATGGGGGTGGCGTCGGGGTGGTGCTGGGAAGGAGGCCAGGGTAGGAGGGGGGTCCAGTGGACGTGGATGGTGGAAGCCACTGGAGAAGTCAGGCTAAGTCCTATTTTGTCCTCCTTTGGATCGGCCTTAAAGGACGATTAAAACATCCGGAAAATATTTAGCTAGTAAACCTTTGAGAAGCCTGTTCACTCTGCTGTATTTGTGACCGCTTCCTGCCCTTTCCCCCCAGCCCTCACACACACACACACACACACACACACACAGGACCGTCCACAGGACTCCCATCACGGAACCGTGGGGAGCTGGACAAGGTGCACCCCAGGAGCTCCCTGGGTCTCCCCGCTGAGGGTGCTGCCAGTTTGTGGTCCTGACTCAGCCTCCCAAGTCACCCCCCAAGTCTGCAGGGGACCCCACAGTCGGGGCTGAGCCTGGAGATGCCAACACACCAGGGGCAACCGAGGCGGTAGCTCAGGGCGGGCGTGGATTAAGTGGGTCTTTCTTGCTTTCCTCTGACCAGGGGAAGCATCTGCTTTGACTCCTCCTTCTGGGGAACTCGTCAGAGCGCGCAGGGAGGGAAACCGGGAGCTATGAATGGGTGTGAGGAAGAGGGACGGAATTCACGTGCACACTCACACCCGTGTGCCCTCGCGATCTCCTCCATTCCCGAAAAGTCCCCAGAATTCGGGGAAGCTGTTCATTGGTCAAGCAGCAGCTCTGTGTTTGGAGGGTTAGGGGCCAATCCCACCCGAGGTGGGGCTGTGGGAAGAAAACACGCTCCGGAACTGACCAGACGCTAGTTCTCACCCCAACCATATGCAGGACAGACAGAGCCAGCCGGTTCTGGGTTCAAGTCCCAGCTCAGACCCTTAAGCGAAGCTAAAGGATCTTCCGTCACTTCGTGGCATCTCCGTTTGCTCGACGGGAGGGTGACCGGTAAGGCTGACCGGACACAGCACGGGAGCCTGGGAGTCTAGAAACCTGGGTGTGCGTGCGGGCTGCTTACTGGATGGGCGACCTTGGGTGAGTCACCACCAGTCCCTAGCACTCCATTTCCTAGGCAGAGAGAAGAGTTACAAGGAGGCTGTTGTGGGTTTTGGCCAGCGCACTGTGTGGTCTGCTGCTGTTTTCCATTCGAATCAATACCGACATTATAAGATGGGGACCTTTAGGATTTCCAGCTGGGCCTGTGATCCCTACGGTTGGCTGGCTGGCTGAAGCTGCCTATTTCCAATGGCACATAATTCCTGGGATCTCTGCAGGGGAGGGGGCCCTACCTGGCCCCTGACATCTAAACCTGTCACCACCATCTGAGATGATCTAACATCCCAGGATTGTGGGTATCGGCCCCACTCTGAATGCGGAAATTAACTCATCAACAGTGACTAGGTGGGGAGCTCTGGGAGGGAGGCAGCACGGCCCCCACGAACCCCTCCTTGGACCCGACTCCGGCTTCCATCAGGGGGACTCCTGGGTTCCGGGGGTCACTGCCTGGCCTTCCCTTGGTTGCGGTCTATAGTGTGGAGGCAGGCCAGGGCGGGTGGCTCAGCCAGGGGCTGGGGCTTTTGTTAGCTGTCTCCAGGCTCTGGAAGAGACCAGGGTCTGCAGTACTGCCGGGAACGCTTATTTCTCCTTGGTTCCAGAACCCCGCCAGCTTCCCCGGAAGCGTTTCAGCTGTGCACTCACGGAGGGACAGGCTCGCGGCTGGAGGCTACAGCTTGCGAACTTGATTTTGGAAAACACTAGCCTGAACCAGGGCGGAGAATGATTCCCCTCCAAGAACAGGGCCGCTGTCTCCAGCAGCCCTAAGCCCCCAGGCCCGTGCAGGTTCCAACCCGGGCTCAGTGAAACCCAGGGCAGAGAGCTCTGAACAAATCTTGGAGCCACTGAGCCTCTCCCTGAAAATGCTGATTCACCACAGGAACCCCACCAAGATCTGAGCCAACTCCTGGACCACCATGGGGAGCACAGAGGCTCTGGACAGAGCACAAGCAAACACTGAGTTAGGGACCTAAACAGCTGGGATTAGCTAATCCCCTGCTCTCGGAGGTTTGCCAGGGGTGGGCGCCCAGGAGGAGCAGCGCCTGCAGGGGGAGATAGTGGGGGGGAGCATGTGGCCAGCCCTGAGGACCCCAGCACAGGACCTTGCCCAGGGCTGAGACCCTGAGTCACAGAGGAGGCCAAGCGTGCGTCCTCCCGGCCCACACCCACAGTGCTGGGGCAACAGAACTGCCCAACCCACGCGTGGGAGGCAGAGGCCTCAGTGCTCCAGGATTCCGTTCTGCGGCAGAGCCTTCTAGAAGCAATAATTCCCTAATCACCCTCCTGAATCAAAGCCAAGAAAGAACTGGCACAGGGGCCCACAGCCAGCTGTTCCCCGTGCCCGGCCGTCCCCGCGCTGACCCCCTGCCGCTAAGAAGGCATTGGGGGAGCAGGGGCTGGGGTGGGCCGCGGGGCTCCCCATGCTCCCAGCCCCCCAGCCCGGGCTCCCACACTTGATACAGTCAGCTCTGGTTTTGGATCTGTGGAATTCCAGAGCTAGCTGCGGCCAAGTGCCTCCCCCTGCTCCCTCCCCACTCGCCCCTCCAGTTCCCCCCACTCACCAACCCCCTCAAACTAGGCCAGATCCATAAAACTCTGGGTTTCCTGACTTCTATCTGTTCAACCGCATTGTTTGTGGCCGATTATCATTTCCAGGGAAGGTTTCCACCGGAATCTTGTTTAGAATCCCCAACAAAAGCATTTTTTTTTTTTTTTAAACGTTAAGTGTTCCTTAATTGATTTGCTTTCTCCCTCTGGGTCAGGAGATGCTTCTCCACCCAGAGACTTAAAGAAATAACAGAGTTAAACCCTGATGGCAAAAGTGGCAAGACCCTAACATGGAGAGAGGACAGCCTTGGTGCCGGGACACGAGAGCCATAAGCCAAAGCATGAATTTGGACCCCTTTGTCACCCCATTTACAAACATTACCTCGAGGTGGATCTAAATTCTCAGTGTCAGAGCCCAACCTATAAAACGCTTATGAGAAAACAGGTGTAAATCTTCACAACCTCGTCTTGGCCACAGTTTCCTAGGTATGAGAGCAAAAGCCACACGCAAGAGCAGGGGAAAAAATATGTAAGGTCGCCATCACCCAAATTAAAAACCTTTGTGCTTCAAAGCAGACCTTCATAAAGAGAAAAGATAACCCCCAGAGAAGGAAATTTCTGCTCATCGTCTATCTGATAAGGGACTTCTATCTGGAATACGGAAAGAATGCTTATACACTCCATTAAAAAAAAAAAAAAAAAAGGACATCGGTAATTTAAATCGGTTATGGAAAAACGGTTACAGGTTCTAACAGAAACAATGTTTCTCCCAAGATGCAGGAAGCCAGCAAGCACTTGAAGAGATGGTCAATATCATTCACCTCCGGGAAAATGCAAATCAAAACCACAATGAAAACTCACGTCACACCCACTAGAACAGCCATGATGGAAAAGACAGACTCTACCAAGTGTTGGCAAGGATGCAGAGGAATTAGACCCTGGTACAGGTGGGGCTGGAAACTGGCCAGCGGCGCTGGAAAATCTTCTGGCAGTTCCTCCAAAGGTTAACCACATAACCCAGCCACCGAATCCGTGACCCTCAACCCCACCTCACCCTGCATACATTCACACGTACGTGGACACCCAACCGATGACTGCCACCTGTCCTCAAAGGCTGTCCACGCAGCCGTGGTCCCGTCTCCATCCGGCATTGCCTTCGGAGGCACATCACTCGGGCAACCAAAGACTATTTAGAGGCGATCTGAGTTTTTGGTTTTGTTTTAAGATCTTTTAGGGTTTGTTTGTTTTTTTTTTTTAAAGATTTTTATTTATTTATTTGACAGAGAGAGATCACAAGTAGACAGAGAAGCAGGCAGAGAGAGAGAGGAAGGGAAGCAGGCTCCCCGCCGAGCAGAGAGCCCGATGTGGGACTCGATCCCAGGACCCTGAGATCATGACCTGAGCCGAAGGCAGAGGCTTAATCCACTGAGCCACCCAGGCTTTAAGTCATCTCTACACCCAGTGTGGGGCTCGAACTCACAGCCCTGAGATCGGGAGCTGCACACTACACCGAGGGAGACAGGCAGGCGCCCCCCAAAAGGGACTGGATCTTTAAAGTCTCTTTAAAAGGTGTGGGGGGTGGGGGACTGGCAGAGATGCCTGGATGGCTCAGCCGGTTAAGCATCTGCCTTTGGGTCAGGGCAGGATCCCAGGGTCCCAGGATCAAATCCCGCTTCGGGCTCCATATTCAACCAGAGTCTGCTTCTCCCTCTGACTCTGCCCCTTCCCCTTGCTTGTACGCTCACTCTCTCTCACACATGCTCAAATTAATAAATAAGACCTTTAGAAAATAAATAAATAAAAATAAACAAAAACTAAAACTAGCTTTACTCCGACTATGAGCCTCTGCCCATTACTCAGACTGGCTCCCCAGGGGGAAGGCTCCTCAGACACGGAGCCGGCCAGAGACACTTCTCCCTAACTCCTAAAGGCCAGGCGGTTAGGAACGCCCCATCACACCCTGCTGGCTTACGTTTGTTTGTGTTCCCGATTTCGCCCGGTAGTGTTATTTTTAACGTGTGCTTTCCTGTCTTCACGTGGAGGAAACAATCTGGTCTTTTTCCCCCTCTTGCACTCACAGGCTCTGCTACAGCATTCTGAGCTCCATGCCGGGCGAGCTGGGACCGGGAGTGGTAGGAGAGGAGGGAAGCGTGGGGACAGGGCGCCCACCAGCCTCAGTAGGGGTGGGGGGAGGGGGTCTGCACTGCTCCCAGACGAACAAGGTCTGGGAAGGAAATATATTTTCAGCATTCGATCCAAGGGAGGAAGAGTAGCAGGGAACAGTGGGGAAGCCCCCCAAGGGAGAGAAGAGACTTTTCCCAGATCCGGGCTGGGGTAGTTGAGAGCACGAGGGTATAGGATGAGCAACTTGGCACCCCCTACACACACGGCCCGGAGCACGTGGGTGGGTCCCGCCTCATAAGAACACAAAGGCTGTCTGAGAGAGGATGAGACGCCCTGAATTAAAGCAAATGCCTCCCAAATGTTGTCTGTCTTTTATTAATGAATCACGGTGTCACCCGCGGCCAAGTATTCCGTGACTAACGCCGACGGTTAAGGGGGTGGCACAGGGCTCGATGACCCTCGGGGACAGGGGGCATGTGGGGAGCTGCCCCTCTGTGGGGCCTGCGTTCTCGAGCCGGGCCCCAGAGTGGGATTTCTCCCGCGGATATCCAAACCCAGCCACAGGTGTGGAGACGTGCTGGGGGTCCTCGGTTTCCCCCACTCGGCGCCCCAGGCTGTAACGAGGGTGGCAGACACATCTTCTTGCGGCAAGAGCCAAGTCGCTGTCACTACAGGGGACATGCAACTCAGCCACAAACCCCACCACTCTGGGCCTCAAAACTGATACTTCCCACCACATTTGCTGCTGTCCTCCCGCACCGGACCACCATCCCATCAGGTCTGCCCGTCTCCACCCATCACCGGCTTCCATCCACTCTCCACAGGCAGTCAGAGTGATTCAGGATGGGAAACCAGGTCATGTCCTCCACAGCTCACCACCCCTAACAGCTTCCCTTCAAACCTAAAAGAGGTAGAGTCCTTGCTCCTGCCCACACGGTCCTGCGTGACCTGACTCTCTTCGACCTCTCAGACCTCAAACTCCTGCCCTCTCCTCCCGCCTGCATGCCCAACCTGATCTGCACTGGCAATGCTGTTGTACCTCAGGGCCTTTGCACGTGCTGTCCCTCTGCACAGAACAGTCTTCCTGCAGACTCCACCCAGCTCATTCCCTCCTCTGCTCAAATGTCACCTCAGCGAGGTCTTCCCTGATCACCCCACTTAAACGTAAGCCTCCTTGGACCCTGCCTCATGCTCCATCCCTCTCCCTTCTCCATTGATCTTTCCAGAGTTTATCTGTTGGAATGTAAGCTCTACTGTGCAGGGAACTGGTCTACTTTGTTCACTGCTGTGTTCCCAGTGTCTGGAACAATTCCTAGATGCTGCATTAGCTCAATTAATATTTGTTGGAAGAACGAGTGAAGGAGAAATGAATTGGGTGACTATGTCCCCTCATTTTACACTTTTTCCATGGTTCTTTTAGAGATGGGAAAGCATTTAAATCAATGCAGGGAAGGGACTACAGATTCATCATTTTCCTTCCAACTCAATGGTAGGAAAGGAAAGCAAAACTATGCCCATTTTACAGCTAAGAGAACGTAGCTCTGGGCCACTGTTAAGGGGGAGATGAAACATACTGCCTTGTCCAAGGTCAGATTCGTCATCAAAAACCAAACTAACATGAGAATCCACATCTCTAGACACACTGTCCTATGCCCTTTCTACCGAGTTGCCTCTGATGTCAACATTCCGTCCTGCTAGGAGAACTATTAATATTGGTAATCACATTGTTTTTAAATGGAACTATAAATGATCACCTTGAGAGATGCTGGTAACACATCCTTTGATAAAATTCCACAGCTGTTCGTAGCTTCAAAAATACCTCTCCTCGGTATTGGGACCAGCCTTGTCTTACGCTCCCCATAAGGACGCAGGAAAACGCACATAAAAAGGATATTAGAATGCTAAACAGAAAATATGCATGCTATCTAAAACCAACAGCAGTATCAGAATGACGAGGAAACTCCAGGGGAATTCCCATTAAAGAAGGAACGCGACTATTTATTAACCTCCTTCTGGAGCCATCGATCATCAATAACCAATTTGAAAACATAATTAAATTTTATTCACCATAACAAGAAGGAAAATCCACTTCCTGGGAATGAACTCGATGCAGGGGATACACAAGAAACCATTTACTGAGGAGATAAAGTGAGACTTAATTATGTGGAGATATTGTGCTCCTGGATAGTGTCAAGAACTACAGAAATCTGAGATTTTCTTACCCTCCATCCAGCAGCACACAGGGGTCTTTACACCCATTAATAACCCTCCTCAGAGAGGGTACTGGCATCTAGTCCCCCCTTCACAGAAGAGGCACAGATCAGTTTCCCTAAATTGAGGTCATTCTGATGCCCCTGCTACTATCTTCCCAACACTTAGAAATCTATCACTTCTAAGGTATCAGCCTGGCCAGGTGGAATGTCAGTGGCCAGAGCTCATTTTCTGGAACGTTCTGGGTGAGAGTGCACCATAGGAAGATTCTGGGGAGTGCTGAGGGCAAGAAGGAAGCAGCAGGGACCCCCTAGCTCATGCACGCTGTGGCTGACCTGTCCCAGACCCTCCTTCAGCTTCTCTGACTCATGGGCCGAGTGTGTGGGACTCACTCCGTGACCAAGAGTCTTGGCTTCTGCAGGATGTCCACACTGACAAGATCAGGGGCAACTTCCATCCACTCCTCCGGGTCTCCCTTCCCGACTCTGCCCTGTGGGCTTTGAGCTCCAGCATCAGATGTGGCAACAGCAGCCTGATGCCAATACCCCTTAAAAACTCACCTTAAAAATGTGTGTATCTGTGCGTGTATATGCGTGTCTGTCTACACACGTACCTGTGTTTCTGCGTACGTGTATGTCTGTGTGTAGAGACACACATCTACGTCAATCTTTGTGTCTCCTACCGGCTTGACTTACCTTTGGAATTTCCTGATTTGAGAGGCTGCCCACAGGCCACACCCAGGGGACATCCGAGTCACTATGTTTGAGGGAGGGCCCAGACAGCCCCGAACAGACCCTACAGATGTCCCAGGGCAGGTCTACACCCTTAAGCTCTGAATTCTTTCCTCCAGAGAGCCCAGCTCCCCAGCAATCAAAGGGAGGGAGGGGGACAGTGGAGGCATCACCCCAAATGTTTAACCCTAAAAAGACAGAATTAGAGACAGAGCTTTGGAATCACCACAACTCCAGAATAAATCCCAGTTCTGCTAAATACTAACCCAAAAGGGGCACCTCGGTGGCCTAGTGGGTTAAGAATCTGCCTTCAGCTCAGGTCATGATCTCAGGGTCCTAGGATGGAGCCCCGTGTCAGACTCCCCAATCAGCGGGGAGTATGTGTCTTCCTCCGCCTCTGCCCCTCCCCGCTCATGTTCTCTCTCGCACTCGCAAATAAATAAATAAAATCTTTAAAAAAAAAAAAAAAAAAAGTACGATCCCAAGTGGCCTTGGGCAGGTTCTCTGTGAATCCCTCTCCTTTAAAATGGGTATAATGGGGGCTCCTGGGTGGCTCAGTGGATTAAGTCTCTGCCTTCGGCTCAGGTCATGATCCCAGGGTCCTGGGATCGAGCCCCACATCATGCTCTCTGCTTGGCAGGAAGCCTGCTCCCCCCTCTCTCTCTCTGCCTGCCCCTCTGCCTACTTGTGATCTCTCTCTCTCTCTCTCTGTCAAATAAATACATAAAATCTTTATAAAAAAATGGGTATAACGAAGTCCTTCTAACACAGGGCTGTAGAGATGGCTAAAATTTTTTTTTAAAAATTGTTGTAAATAAAGCATAATACTAAACAGGTGTTATTTTTGTTAAGATTACCACTCTTCAGAATAATTTTTTCACAGCTCACGGTGGTCCGTGAAAGAACCAGGGACAGAGTATATTATAAAGTCATATAGCAGTCACCAAGACAACTGCTAGACTAAAAGCAGGTTGTAAACCTTTCAAGTTATCGGAAGAAACACACACACACAATGAAGTCAATAAAACAGACTATATAATAAGTACACAGCAAGTTAACTACGTAGTTTTAAAGGCTGAAATGAGAAAACCCAACATAAAATAAGAACGCTGAAGCAATCATAATTCTTACAGAAAACGATTTTCGGAGGTCCCCCGTGCATTCCAAACGTGTATGAGTTTCCCTCTTTTCTGAAATCTGCAGGCAAACTTGATCAAGCGCTACAGTTCTGGGTGCAGGTACAGGCTGAATTCACAGGGGTGCAGACACTCACAGCAGAGTGTGTAATAAGAGCTGAACTGTGAACCCCACAAAGTTTGTGTATGTAGACCTAACTCCCAGGACCTCAGGATGAGACCCTATTCGGAGACAGACCTTTAAAAGGGGGATGAAGTTGGGGTGCCTGGGTGGGTCCATTGGTTGAGTGTCTGACTCTTGGTTTCGGCTCAGGTCATGGTCTCAGGGTCATGGGATCGAGCCCCATGTTGGACTCTGCACTCAGCAGAAAGTCTGCTTGAGATTCTCTCTCTCCTTCTCCTTCTGCCTTTCCCCCCACCCCAGCTCTCTTGCTCTCTCCCAAATGGACAGCTAGTTAGCTAGATAGCTAGATAAGTAAATACTTGCCAAGAGGGGGTAGGTCAAAATGAAGTCATCAGAGCCAGCTCTCTTTCAATAGGCCTGGTGTCCTCAAGAGAAGAGGAGGTTAGGACTCCCGGGTACAGAGGGGAAGACACAGGGAGAAGGTGGCCACTTCTCACAGGCCAAGGAGAGAAGGCTCCGGGACATCAGCCCTGCTGACACTCTGACCTTGAACTTCCAACCTCCAGAGGGGAGAGGAGATAAAAGCCTTGTGGAAGCCCTCCCAGTCTGTGCCACTTTGTTCTGTCAGCCGGAGCAAACAAGGACAGGGTGTCTCCTGGGCGCCACAGACACAGTGTCTCAGTTCAAGCAGATGAGTCTGGAGGGGAAAGGAGCCCTCGGAGCAGGGGCTCAGGCAGAGCCAGCCCCATCCCGACCCCGACCTGGCCGGGGGCAGAGGGGGGTCAGGGACCCCCGGGGCAGCAGGCTCCACAACACAGCAGCACAGGGGAAGCAGACCAGGGCCCTCCTGACCTGTGACCTCAGGAGACTCTCCTGGTACCTGTGACACCAAGGACGCAAAACACAGGGGACTGGTCCCATTTCGGCATCCTGTTCAAAGCTGTGAAATCTGCTGCTGTTCTGAAAACAGAGCCAGGAGTGTGTCCTGCCCACAGTGGCTGAGGAGCCCACCCAAAGTGCCCAGGAGGACAGAGGGACTCCACCTCTTAGGGGCTGCACCCAGGGAAACAGCCCCGGGTTGCGGGGGAAGGACTCTGATCACATCCCAACCCCAGGATGTGCATCTGGGGGCCTGGGTCTATCAGACCAGAATGATTCATATGTCAAATTGGGACATGAGTCCAAAGCAGCCAGCCCATCTCTGCCGAACCCCTCACACCGCATGAGGAAGGACCTAGAAATAAATGTGCATAATGATGGAGGTTACATGTCTAAGAAAAAGAATAGTCTTCCTTGAAGCGAGAAGAGAATTATGTGGCAGACGCAACCGGCCAGATGGATCCCTCCTGCCTGCCTCCTGACCAGAACCTTCTAGAAACAACCCCCGCCCCCAACAGACACAGCCAACTGGGTGAGCGGACAACAGAAGCCACTTGGTGTCAAAGATCACGGGTGTTTTCTAGAAATGCATAAGGCAGTTCCCGAAAAGGAGTATGGTAGGGTCGTTCCACCGAGACGAGGCAAGAAAGGCCAGATTCCCCCAGGCAGAGGGTGGAAGACCGAAAGGAAACCCACAGCCCATCGCGGGCACTGTGCTCACGCCGGTGTCTGGGGTGCTGCCAGGGGCACGGGGACAGGAAGCGGGACAGAACGCTCAGATGGGCAGCCAACAGAAAGACGCCATCTCTAGGGATCAGACAAGCACTGGGAAGGATGTGTGCAAAGAACAAGAGAAATCCCATAGTCCTTCGGAGCAAGTCATGCCCAGGTTCGTCCAAGCGAAAGGTGCCCAGGGAAGCCCAGGCAGCAACCCTTTGCTAATAAAGGGAGTTAAGGTGGGAGGCAGCAGAGGCTTGGAGGAACCCTAGAGCCTGCTGCGGTGTCAGCACTGGGGTTAAGCAGAGCCCACGGCCCCCAGGACCACATTCTGAGTTCCTACCTGAGCATGTCAACCCAATCGGTGGCCTGATCCTGGCTTGAGGAAGAGGGGCACCTGTGGGTCCTCTGTTCCCTGCCACGACACTGCTCCCCCAACCTTTGCTGAGCAGATGGAGGGGCTGGGTCGGGACGGGCAGCCAGAGGCAGAGCCTGGCTATGCCTTCTAAGTCCCCAGAAATGAGGGCCATCTCTTTGCCTTCAAAGGAGTAGATATCCCAGAGCAAAGCCCTGGGACTCAGTGAAGGCGACAGGCACCTTAGTCAGCCTCGGTGGGAGAGCAAGAAGAGCCACCTGGAGGATGAGAACTTGCCCCTGCAGGTCCCAAGCCAGGGTCTTCCTGGGAAGGGTCCAGAGTATGAGCCCCAGGCCCTTTGAACCAGCTAACATTCATCACGGAAGGGACCTCAGGGATGTCTTCAGCACTGAGACGGATCCTCCTATCTTTCTTTACAAAGCAAAACTGTCTCAAGAGACAGGGAGTGAATTCTTCAGAGCCCTGCTCCTCAGAGAGGGGGCCACAGACCAGCGTCCCTGGGAACTTGCCAGGAATGCAGATTCCCAAGCCCCCAGGTGCCTCTGAGGCATGCTGGGCTTCAGTGCACCGTGGCTGGAAACTGACCACCTCAGTTCAGAATCATCTAGACACGTCACTGCCGAGGGGCAACAGCTCAAAGACCACTCCTTTTCCTGCAGAAAGACAATAAAATGTCCTTATTTTAGGACTTGAGCTCTTCTAGAACCCATGCTCCTGTAGGAGTGCTAAAGTGAGATTTATCTATCAAGGCAAGAATTTCCGTAAGCACGGAGGAAGCCAAAACGCGTATCCATACCTACCCAATTCACCTGAAAACCTTCTCAAGTATTTTCATCAGGAGAGTTTCTCAAACTTGCACAAGATCCACTGGGCAGACGCATCTGGGTTTTGGCTTATGAATAAACAGCTGTTTCCACACTTCCAGGCAGAGACACAGCACTGGGGTTGGTGTGTATTTTTTTTTGGTAGAAGAGAAATGTATGTGTCCATGTGTTTAATCCCAGTGAAGTTGAAGCAGACAACGGCCTCCCTGAACTTGTAAAAACTCTCAGAGAACCTCAGATAAGTTGGTTTTTAAAAACACTCCAACAGAAGGAAACATCCCCAAAGTTTCTGTGAAATGGTTTTCAATCACACAGCCGAAACCATCTATCCGTCTGGAATTTATTGGCTCTTTCTTTAATTAAACAAAAATTTATTTATTTATTTATTTATTTATTGGGGGGGTGGGGAGAGTACAAGCAGAATGAGCAGAAGCAAAGGGAGAGGGAGAAGCAGGCTCCCCACTGAGCCCAATGCAGGAGTCGATCCCAGAACCCTGGGATCATGACCCGAGCCAAAGGCAGATGCTTCATCAACTGGGCCACCCAGACAACACTGGAATTTACTAGCTACTTAAAAGTAACAGGAAACCTCCTTATATTTCCTCTTACAGCCTCAAGTGAGACTCTAAGACCAGCCAAGCAGGGTAAGAACACTCATCTGCATAAACACAGAATGACAGACTTCTGAAAATATATTGGATAATTGTGTTTCTACACACAGGATGGGATGGGATGGGAGTGGGGGGACACACTCTCGTGCCAAAGATCCAACTGTGATTTTATCAAAGCATCCTGAAACCGAGCTCGAACTCTCTAATGTGATTCTTAATTTAAAAAAATAAAAATTAAAAATAAATCAAAGTACCTTTATCTAGATTTTAAAATGAGTGTGAACACTGCCAAGAGCTCATAACAGGACAGAACTCTGAGTTAAAAGATCTGAATGTTCAGTCTGTCCTGATCTAAAGGCCACTTCCTAACCCAGAGCAAATCCCAAACCCCAAGTCTCCCATGTCCTCAGTCATAAAATCCGGACAGTGGAAGGAGTCAAGTGCCGGTCCAAGCTCACAGATGTCCTGTGAGGGCCCAGCACTCATCCCCCTGGAGCTCACAAAAACCTTAATTTACCTATGACAGGAGTTTCTGACCAGGGAGTTTGGGAAAGAGTCAAAATCATTTGGTTTTTGTGTTTCCTAATTTCTTGGCTGTGTTTTGGTGCTGGGGGCTGGTGGCTTTTGCTGGTTTCAGTCAACCTGGGCTCCTCCCCCCTATCCCTCTGATGTCAAGAATCACCATGGAGGGGGGCAGGCGTCTCCCTCAGGAACCCACAGGCAAACTTCCTGCTCCAGAAGGTTCGACAGAAGAGGCTCCATTTTTAAGGGGATACTATAGCCCATCTGGTAGCATTTTAGTATAGTGCAGCCAAAGAATGAAGAAATCATTCTTCATAGGTATAATTCTGCAACTACCATAAATGATATTTAAGGGGCCACCTGGGTGGCTCAGTGGGTTAAGGCCTCTGCCTTCTGCCCAGGTCATGATCCCAGGGTCCTGGGATCAAGCCCCGCATTGGGCTCTCTGCTTAACGGGGAGCCTTCTTCCCCCCCCCCCCAGCCTGTCTCTCTGCCTGCTTGTGATCTCTGCCTATCAAATAAATAAATAAAATCTTTAAAAAAAAAAGAGAGAATTATGGGTTAGGGGCGCCCGGGTGGCTCCATCGGTGAAGCATCTGGCCCTGGATTTCGGCTCAGGTCATGATCTCAGGGTCGTGAGATTGAGCCCCGTGTCGGGCTCTGCACTCAGCAGGGAGTCTGCCTGGGAGTCTCTCCCTCTGCCTCGTCTCTCCCCACCTCTCCCTACCCACTCACACTCTCTTGCCCTCTCTCAAATAAATCAAGCAATATTAAAAAGAAAAAGGAGTAACGAACCTAGGAACAGTTCGGCACAGAGTCACTGAAACAAAAGCACGCCCAGACAGACACCTGCACACACACATTCACAGAAAGCATTATCCATCAGAGCCAAAAACGAGAACAACCCAAATGGCCATCGGCTGGTGAAACGGTAACTAAATGTGTTCCGTTGACATAGTGTAGGATTCCATGTCTACAAAATGTCCCGAGCAGGTAAATCCACAGAGACAGACAGTAGAAGCTTTGGGGTGCCAGGGGTGGGGATAAGTTAAGGGAGGGAGAATAGGGTTGACTATTCATGGGTATGGGGTTTCTTTAGGGGGAGCTGGTGGTTTTCTAAAGTGAATTGCTGCAGCTTTTGTTTTGATCAGCCTACTAATATACCCTCTCATTCTGCGGGGGGGGGGGGACCCGCCCCCACCAGGTAAGTCCATCATCTGAGAGAAAGTTACTGGTTGTTGGTGAGAGTCCACTCGCAGAGGTAAGCCAATGAGAGGTGAAAGATGGTGCCTGTGGACATTATGTGAGCTCCTGGAGCCAGTCATCCCTGAACGCCACCCCCAAAATGTGAGCTCATACATTAACCTCCCCTCCCCTCTCCTTTTGGCTTAAACTCATGGATTGGATTTTTGCCACTTGCAACTTAAAATCCTGGCCCCTTTTCCCTTCCCTCCTGGAAGGCAGTGATGATCTCTCTCATTATTACGTGCTCGGCACTGGCTAAGGCATTCTGGTGAACGAGGGGAGGATTAACAACAGGGCCCTGAGTTTCTAGAATATCACTTCCAAGTGAAGAATTGATTCCATACACACTCATCTCTTAACCCTACAGCTCCCAGTATTAACAGCTTAATTTTACACAGGACGAAATAAGGCCCACCCACATGGAGTGACTCACTCAAAGGCCCGCAGCCAAGATGGGAACCGGGGTCCAGTCCCCATCTCTTGGCGCTTCACACGTCACTGCACGGGGTCCAAGAGACCAGGTTAAAGATTGTGCTGGGATCATAGGAGAGAGAGATCTGATCCCTGCCTTCAAAGACCTCTTTGTCTTAAGACCTAAGACAACTGACAATGGCCAACTCCAGGAGGTATACAACAGGTGCCTCTTAGGTGTTCCCAGCAATGGAAGGACAGGCTGTAAGAGCTGGACAGCCGGCTGGACTTCCAAGAGGTGGACCTTGTAAGAGGCAGGAAGAGGAGGGCCAGACAAGCCAGGCCAGGGTACGCGGGTGGCCACATGTCAGAGTTCTACAGGACGTTCCCGTAAGAAATCAGCGGGGGGAGTGGGGGAGGGCATTGGGGAAGAAAACCCAGAGCACATGGCTGGCTCGGTGGGTAAAGCATCAGACTCCTCGATCTCAGGGTCACATGTTCAAGCCCCACATTGAACGAAAAGCTTACACACATACGTAAAAAAATTTTTTTTAAATAAGTTTTATGAAGAAGACAAAGCAAGCCCATGAACCACGGTTCTAAATTATTTACGAGTATTAACTCCTTCAATGCTTCCAATAATGCTACGAAGTCAGTCCCATTACTGTGACCATTTTACAGATGAGACAACGGAGGCACAGAGAGGCATGAGTCGCTTGCTGCAGGGGGGAGGAACCAAACGGGGATTCAAACCCAATTTGAGCCCCGCGGGCCCCCTGTGTGTTTGATGACTACGCTCGCTGCCTCTCAGAGATGCTCCAAGCCAGCTAGAGAGCATCTTCAGGACTGTGGAAAAGAGATGGTCAGGGCACCGTTCCAAGAAACCCGCCCTGGAGAAACATTTCATAAAAGGTAGAGGCACCATCAACCCGCCCTCGAGTGCTCACAGGAACACACAGCTACAAGCCCCACGATGTGTCATGGGACCCTCTACTCCCAAAGTCCTATCAAGACCAGAAACAAAACACTGAAATGAACAGGCTTCTCCGCCCTCCACTCCCCTGCTCCCAACCCCCTGCCTTCCCGATACCCATGTCCTCAGGCTCTCGTCCAACTCTGCCCTACTGAGAATGCACAGGTCCTAATAAACTTATTCCTACTAATGTGTAAGTGGTAAGTTTCAAACAGCTGTCTCTCTGACAAATGGCCAGTCTCCAAATAGAAGCGAACTCAAGCCAATTTCCTTGGCTCGTTGCCCACAGTTATCTCAAGGATCATTTTGGATCACGGCTTCCCTCCCATTTTCCCTGCTCTGGTGGTACGGACTTCTCTCCCTCCCGCTTCCCCCCCCCAAACTGCTCCACGAAGTCCTTTCCAGTGTCAGAGAGCCTGAAGGTTGAGCCTTAAAGTAGCCGTTCTCCACTCTTAACTGCACTCTAGAAACATCCAGTGAGCTTTAAAAATATGCTGATGTCTACGCCCTGCCTCCAAGGTATGCTGGTTTATATGGGGAAGGAATGATGGGTATTTTGCTAATTAACAATCGTATTAATAGATAACCATGGTTTCCTGGCTCCTCTGTGCTAAGCATCATTCTAAAGCTTCCCTCTGTCTCTTCATTTGAACCTAAATACAACCCCCGTGAGACAGCTATGATAGTGGTACCATTTCCAGATGGGAAATCCTCGACACCGAGAGGTTAAGTAATCTGCCCACAGTCTCCCAGCAAGCACTCTGGCTCCAGCATCCACACTCTGAACCATGGCCTCACAAGTCAGGGGCGGGTGCCCCATCCATCACCAGAGGTCAGTTTCCACGGTCACGCCGTCTCCTGGCACAGGCATCTGGCTTCCACTCAGCCCACTGCGCAGCCTTGCACTTGTGGAATTTTCTCGCCCCACGAGCTGGCTGGCTTCTTCTCCAACTCTGAGTGGATGCTCCTGGTTCAACTCATCCTTGCCTCTACAGCCATCTCCCTCTCTCTCCATCTCCGATAATATTTCCCTCGTGAGCACGCTTCTCAGGTACCTCCTTCCCAGGGAGCTCATTCTGGCTTCCCCACCTCCCAGACCCATAATCCCTCCAAGGTGCTTCTGTTCCCCCTCTCCGCTTGGCACCTAGACCCAGGACTGCCTCTCTCCCAGCTTCCTGACTTAGGCTCAGCAGAGGAAGGGTCTCTATGTTTGCAATGCGTGCCCCCCTCCCCACCAGCTCTGTACTTGTTTTCAGTTCAGCCCCTAGGTCAAAGGTCCCTTCCAAACTGATGGCAGATTTTAGAATATATTCCTCCAGACCGAATATTTGGGGTCTACCCCTGGCCCTTCTCCTGCCTGTTCCATGCACCAGAGGCTGGCCTGTATGGAATACATCTGAGGACCCCCCTGTCCACCAGCTTCCAAGGTGAGTTCAGCCAACAGACAGACAGACAGACAGATGAGAGCAGGGGAACAAGGCCAAGTCACTTCTACAGGAAGCTGTCTGCGGGCTGTGAGGTGGCTGTGACTTGTCCCCACCAGTCTGCTGCTCCCCATCCCGCCCCCCCACAGATCTCTCTCTCCAGTTTCCTGTGGTTGCTCCCCCCACCATGTCCCCTCAAGGCCTGCTTCCCATCCCCCATCCCACCCACACCTCGGCAAAAAGTCCTTCTTTAAATCCCCCACTACCTCCGCCAACTGTCTCATTTCCCTCAGGACCCTTATGGATACACCCTCCGAGGGCAGAAATCAGACACCGTGACTGGCCAACAGGCTCTCTGGGAGCCCAGGGTCCATCGCATCCTGGGGACCACCTCCCCCTACCCAGTAGCTCCCTCCCCAAATGACAAGTGATAAGAAACAGCTCAACGAAGCCATAGGCAACCTCACGCCCTCCCCCCACCACCACCCCCGCCCCTCTCCTCCCTTGAGCCCATTTTTTATGACAAGGCCACGCGTGCCTGGTCACAGGATGAGACAGACAGGAAATCCTCACTGCCAGCAACCCCGCAGGGCTAGTCCTCCGACGGAGCCAGGAACGGGTCCCGAAATTCAAGACCCACCAACCTTGTAACTGATCAGGGAAGGTGTGTTCCCAAGATCCCCGTGTACCCCACCCTGAGAAAACCCGCCCTTGCTCTGGCCCCCCTTGCTCCTCAGTAACAGGGCAGGTGGATGGGAACGCGGGGAGCCTGGAGCCATGCGTCCTGTCCTCTGGCGGGCCAGATGCCCTTACAAATCTGCTTAAGGATTCTGAGTCCCAATGCTCCACGGACAACTCATTGAAAAGAAAGTTACAAAACCAGAAATGCTGAAAAGAGAAGGCTTCACCCGATAGGCTCCAAAAGTTCGCTTGCTCTACCCAGTCTGGGAATGAGTTTCTAGACAAATCAGCACTTCCTTGTTGGGAAACCCTTTCAGGGTGGGAGCACACATCCCCAATTAAAAGCAAGCACCCCAGAATAATAGTGTCACAGGAATACGCTCTTGGGCCCTCCCACGAATCAACCAGACCATTTCCCTCATGCCTCCCCACCCCAAAATTTTAAAAGGCATCCTTAGACAGGTTACAAAGATGGGAAACCCAAAGGGCCAAGAAGCATATTAAATGGTGATCAACAACATTGACCCCACATCATCAGGCTCAGCACTGGGCGTGGAGCCTACTTAAGATTCTCCCTCTCCCTCTGCCCCTCCCCTGACACTCTCTCTCAATAAATTAATTGAGCAATAGACTGATTAATTAAAGTTCATGTTTTAAAAAAAGGATCATGAAACAGAGCTCTCCTATGACCCAGCAACTGCCCTACTGGGTATTTACCCCAAAGATAACAAATGTAGTGATCCAAAAGGGCACCTGTACCCCAATGTTTATAGCAGCCATGTCCACAATAGCCAAACTATGGAAAGAGCCCAGATGTCCATCAACAGATGAATGGATAAAGAAGATATGGTGTGTGTATGTATATATATATACATATACATATACATATACATATACATATAGATACACACAATAGAATACTATGCAGCCATCAAAAAGTGACCTCTTGCCATTTGCAACGATGTGGATGGAACTAGAGGGTATTCTGCTGAGCGAAATAAGTCCATCAGAGAAAGACAATTATCATATAATCTCCCTGATATGAGGAATTTGAGAAACAAGACAGAGGATTATAGGGGAAGGGAGGGGAAAATAAAACCAGATGAAACCAGAGAGGGAGACAAACTATAAGAGATTCTTAATCTCAGGAAACAAACTGAGGGCTGCTGGAGGGGAGGACAGTGGGAGGGCTGGGGGCGCTGGGAGACGGATACTGGGGAGAGTTATATGCTATGGTGAGCTCTGTGGATTGTGTAAGATTGTTATGTGTCGTTTCTTATTCTGCCCATGAATCACAGACCTGTACCCCTGAAACCAATAATACAGGATACGTTAATAAAAAAATTAAAAAAGGATCACGGGGTGATGTATAATTGCTAAATCAGTATATTGTATCTCTGAAACTCCAGTGTAGGTTCACTGCACTGGAACTGCAGTAAAAAATTTAAATAGAGGAGGGGCGCCGGGGGCGGGGGGTGGGGCTCAATTGGCTAAGCAACTGCCTTTGGCTCAGGTAAGGATCCTGAAATCCTGAGATCAAGTCCCGCATCAGGCTCTGTGCTTAGCAGGGAGTCTGCTTCTCCCTCTGACCTTCTCCTCGCTCTCTCTCATTCTCACTCTCTCTCAGGTAAGTAAATAAAATCTTTTAATTTAAATAAATAAATAATAATAAAAATAAAGGATGGCTCTTCCAGGCATCTGTAGCGTTCTGGAGTTTGGGAATATTTTTATTGGTTTACTCTGGTTTTTTTTTTTTTTTTTTTTACTTATGTCGACTGTCCGTCTGTCCGTCCACCCGGCCATCCATCCAGTCATGCCAGAAGCAAGATTTAAGATTCTTTTTTTTTTTTTTTCTTTTAAGTAGAGTTGACACACAATGTTCCATTAGCTTCAGGCTTATGACTCAGTGATTGGACAAGTTCACACAGTATACTACGTTCGAGTGTAGCTACTCTTTATCCTGTATGTCCCAATACATCCTTACATCACCGCTCTGGTATTACTCTCCTCTGCTCCTCACCCCATACCTTTTATTCCTAGGGCTTCTATTCCGTAACTGGAAGCCTATATCTCCTCCCTGCCCCGACCTAACCCATTTTGCCGCCTCCCTGAGCTCCCCGCTGGCAACCAGCTGTCTGTTTAAAACAGACATGAAGGGGCGCCTGGGTGGCTCAGTCAGTTAAGGGTTGGACTCTCAGTGTCAGCTCAAGGCATGATCTCAGGGTCATGAGATCAAGCCCCGCATGGGGCTCCCGCACGGAGCGTGGAGGCTGCTTGAGGTTCTCTCCGTCTGCGCCCTACCCTGACATGTGCACTCTCTCTCCAAAAAAAAAAAAAAAAAGAATAAAAAATATAACCAACAACTTACAGGATCATATGGAGCTGAAAGATGCCTCAAAGACCAACTGGGTCCTCAACCTCAGAAAGGTTGAGAGATAGTGACCCAAATTACCCAGCCAATGAGGCCAAAGGCACCCCAGAACCTTAAACCCCAACTCCTCTAGCAGTCTCTCCACTGCCCATATCACGTGTCTATCCTTGCCACTGGGCAAAGCCCATCAGTGTTCACAGTATGGTACCCCCCCCACTATGTGGAAAGTTCACGATGTAGCTGTTTTAGACAGGACACAAGGGGTTGTAAGCCCCAAAACCTGAACCAAATTGTCTTTTTTAAGATTTTATTTATTTATTTGAGAGAGAGCACACAAGCAGGGGGAGAGGCAGAGAGAGGGGGAGAAGCAGACTCCTCTGCTGAACAGGCTCCATCCCAAGACCCCAGGATCATGACCCGAGTGGAAGGCAGATGCTTAAACGACTGAGCCCCAGAATCAAATTGTTTTAGACACACACACACACATATATAAACACACACAATAGAGGAATGGCAGTATTTACTGGCCTACATAACTTGGGAGCTCAGGAGTGCATGGCCTTCAGGTACCAATGGATCTAGGTGCTCAAACCATGTTACCTCAGTTCTGCTTTGCTTTTTTTTTTTTTTTTAATGCTACCTTCATTCTCAGATGCTCCCCAAGTATTAGCAAAAGCAGTCATGGCAACTCCAAGTTTACAACCTAGCGTTTAACAATGTCAGAGCTGGAGGGGAGGAGCATGTCTTTCCCTAATGTACAACAAAAAGTCCCAAGGAGGGGGACCAGATGCAGTCACATGCCCATTCCTGGATCACAAGGGCTGGGACAGGGGCGGGTTGGGGGGAGGGTGTTTAGGTCAAGCCTGGGGCATGTGTGTACAAGTTCAAGAGTTCAAGGGCAGCATCAGCTCCGACCAAGCCATTCAGTCTGTGAATCCACTGCACCTTCAGTCCTCCGTGGAAATCTCAGGGATCATCACCCAAACAAGGAGAATAAGAGACCACAGGTAACAGGCATCTGCAGTAGATTTCTTCCCTGTCCCCTAACTTCTGCATTACAACAGAATGCTGCCATGTCACCGGGAAGGAAGGTCGCAGAATTTGACCTTGAGCTTCCTGCAAACTCACATTCCCACACATTTCTATGACCGCCCAACGGTGAGTCCGGACAGATCTCCGTCGTTCCACTCCGTGATTAAGCATTACACACACATCAACCATGCCCTCCGGTCCCCCGCCAGAAACATCCAGCGAGAAACAAAGAGATGCTAAAACAAAATGTCAAAAATTTGCCAACCTGCCTGCTAAAATGCCTTTCCGGCATCCTCGCGGAATGCTTCCAGGGGCTCTCACTCTGAAGGCACGAACATCCCCAGGCACAGGCTGGGCCCCTCTTGAGAGCAGGGACTTGGCTTGGGACCATCCCTGCTCTGGCAACCAGGTCTGAGCAAATGAGAGCCCCCAGCGTTAGAATCACACAGCCCGTGTCCAGGGGGCTGGTGGACTTGTTTCACAGGAGGGGGGGGAATCACATGAATCCTCTCTCTCTCTCTCTCTCTCTCTCTCTAGCAGGGAGCTGCATATTTTATGAATGGTGTGAACCATTTCTGTCTGTCACTTCCTGAATGTAGCTAAGGAACTTCATTTATCCTTCCAGCAACCTGGGGTCCCCATCAAGGCACTCTTGACAAGCTCTCTGGGGGAGCTCGTATCGTCGGATATTTTAAGGAAAAAGAAGTAGGAAGGAAAAAAACAAAAAAAAAACTCAAGGAATTGCCAACGGTCCAGTTTGCTCTCTGGGTCATTTTGTTTTTTTAAAGAATTCGAATTTTTTATATTGCTGACCCTTTGTCACAATGCTTTTTCAGATCGGTATAACGTGAGGAAAAGCAGACCCACACCCATCAAATCCGTATTTTTCTATGAAAAGAAAGAGAAGAGTTTATTCACCTAATAAAAATGTTTCAGATAGGATAACAGAAGAACAAGGTGCAGAGAAATAATATCTAGATAGAAAAATGCTTTAGAGAGACACCTGGGTGGCTCAGTCACTTAAGTGTCTGCCTTCAGCTCAGGTCACAATCCCAGGGTCCTGGGATCGAGTCCTGCCTGCATCGGGCTCCCTGCTCGTGGGGAGCCTGCCTCTCCCTCAGCTCATGCTCCCTCCCTCTCAAATAAATAAAATCTTAAAAAAAAGTCATCCATGTTGCTGCAAATAGCAGGATTTCCTTCATTCTCACAGCTGAACATTGCGTATTTATATATATATATAGACAGAATATATATATATTTATGTACACACATAAATGTATACACTTATTGTACACATAAATCACATCTTCTTTATCCACTGATGAGCCCTCAGGTTGCTTCCACATCTTGGCTATCATGAATAATTCAACAATGAACACAGGGTGCTTCCTTTTACTTGTGAATGAAACACTTCTCTTTCACAATGCATTTTGTTTCTCCAATTACGATATTGATACATATTATCTGAAGGAAAGGGGGGAGAGTGGCTAGCCACAGAAAGCCCAAAAAAGCAACGATACACACCCACAGGCCCTTCCCTCAGCAAGAACCACCATCAGCATTCCAGCGCAAGCTCCCTCAGAACCTCCTCTATACGCACACACGCACACGCGCGCAAGCACACACATCTGTTTTAACACAAATCTGAAATTTTATTGTGCATGTTTTCTGGCTTGCTTTTTTACTTAACACACAATGAACTGATTTTTTTTTTTTAAGAAAATTATCACCCATCCTGCCTTGTGAGTGAAAGCACATTCTGATAAAAGCAACTTCGTGGACTCTAATATTCGAAAAATAAGGAACCCTTCTCTGAATAAAAGAAAACGAGTTATTACGGATAAACCCAGGAGCCGGCTCACCATGAGCTCCATCCACGAGCTCTGTCCAGCAGTCCCTCTGGGGTTCAGTCAGTCTGGAAAGACCCCCACGGTCATTCCCACCTGCCACCTCACATGGCGTGGACAGAGACCCGGGTCCACCCCGCGCAGTGTGGACAGAGGCCCAGGTCCATGTCCCCCTTTTCCACCACCTCCTCCTGCGTGCCTTACACGAGTCTTTCCACTGCTCTTAAAACTCTTGACTTCTGGGACGCCTGGGTGGCTCAGTTGGTTAAGCAACTGCCTTCGGCTCAGGTCATGACCCCAGCATCCTGGAATCGAGTCCCACATCGGGCTCCTTGCTCGGCAGAGAGCCTGCTTCTCCATCTGCCTCCATCTGCCAGGGCTCGCTCACTCTCTCTCTCTCTGACAAATAAATAAATAAAATCTTAAAAAAAAAAAAAAAAAAAAAAAACTCTTGACTTCTGCATAGCTAGAGTAAAGCATGAAAAACACTCCTGTCCTGTGTCATAAAGATTAAGGAGACAGGGGGCCCAAGGGCCTGTCATAGAGCCTAAAGCAGTCTGGTGGCCAGTCACCGCCCCCACCCCGGTCCCCTACTTCTAAGACTGCAGTCCATTCAGAGGACCGCGGACCCCATCCCCCAGAGAGTCCCCTCCCCCCACCCCGTGACCATCAAGAAACAGTCAACACACACACACGCGCATGCGCGCGCGCAAAATGACTACTACGTGGCATCTTTAATTGCAACCAAGGGTAGAGGCAGGGGACAAAAGAAAACCTTAGAAATCCTCTGTCGGTCAACACAAACTACAAAATACGCTACATTCAATCCATTCTGCAGGACAGCACATAGCTTTCACAAACAACCACGGAGGGGCAAGTGCTAACAAGCAATTATCTTCAAGATATGGAGTGAGAAAAAAAAAGAAATTGAGAAATGATACATTCTTGTGGGTGTGCCTGGCTGGCTCAGTCTATAGAGTACATGACTCGGTCTCGGGGTTGTGGGTTCGAGCCCCACACTCAGTATAGAGATGACTTAAAAATCTTTAGGGGCTCCTGGGTGCCTCAGTGGGTTAAGGCCTCTGCCTTTGGCTTGGGTCATGATCCCAGGGTCCTGGGATCGAGTCCCACTTCTGGCTCTCTGCTCCGTGGGGAGCCTGGCCCCGCCCCCCTGCCTGCCTCTCTGCCTACTTGTGATCTAATTCTGTCAAATAAATAAATAAAATCTAAAACAATTTAAAAATAAAAAATAAATAAAAATAAAAATCTTAAAAAAAAATACATTTTTTATCTGGGTCGCTCTGTTGAACATTCAACCCTTGATTTCAGCTCAGGTCGCGATCACAGGGTCACTGAAGAGTGGTCTTTCCTCATCCCTCCCAGACCACCGTGAAAATTAATTAATGCCACAGATAAATCTCTGATCTGTTTGGGTCCCGTGACCCTCTGGGGGGGGCCACCGGCAATCAGTGGTCGGAGCGAGGATATTTTGTCCAAGAACCAACCCCTCCCCATGGCAGATGTGTTGTCTAATTCATACATTATTTGTGTGACTAAGAGAGTCTCCCCCACCCAGCACCACATGAAACATTGAGACCGTGTCTCCTGCCCCGAACTCTCCATGGATGGGACCACCAGTGAGGCCTGGGTGGGATTATGGAGAAATGCAAACACGGACTTCATGCAGAAATGCAAACATGGACATGGGCCATGCTGATATGTTTGCATCTTTACTGAAAGGATGAGGACAGCAGGAGAAAGTTCAAATCCGTCTGAGGCTGCAAACCTTATACTGTTGGAGGTGTGCCTAGTGTCTAAGCCTCCAGAGCCCCCATGTCCCAGGGACTGTGAGCCGCCTTTGGAGACCCCAGTGAGAATGCTCTGGTCTCCTGGTTTCCCTCCCACCCTGTAGCTGAACGTTCTCTGTTGCAGTTGGTTTCCCTCTCACCCCCCTTTGGGGTGCCTCTGGGCCCCATCCCTGGCCGCCTTCTCTTCTCTGTCCGTCCTGCTCCCTAGGTGATCTCATCCAATATGGCAGCCTAAAGACCAACACGAAGTCACCACGACGGGTTCAGTGGCACCTGCAGCCCCCTTCGCTGTGCAAAGCCTCACCTTTCTAAACACCTACTCAGTATCAGTCCTTGAAGAGAGGGAAGAATTTCAAACCTTGCATGCTAACACAAACCCTGGATATCTTTTCCAAAACCCATCCCTTCTGATCCTCACTTTTCCATGTATTGTTTTTAATTTTTTTAAGATTGTACTTATTTATTTGAGAGAGAGTGAGATTCAGAGCAAGAGTGAGCAGGAGTTGGGGGCAGGGGCAGAGGGAAAGGGAGAAGCTAATTTCCCACTGAGCAGGGAGCCAGACACCGGGCTCGATCCCAGGACCCCAAGCTCATGACCTGAGCCAAAGGCAGACACTTCATCAACTGAGCCACCCAGGCATCCCACACTTTCCCATTTAATACCAGCTCCTCCTTTCCAATTGCTCAAGCCAAAACCCATGGAATTATCTTCAATTTATCTCTCAAGCTGTACACATTCAATCCATCACCAAATCCCATGGGTTTTACCTTCAAAATACATCCAAAACCCAACTGCATTAACCACATCCACAGCTACTACCCTGGCCAAGCCACCATCATCTCCCCTTTGTGTTACTGTGATCATCTCTGTACTCATTCCTCATCCTCTTTTCCATTCTTGCTCCCCACTCTGCCTGCAAACCCTGGATCTGTGGGGCTTGAACTCACGACCCTGAGACCAAGACCTGAGCTGAGATCAAGAGTCAGATGCTCAACCAACCGAGGTACCCAGGCGCCCCCACCCAGATCCCTTCTTAACAAAGCAGAGTGATCCTCGAAAATGCCGAGTTAGTATAACGGTCCTCTGTTCAATGGCCCGTCCAATGACTTTCCTGGTGTGAGGAGGAAAAGTCAGATCCTCTTGGAGTGCTTGGGGGGCTCAGTCGGTTAAGCCTCTGCCTTCGGCTCAGGTCATGTTCACAGGGTCTTGGGATTGAGTCCTGCATCAGGCTCCCTGCTCTGCAGTAAGCTTGCTTCTCCCTCTCCTTCTGCCTGCCGCTCCCCCTGCTTGTGCTCTCTCTCTCTGTGTGTCAAATAAATAAATAATCTTAAAAAAAAAAATAAGAAGAACTCAGATCCTCTTGAGGATCTCCAACATCTTCCCGCCCAGGCCACAGGGCCTTTGCACTTGCTCTGCCTTCTACTTTCTGGCTGGAATGCTCTTGTGCCAGAAACCTACACGCACTTGTTCCCACAGATCTTCCCAGTCTTTGCTCAAAGGTCCTCCCCTGCCCATCCCATTTAAAGTGACAGATCTTAATCTCTGCCCAGCTTAGTCAGTCTTGTTGCCTGTCTGTAGCCCTCATTAGAGAAGGCAAACTCTACTACTGGATCTCTGGCTTTGGAGTGTGTGAGCTGCAGGGGCTCAGTTTTCTCTCAGTGAATGAACTCATCTCGTTAAGGTGTCCAAGGTTTCCACCTTGAGCAAAGTGCTCTTTTAACCTTCTAGCTTCTATCCAGCCATTCTCTCATCTCAGAGACTTCTATAGGCTTAAAAACACCACTTCCCTGCCCCGCCCCCGCCCCAACACCTACACACAAAACACCACCTCAGGTCCCTGAACAGCTCAGAGGCTAGTGAGCCCTTTCTGTGGCTGAGCCAGCAAATACCACTAGTGTCACAGGTTTCTGAAGCCCGGCAACTTGCGGAGGCCCAGCCAAGGGCAAGAGCCCCCTCCCACCCGCCAGGCACCCGTTTTTTCACTCCGGAGCTCCACCCGAGCCACGAAGCACCCAGGCTCCGTCCATCTCTGAGCCCCATACGTGGCAAACCCTAAAACTTAAGTCAGAATCTTTTCCTCTTCTGATCTGGAAGATATCCAGAGGGGCTAAAATGGAACATCTTGACCGAATTTCCTCCGGGCAAGCTTTCCCCGGGCTTGCGCCCCCCGACACCCCCCACCCCCCTGCCAGACCCAGCTGGAGCCAAACTTTTCAGTGACTCTGTCCAACACAGAGCTGCAGCCGTGAACTCAGACCCCCGAGCCCAAGCGGCAACGGCATTCTGAGCTGGCTCAGATGGATGACAAGAGTTTCTTCCATCGGACCCCCTGGTAGCAAATGAGGAACACACCAACGTAGCAGGAAGTCGGTTTTCCTTAAAGCTCCTCTTGCAAAAAGAGGAATCTGTCCCCCATGAATCAACCCAGCCTCTCCCGGACTTGAAAATTTTAAGAGGCTGAAAAACAAAAATCGCCAAAATGAAGGAGGTCCAACCACACAGGCATGCATTTCCCATCTCCCCTGAGAAGGGCCACCCCATGGTTTATCTGAGGCAAACCCCCTGCGAGGGACAGGAGAGGCGGTGGGAAGTGCTGGTTTCTCAGCAGAGAGCTTGGCTGGCTGTGTATTCTAAGCCAGTTCCTTAACCTCTCTGAGCCTTTCGCATGCAGTTCTGAGAAGCTGGGACTCCACCCGAAAGCCCTCTGTAACCACTAGCGGACGAAGCAGGCAAAGCTGAGATCACGTACGATCCGAACACTAGGAAGGGCTCCATGAGCAAACACAAAGCAGGAGAAATGGAAGTCAGCCACTGTTGCACTCTTGCCTTCGAGAAGTTTCAGCCCAGGATCTGGCGCACCTGACCACCGGAGATGCAGCCCCACCCCGGGGAGGCAACCTCCTGGGAAAAGTGCACACCTCCCTCTGTCACTTTCCTCCAAGTGTCCCTGGGGTCTGCTTATGTGGATCATAGTATCTGCCCAAGTAGCCACCGGTCGGGCCGCTTCCTGGCCCGCAAAAGGCCTCAGAGCTGTGTGCCAACCGGACGGAGACCCTCCGTAAGGATGCCTGCCCACTCACCCCGCTGGCGAGGCGTCCCCCGGCCCAGCTAAAGAGACAGGATGGCAGGAGCCAGGGAAGGGGAGTTCAAAGGCAGCCATGCAGGAGCCAAGGGGAAAAAAAAAGGAAGCAGAGGAGAAAGTGAGAAAAAAATCAAAGGAAAAAATGAGGAACGGGAAGAGCAACCGCTTGACATCTACCTTTCCGGCTGGTGAAAGATTCACACTGACGCCCTAGGGCGGGGTCTCCCAGAACAGCCCGCAGGACTGAGTCAGGGGGAGTCAGAGGCTTTTATGTCCATTTCGGGGATGAGCCCACCGAGGCTGGGCAGAAACCAAGAAACAAGGCATGAAGGCGGGACACATGTTGAGTGAAATATACCAGACACAAAAGGCCACACATACTGTGGGACTCCAAGGAACACGAAAGGCCTGGAGCCGTCAAATCCACAGGCACAGAGAACAGATAGGTGGCAGTCAGGGGTGCTGGGGGTGTGGGGGGAGGGGAGAAAGTGGAATGGGGTGGGCCTGCTTCCTGGGCCTGCGGTTCCCTTCTGGGGAGAAGCATGTGCACTAAACGTCCCTGAGCTGTGAACTTGAGCATGTCACCCTGCTGACTTTTGTTATATGAGTTTTACCACAAATCTGAAGAAGGGAGGGGACAGAGAGTAAAATGAAGAGAAAATTGGATACAGAGAAGGAGAAATGGGAAGGAGCCAGAGACCCTCAGGCAAGACAAGAATTTCCCCAAATCGGGGACCGTCTGCGTATCAGGCCGGCAGGGGGGCTCTGCTGGATAAAGAAGGAGGCCTCTCCTCTCCCAGGGAACAGCTAATAGGATGCCTTCCTCAGGGGCTGCAGACAGAGACAGACCCCGCAGCAGCCTGGGGAGGAAAACAGAGCGGCCAGCAGAGAGAGGGACAGGACATGGAGGCAGAGGGGCGGGCCCACCAGGAAAACACTCAGCATTCACTTATCCGAGCTTTGCAATGACGGAATCATTCATCCCCCAAGCAGGACTGAGTCCCCAGCTCTGGGCCAGCCCCTGTCACCAGTCACCGCAGAGATCAAACCCCTGGCCTCTCTGAGTCAACCTTCCGGAGGCTGACCATGTTCGGACTCACCGGCTGGTACGACCTCGGGGCCAGAGGAATGTCTCCAGCTGCTCAGTCCACCCAGGGCAAAGGGAATTCATCAGTGAAGCTTTCTTCCTGACTTTCACATATGTGAGTCACAGGGAGTAGCTCAGCAGAGCTTAGAGAGTAGAGGGGACACGGTCCCCACGGTCCCCACGGAGCTTAGGGAGTAGAGGGGACACGGTCCCCACGGAGCTTAGGGAGTAGAGGGGACACGGTCCCCACGGTCCCCATGGAGCTTAGGGAGTAGAGGGGACACGGTCCCCACGGTCCCCACGGAGCTTAGGGAGTAGATGGGACACGGTCCCCACGGTCCCCATGGAGCTTAGGGAGTAGAGGGAACACGGTCCCCACGGAGCTTAGGGAGTAGATGGGACACGGTCCCCTTGGTCCCCACGGAGCTCTAAGCAGAGACCCGCCTGCAGAAAACCAGCTGTTTTCACTACAAATTCTCGATTTAGGACCACAGTAAGGAATGTAATTCAGGCCACCGTTTCTGAGAGAATTCTTCCAGAAGACACACACCCGTGCCTAGACGTGTCTTACTTGTTTGTGCTCATGTTGGGGACCCTGCGAGAAGAAATTGGACACACAGCTCCACCCTCGTGGGTCTCATGTGCTAATGAAGGACACACGTGATCCGGAGACATACAGAGGGCCCACGAGGGACATATGTTAAGGAGAAAAAGGGGACAAGCACGGTGCCCCTGGTCACTGCAAGGTTTTGATGCCACACCGAACCACATAAAAAAGTCTCCTACCCAGGGGCACCTGGGTGGCTCAGTGGATTAAGCGTCTGCCTTCGGCTCAGGTCATGACCTCAGGGTCCTGGGATCGAGTCCCACATCGGGCTCCTTACTCAGCAGGGAGCCTGCTTCTCTCTCTCCTTCTGCCTGCCACTCTGCCTGCTTGTGCTCTCTCTCTGTCAAATAAATAAAGTCTTTTAAAAAAATTAATCCCACGCAAATCCAGGTTAAAGGTCCCACAGGACTTAGGTCAGGAAGTACCACAGGATTGAGGCAGAAGCAAGAGAAATCTATCGTCTCCCCCTTCTGAGGCCAGAAAGTGGGTGATATGGGTGTGGGCAGGGCTGGGGTCTCCTGAGGGCTCTCTCCTTGGCACCCTCCCCCCGCAACCCTGTGTCTTCATGTGGTCTTCCCTCCGTGTGTGTCTGTGTCCTGACCTCCTCTTCCAATAGGGACACCCACGGGACCTCATTTTAAACTAATTACTACCTCTTGAAGGACTCCAAAGTGTTCCCTTCTGGGGTGCTAAGGGTTAGGCCTCAGCACATGAATTTGGGGCAGAGCGGGAGCCCGCAGGATTCAGCCCATCCCGAGCCCCGAGGGCCTCCACTGCCTTGTCCTGCCCCTGGATGCAGCTAGAACACCCCCACAAAGAGCCCTCCAATCCAAGGGACCTCAGAGAACAACAAGGCGGACAGAGCTCTTAGGACAAACAGTTCAAGCTTGTCTGGGACAAGAATTTCAACAGCTTTTCTAATTGCCCGCGCACAGGACAAGGTCTCAGGCGGCAGCCTCAGAAGCAGGCTCCAGGAGGCCCGAGGGGGACGGACCACCCAGCAGAGGGCTGAGCGGATGGAACAAGGCCACCAGGGAGGGTGCGAACAGTGGGGTCCACAGGCACCACGTCCCTGCCCGCTTCCTACACATACTCTCCAAGCAGGTCATGCATCGGTATCAGCTTACCCTGGAATTTCAAACCATGGTCACATCCATGGTCACCTTGAAAATGCTTCCAGTCCACCTAAGAGCCCTTGGGATGGGTGTCACCACTCTTAACTGATGGAGAAGCTGGTTAGAGACTTTAGGTGGATTTCGCAAGATCGAAGAGCCAAGAGGTGTCCGGGGAAGGGGTCTTCCAGTTAGACTCCAGGGCTCCTGACAGCAGTCCACGGACCCCTCGGCTACACCCAGCTGTCCCTGCAGCTAAGAAGCAGGAGGGGCGGCAGGGAGAAGACCCGTTCGCAGGACAGCCTCCCACCATCCATCCTTCACTCTTGGAAAACAAAATGCTCTGTTCGCCAGGACCCAGCGGCCTTACTCTGATGTTCAGCATTCTGAGCCCACCCGGCTACCCTCCCCCACCCCTTCCAACCCTGGCCTTCCATGACCCCAAACCTCGCCTGATGACGAGGCCATTCACACCTTTTTGGAGAAAGACCGCTTAAGCCCTGACTCAAAACCAGAGCAAGACTCGCCCAATCCTCTCCCTTTACGCTCTTCAGACACCTGTCCATGCACCTAGCCATCAAATGCTTCCTAAGCCAGACCTTGACGAGGCTACGCACTGGGCCAGCCTGGAGTGGTGACTACCCAGTGACGGCCCAGCCCTGGAGGAGCTCAGAGTGCAGTGGGGGCAAGTCACCAAGACCCAATGTGGTTAAGTGAAGGGCAGGGCAGGGCAGGGCAGGGCCCCCTGTGGAAGCCAGAGGAAGAATGACCCACTCATCCTCGTCTGGATGGAGATGCTCAAGCCTGGAGGGGAAAGCCTGGGAGCGAAGGGACTCCGGCCAGAGGCAGGGGCTCTGCAAAGGTGCAGGTGCAAAGGGCCATGAGCCAGGAGAGCAATCAAAGAGGCTGGGGAGGGAGGTCAGGGGCTGTCCCTGGGGCGCCAGGACACTCAGGGCAATGGGAAGCTGCTGGACGGGATTCTGTAGCACTGCGGCTTTCGAGAACATCACGGATGGCCGTGCGAGTGTGCAAACACCAGCCCTGGGGGTTCCGGGCTCAGAAATACTTTCTAAGGATCCGGTTCATGGAAGCCTTGCCCAGTCCCAGGGGTAGGTCCAGGACCCTGACACCGCTTCCCTCCGCCCTTCTCACCTCCCAGAATGCCCACCCCTCCTAGAACGACTTTCCCTCCTCCCTCTACCAGGAGAAACCCGAAGACAGGTGACTCTGTGATTATCAATCCCGCCCGAGGCAGGGGTCCACACAGCAACCCTCTCCAGCTTCCCTGTATCTCACATCGGTCCTCATTTGCAAGACATGCAGCTAGAGAGGAATATACAGATCTACAGTCTCGATGATTCGCAGTGAAGTATAGTTTACAGCTTCTCCTGCTGCACAGAGAAATCATTTCCCCAAGACTGAGAATAAAACAGATCAGCCACCTAGAGCAACAAAGCACCCCAACCAGCCCCCAGGGAGCCCCTGGGAATCAAAGCAGAGCTGCCCTTGAGTTTAGACCTCTTAGACTCTAAACTCTCTGCCAGGCAGAGAGGAACGTGAGCATTTGACAGCACAAAATCCCAGGCTTTTTCCAACAGAATTCCACAGAACCCCAGAGGACTTCCTGGAGGAGTCGCCCAAAAAGGAAAGGGAGTGATGGAGTCCACTGAGGGGGTGTATGGCCGCAACAGCAGCCTTGCACACAGACCTCCAGGAGCCAGGACCGGCGAACGCCAGGTCTGGGAACAGACTTTCCAGCTCCGGATCACTCTCAAGCCTAGCTATCTCTTGGGGCCATGGTCCTGGTCAACAGCAAAGGACTCGGGCCACAGCAGCCTCTCCAGGCCCTCAGGAGTGTCTGGCTTTGGCCAAACCCCGAGTTCCACATCTCCCGGAGGGCTGGGCTCCCTACCCACCAAATACACACGGAATGAGGAAGCAGCCTGGCTCTATTTCCCTTCTGGCTACTTTGTCCTGGGCGAGGCTGAGGAGGTCTGGTCTGCAATTCCAAACTTTATCTGGATCTGGCTTGCCAGTGGGTTCCTCAAGGACACATACAGATCAGGTCTCCTAGCCTCCTCCCCGCCAGAGCACCGTAAATCCCAGCTTACTGTCTCTCGGGTCCCAAACTCCCAATCAGCACGCATCCATCACTGGGTCAGAGTGGCAAAGCAGACGCCATTATTCTTTTTTTTTTTTTTTTTTTTTGGTCCTAAAGACCAAAGAGTGCCTCCTCTGTTCAAAGCAGGGAGTCATACACAGGAAGATTCTGCCTTCTTCCCTGGGTGGGCTGCTATGAGCCCAGAAGATGTTTCCTCTGTTCCCCAGAGCCCAAGGATGGGCACAAAGCCCCAAATGGGCCACCCTGAAGGACCAGATCATGGGCCCAGGGCTGACGGGAACTGGGGCATAGCAGAGTTTCCCACTATGGTGGTTGCCTTCTGCCCCCTTCTAAAAACCCACAACGATGCTCAAACCTTGCAGCTCACCAGCCAGAAGAAGGACTCCATGTCCCCTCTGCAATGTCACAAAAGGCATCAACTTTAAAATATCCAGAGGAAGGCAGTTACCCTCACTCTGGGAAATAACCCAACTGGTCAGGGAGAGGTCTGCGTGGGGCGTTGGGTACTGTTAAGGCAATCTTCTGTGTTTACCGGCTACTTTATCTGCCCAGTGCTCTAGGATAGGATAAGATTCCCCTTCAAGACCGACCTGGAGCTAAGATTCCAATCTTGGTCACACTCAGGGAGGCTACTCGTCCCTAGGGAGGGTCCTCCTGGGAGGAGGTTTAGAAGACACTGCAAAATCAGCATTTCTGTTTAAGTCTAAAATACATACCATGACAGACGTGAAGATCATTCCCTGTAAGAGCCATGATGTCTCGGGAAAGCACAGCTTCGGTGATGCTAGGCCTGGCAAAAAGGGACTTGGAGGATCTAAGTTATAAAGGGAGTTAGAGACGCCTGGGGGGGCTCCGTCGGTGAAGCACCTGCCTTCGGCTCAGGTCATGATCTCAGGGTCCCAGGATTGAAAACCACATCGGGCTCCCTGCTCAGCGGAAGCCTGCTTCCCTCGCTCTCCTTCTCTCAAATAAATAAATTTTTTAAAAAAATTTTTAAATAAAATGATTTAAGGTGACAGTGACCAAAAGCCAGAAAAAGCCGGAAAGACAAGGTCACTGAAAAGGGTGACCAAGCGGTTTCTTTCATGAAGAAAAAACAAAGACTGACGGCCAGCACTCTGGGTGATGGGAAGCAAGAAACAGAACTGGCCACCGAGGCATACGGAGTCTGTACACCACACCGTCTGTGGAACGTCTACCCCAAAGAAGACAGTGCTTACTGGAAAGGATGCTCTGATGAGAGCCTTAATGTCCCCATTTCAAAGACAGGGAAACTGAGGTCCTAGGTCAGCTGACCAGTGCACCCCAAACCAGATCCGCTCACCCCTCAACGGCGTGACACCTGACTGCCTCCCCACTTACCACCAACCGAGGGACCCTCCCAGTCTGGGATTCTAGCAGCGCCCCAGGAATCAAAGCAGCCTGGAGGGAGGCTAATTTCCTCAACACCTGTTTCCTCTCTCCAGGAAATAATAAAAATCTGCTGCCCTTCATATAAAAGGTGACAATCCTAGCTCATGAACTCAGGGGTTTCCTACTTCCCCAGCGGGAAGGCTGAGCTGAGTCGTGTACACGTCCCCCCACGTCCCCCAGTGTCTTGTTACCCATACTCCATAGGCGTGAGATGTGTGGGTGAACAGCAGAGATTATGTAAGAATGTCCCTCTCCAAACACTTTATGATTTTTTCTCCCCCGTGTGAAGCCAAACAACTCTCACGGGCAGTAAACCCAGCATTTTGTATACATTAGTGGAAATGACTGAACTGTGTTCCTTTGTAATTTGTTTTAAAGATTTTTATTTGGGGGGGGGTACCTGGGTGGCTCAGTTGTTAAGCATCTGCCTTCAGCTCAGGTCATGATCCCAGGGTCCCGGGATCGAGCGCCACAGCAGGCTCCCTGCTTCGCAGGAAGCCTGCTTCTCCCCCTCCCACTCCCCTTGCTTGTGTTCCTTCTCTCACTGTGTCTCTCTGTCAAATAATAAAATCTTTTTTAAAATAAAAAATTTTTTAAAAATAAAGACTTTGGGGATGCCTGGGTGGCTCAGTTGATTAAGCGGCTGCCTTCAGCTCAGGTCATGATCCCAGCATCCTGGGATCAAGTCCCACATCGGGCTCCTTGCTCGCAGGAAGCCTGCTTCTCCCTCTGCCTCTGCCTGCTTCTCTGTCTGCCTGTGCTCGCTCTCTCTGACAAATAAATAAATAAAATCTTACCTGGGTGGCTCAGTGGGTTAAAGTCCCCACCTTCGGCTCGGGTCATGATCCCAGGGTCCTGGGATCGAGCCCCGCATCGGGCTCTCTGCTCAGCGGGGAGTCTGCATCCCCCTCTCTCTCTGCCTGCCTCTCTGCCTGCTTGTGGTCTCTGTCTGTCAAATAAATAAATAAAATCTTTAAAAAAAAATTTAAATAAAATAAAACAGAGAAGGGAGTGCAGCAAGGGTAGGGAGAAAGGTGATCTTGGGGAGATGAGCCGGTCCACACAAGCAAAAAGGAAGCAAGGCTTCATCCCAGAATTAAGTGGCAGCATTCCCCCACAGCAAGAAAAGCTTAAAAACTCCACTGGGGAGGCAAGGAGAGGCCAGTCCTGAATGGCCTCATAAACAAAGCTAAGGTCTATTATATCACAAAGGCAATGAGAAATCTACAAAAGGTCTTGTGTCATGCATTCTGCCTTTCCCTCATTGCAAGAAGGGTCCCTTGGGGGGGGTGGTTGGAATCCAGCGCCAGAGAATCAACAGACCCAGGTAAGGAGCAATTCCGACTAATGAGCCCAGCCTCGGCAGCAGCAACCATCTGGAGGCGGTTTCAAATCCACTCAAACTGGCCCGTGTCTACAGGCTTCCTTCCTTGCACACACAGGACCTGTGTCTTGCTACTCCAAGTGGTATGTGCCCCGGTCCAGCAGCAACAGCGTCCCCCAGGGGGCCAGTGACTAATGAGAACCTCAGACTCCACCCTATAGACCTTCAGAAACTGAATCTGCATTTAATAAGATCCTTAGGCGGGCGCTCTGCCGTGGCCCAAAGGCCTTGACCTCAGCACTTCATTCAACCAGACAGTCTTGCACTGTGACCTCCAAGAGGCCCACGGAAAAAGGCTGCTCCCGCCCCACTCCGCCCCCAGCGGAAGGCCCAGGGAACAGGCGGCATTCAACTTGGCATGATGCCCAGAGTTCATGGTGTGTAAACTCCATTTACAGAGTGTATGCAAGGTATCAGGGCTCTCCTGGACCCTCACGGAGCCCCCCTAAGACTGAAAGAGCTCCTGAGACTTGCCTGGGGTCTCAGGCAGCAAGGGCTGAGCCAGGATTTGAACCCAGAGCTGCCACACTCTTGCTTAGCGTTCTGCAGGGCCCTCATCGGGGTTCCTGAGCGACTTCTCCACCGACAGATGGAGGGACCCCTCTGGGCAAACAGAAATGCCAGCTACCACCCTTCCCATCCCCCCTTCTCACCACCTCCCTCTCTCTGTCCTCAGATTACACAGACTCAAAGACAGGGTCTTATTCCAAAGGCTGTGTCCTTTCTATTACCCTGGGTCGCCTCCTATAATCCACTACAGTAAGAAAATTTTTAAAGAGGTAAACAAAAGCCACTCTAATTCCAGGATTTCATCATGGCTCACAGCCACCCTTGGTGGCTCAAATGCTTGGCTACTTAGGGCGCCTGGGGGGCTCAGTCAATTGAGCATCTGCCTTTGGCTCAGGTCATGATCTTGGGGTCCTGGGATCGAGCCCCGGGTTGGGCTCCCTACTCAGTGGGAGCCTGCTTCTCCCTCTCCCTCTACCCCCCACCCCCACTTGTGTTCTCTTGCTCTCTCAAATAAAATAAATAAAATCTTAAAAAAAAAAAAATAAATGCTTTGCTACTCAAATTGTGGCCCAACAGCACCGTCATCACATCGGAGATAGTTAGAAAATGCTAGTCTGGGGCCCGACCCCAGACCTACCGAATCAGAGATGACGTTGGACAGGTAGGTTCTAAGCATGTGCTGACAAGAAGACAACCCCCAGGTCCTCCCCCCATTATAGTACAGGCTAGGAGGAGGCTCCTGGCCAGCTCAGTCAGTGGAACACGTGACTCTTGGCTGTGAGTTCAAGCCCCCCCCGCTGGGTGTCAAGATGGCTTAAAAAAAATAATAAAATCTCTAAAAACAAATAAATACATGAAAATATCAAACTGGAGTACCAGATAAGCGGATCCTGTGTTGAGTGTGTCCTTGGTGATCAACAATGTAATTTAGTTTTATTTTTTACTCTGAGCACAACAAAGGCTTGCAGCAGCTTTTTATCAAAAGAAAAAAAAAAAGCTAAATGAGAACAGTAGATTCAAACTTCCTCTTTCTATTTCTAAATTACATTACGAATCAAAAACAAATGGACTCAGTGACATTCCTCCCTGAGCCGCTCCTAAAATAAGGATCCTCTATCATGATTAAATTAGGACCAGGGCTCCTTGCTGGAGAATTCTTAAAATATCAGCTTTAAAGAGTTTTTACAACCTAATTACCTTCTTTTGTTGTTGACTAATCCTGGAGTTGTCTGTGCATTTGACAAGCAAATGAGAAGGGAGGAGGGATTAAGATATCTGAGACAGAAGCTTGGAAGCCAAACACCCAGAAGGGTTTTCATTCCAACAGAACAAGTGTGAGGCTCAACTCTCTTAGGTCACCTGCCAGAGTCACCCTAGAGGGGAGAGCATATCCCTAAGGGCTCCCCAAGGATGAGCCCCTGACCTCAGCTCCCTGTCTCTGTTGGAGCTCACGGAGCCCTGAGGAGAGCTGGCACACAGTAGGTGCTCAAATGTAAATGTCTGGGCCTTGATTGTCCAGACATTGTGACAAATGTATTGGCCATAATGAAAAAAAAATCATAAGAAGTCCGGGGATCAGGAAATGATCGCATTATGTTCAAAACGCATAGGCAAAGTATTGATTCCTGGGCCCTGCAGAGTGCTACATGACAGGATAGCTTAGAAAAGGGGACAGTGGCTTTGCAAGAACAGCAAGAGTTCATCCTGGCTCTGAGGAGCTAGGAGGACCTGATAAGGTTTGCAATGTGAAGAAGACCTTGCAGCCGTGGGAGCCGGTCAGACACGCAGCACCTCAGGCCCCCTCTCAGGCCTACTGAGCCAGGATCAGCAACCAACAAGACCCGGGAAGGGAATGCATTTGGAGAACCTTGTTCTAGAAGCACTGGATTCAGTCCTGAGAAGCACAGCTGAAGGCAGGACCAGAAAATACTGAGCCTGAGACAGTGCAGAACTAGGTCATCCTTCCCAAGTGAGAGCACACCCACATATGTTTAGTTTGCTTCTTTCCTCCTGAGCACACAGTAGGACAGCTACCCACCATATTAACTGCGCTTTGGTCAACGAAATATGAGCACAAGTATCACATGTTGCTTCCAGGCAGAAGCTTCAGGGACCAGATGCTATTTGACGTGATCACCAGCAAGATTCCAGACAGTGGTGGTTCCTTCATCCTGAGTCCTAGAGGGTCTCGCGGCCCCAAACCAACTTGCCACAAACATCCAAAGTGCAGAAGAAGCAAACCTAGGCTGTGTTACTCACCAAGATCTGGGGGCTCTTTGTTATGGCAGCACATCCTAACCCATCCTGACCGATACAGTACAATGCCCGAGATGCCAGCGCTTTCTCAGGACGCATCTGCAACTCCCCACTGAGAACTACTGAGCTGCATCATTACCTGGGGGTAGGACTTCCCAAAAACCCCAAACAGCATCATTTCATTCAACAACCCTCTTCACTCTTCAGTTCACTCCGCCAACTCCCTTCTTCTCTCCTTTCTAGGGTTGTCTTGTCCATTTATGCTTTTATCTTAAAGCCGTATGCTTTTCGATAAACTGCTTTAAATCCTCCTTGCAACAAGATAACAGATCATCACAAATACAGATAGACTAGACTTGGCTCCAAATGACTTTTGGTTATTTAAAAAAAAAAAAAAAGAAAAAGAAAGAAAGAAAGAAATCAAAACCACCCTTCCTCCCCCAAAAGACAAAGATTTGCTGTCACTGAGGATATTTTAAAAGAACGTGGCCCTGGGCCAGCAAGTATTCCTTCAACCTGTTCTCTCCACGAAAGGATACTTACGGAACGCCTGGTACACACAGTCCCTGCTTTTAAAAAACAATTCCTTCCTGGACACACCATTTCTTTTTGTCTTGTCATAGGGCGAGATCTGAAGTATGCTAACTCCATGAAACATTCAGCATCACTGAGCAAATTATTTTTTAAAATCTAGCCTCCATATAGTTATGGCACCCCTTCTGCCTGTCGGACCACATGCTAAGCATAAGTGAGCCTCATTTTACCCAGTTCCTTCTGGTTGGACAGGTTGCAGCCAATTTATGTTTAGGTATTAGGAACGTGGGATTCCTGACGCCCACAGCTTGCCTATCAGATGCTTCCTGAGCCCAAATTTCTAGAAATGGAATTGCTAGATCAGAGGGCATGTGTATTCTGAAGGCTCTTAGAGTATGCTGTCCAACTACCCTCCAGGGAGGGATGCCTGGGTGGCTCAGTTGGTTGGGAATCTGCCTTTGGCTCAGGTCATGATCCCAGGGTCCTGGGTTCAAGTCCAACATCAGGCTCCTTGTTCAGCAGGGAGCCCGCTTCTCCCTCTCTCTGCCCGCTGCTCTGTCTACTTGTGCTCTCTCTCTCTGACAAATAAATAAAATCTTTTAAAAAAGTACCCTCCAGGGAGCCTAGGACAATTTTCCTACACCATTCCTTAACAATGCTCATTCTTTTTAAATTGTGACAGTTTTCATTAAAGCAAGTATCCTTTTTAGAAAAAAATATGCCACCCTGGGGCACCTGGCTGGCTCAGCCGGAAAAGTGTGAGACTCTTAGGGCACCTGGGTGACTCAATGGGTTAAAGCCTCTGCCTTCCGCTCAGGTCATAATCCCAGGGTTCTGGGATCGAGTCCTGCATCAGGCTCTCTGCTCAGCAGGGAGTCTGCTTCCCTTCCTCTCTCTGCCTGCCTCTCTGCCCACTAGTGATCTCTGTCTGTCAAAATAAATAAATAAAATCTTTTAAAAAAAAAAAGTGTGCAACTCTTGATCGCGGGGTCATGAGTTCGAGCCCCATATTGGGATAAGAGCACTTTCTGCATGAAGGATATTAACTTTTTCCCGATCTATATTTGCCTTTGCCTTATGTTTTTAAGGAAGAGGTCTCCAGTGGCAGAATTCACAGATAAGGAGAAGAGAGTAGGAAAAGGGTATCAGCACCAACCTGCAAGAGACGAGGTCCACCCCACCCCCCAGAGTCAACCCACCAGCAAGTGCTTCTGACTCCACCTGCCCAATACACCCCAGACCCACCCATGCCTTACTATCTCCACTGCCACCAGCCAGTTTTCCTTCCTACCCTCTTCACGGCCAGTCTCTGCACCGCAGCCCAGATGAGCTGTCCAAGATGAATCGGGGCACGCCCTCCCCTGCCATCAAACCACAGGCTTTCTGCGGCACTTGGAGAACTACCCGCCAACCACGAGGAAGAAACAATAATTATGTAATGTGCCACAATGTATCGCTATGAGGGCAATCAGAAAAAAAAAAAATTTCTGCAATACAGAAATGCAATACAGAAATGAATCGGATTAGCGTGCTGAACGCCTTAACCTTACACAATGGCATATTTCAAATGGGTTCTATTTTTAAAAACCTTAGAGGCTTGAAGTCAGCCATGGTGGGAGGGTCGCTACCCCAGAAATGCAAACCTGGGGGAAAGGGCAAGAAATCCCAAATGATTTTTTAGTATGTGTCTTTTATTGTGCACAATGTGGACTCTTACAGAAAAATCAAGTCATATATATATATAAAATAGTGGGGGGCACAACAATAAATACCCCAAAACCTGCCTCTCTGCCTGTCACACCCCCCTCTCTTCCCCCTGCTCACTGCTTTCTTAACCATTCTAGAATATTCTGGTTCTCGCAAATATATCACCCATACACCCCTCTTCAGGGTTCTTTGCATTCATGATGCCCTCTGCCTCAAATCACTTCTCCCCAGCTACTCCCATGGCCCTCCATCACCAAGGTCTCTGCTCAGAGAAGTTTCCCTGAGGGTCTTCTCAAACCCCACCTATACCCCACACCCCACTCCACCATAGTACCCTATGTTATTGGCCCCACAGTACCTAAAAATTCTTTTTTTTCTAGTGTACCCTCTCCCCAGCTAAGTGTCAGCTTCTCTTCCATGTCTGTCAGTACTTCCCATCCAGCACCTAACCCAAGAATTCACAGCCCATCCTAGACACTCAGGGTTTGTTGAATGAATGAGCAACTGACTTCTGAACTTCTCAACTATATACAGCCCATGAGCTAAGAAAGCCTTTTACATCTACAAAGGGTTGAAAACAAAGTCGAAGAAGGAGGATGCCGCAAGGGCCCAGAAAAACTGGAACAGAGTCAAATCTCAGCATCTATAAATAAAGTTTTATTGGAACTCAACCACACCCATTGGTTCCCAGCCCGTCTATGGCGGCTTCACACTCCAACAGCAGAGCCGAGAAGCTGTGACAGAGCCCATATGGGGCACGTTCGTGGCTTCTCACCGCCCCTGGCGCTCTGCGAATCCCAGCGACGCAGCTGTAACTCCACTTTGCCTCTTGGCCCGCAAAAACCGGAGATGTTTCCTAGCCCTTGACAGAAAAGATGTCAGAGCAAGGGAAGAAGGCGAGGTCTCTGAGAAACATCTCCCAAGGAGAGCAGACGAGGCTCCACTAACCAAATGAACAGGAGGAGAGAAGGTTACGGGTGCCTGGGTGCCTCGTTCGGTTAGGCGCCAGCATCCAGCTCAGGTCATGATCCCAGCATCCCAGGATTGAGTCCCACATCCTGCATCAGGCTCCCTGCTCAGCGGGGAGTCTGCTCCTCCCTCTTCTTCTCCACCCCTCCACCCTGCTCATGCTCTCTCTCTCCTGCTTTCACTCTCAAATAAATAATACAATCTTTAAAAAAAGAAGAAGAAAAGGTTAAGGGGGTGCAGTGGCAGGCAAGGTGGGGGACAGAGAGATGGTGGTTTCCCTGTGGTTTGGCAGGTAGGGGTAGAAGGGGGAGAAGAGGACAGAGAGATGATGAGCTTAGTTGGGACAAAGGACATTGAGTCCCCGGGGAACGAATCTAGCTACCAGCTGAAGAAGTGAAATAAATACATTCAACCAGGAAGGTTCACCCAATAAAACACATCTTCATCAAAAAAAAAAAAAAAAACCACATCTTCATCAGAGGGTAGACAGGGGAGACACAAAGTGTGCAGGGAGGAGGTAGTGAGTCCCCAGGAACCCACAAAAACCCCTCACAAGCCCATATACCTGTTGCACTTGCCCCCTTCACGGGGTCATCATGTGCTCTGATCCCACCGAAGAACAAGCGGCACCCCCCTGCCGGCCACTGTTTCTATTTCTCTCCACAGGGTGTAAACACCAAGCCACAAATCTCACCCCTGCAGGGAGAGAAGAATATACTAATTTTGTAATTAAGTACAAGGCTGGGGCAGTGTAGGGGTGGGGTGGGGATAGGAGATCAGTCCTGGCATTCTGTTGGAAAGCCCATTGTGGACTGCCCTGCCACTGTGAGTAGTCAGGGAGCCAACTGTGAGGACCACATCCCCCCACCCCCCTTGAAGCAGCCACACAAAAATCCTGATGTGATGCCTCACGTTGGATATAGGGCTTTCTGGTCTACCAAACCTCCTTTCTCCAGGAAAGTGGGGGTCCCAGCCTCCGGGCTCGCCGATGAGGACAATCAGAAGATCAGATGAAAGCTGGGTTCTTTCCCCCACCCCAGGCTGAGAGAGCCCAAGAAGGTCAGCATCTCATTCATGTTTCCAGGTGGTAAACGGGCAGCAAGGACTCACGTGGTGGTGAGCGCATGTCGGGGATTCCTGCCGACTTGTTGCTAAGGGAACTTTTGTGAAGGTGCCCTGAATCGGCAGAATCCGTAAGCCCTGCCCATGGCTTTGAAGTCCCGTGGGGTGGCTACTTGACCAGAGATGAGAGAGGTAGGCTCTCCCCAGCAGAGGGGTGAGCTGAAGGTAGATTTCCAAACAGCAGAAGCTACAAAGGCAGGCAGCAGCCCCCAAATCAAAGGACAGGATGACTTAGTGACGATGGCAGAAAGCCTGTTGGGTATACTTGGTCACGGTCACAACCGCTGGGAGCCCCAGCTCTCATCACAGCTCTGCGAACAGAGCTAAAAACCGCCTTACAGAAAAATCCTATTGTGAGGGACAAGGTCACACCCACTGTAGGTAATTCTCACGTTCCAGAACGCAAGGCCTGGTATTAAAATCAATCTGCATAACACAGCAAGTGGCTACTAGATGTCAGGCAGCTCGGATAAACTGTGTCTACTAATCACCAGCACCAAAGATCGCCCCCCACCCGAAAAGGCTGGACTGCCATGCCAATGGCCCAGTGGACAGACCCAGGCTTTAGGGACAGGAAAATCCGGTTTCAAATTCAGCTGCAACATTTATCAGGTGGCCTTTATGGAGAAATCCCTGGCATCTTAAGAAAAAAAAAAAAAAAGAGAGAGAGAGAGAGAAAGAGAATCTCCTCCTAAGGATGGCAATGGAGAATTTTCTAGCAGAACAACAGCCAGATCTCCTGCACTTTGCCTCCCTCTGGGAGCTCACTCTCTCTCTCTCACATCTGGGCTAGCGCTGTTTCCTCTCTAATGGATCACTGTCCCCAGCTGGGCTCTCCCGACCCCTCTGGAGTTGCCAGTCTGCAAAACGGCCTTCGATGCACCTGTAGCCACACCTGTATCCACACCTGCAGGCACCTCCCTCCCACACAGAATCCGGACGGGTCCTGTGACTCACTGTGCCAATAAAATGGGCCAGAAGGGATGTGCTGGTGGTGAGCCCAAACCTTAGGGAGGCCTGGCAATTTGCACTTTGCATTCCTGGAAGCCAGCCCCCAGGGAAAGACTCCAAACTCCCTGCTAAAGAAAAAGGCCACGTGGACAGGCCCTGGAGAGTAAGACACATGCGGAGAGAAAGGCCCCCTTGGAAGAACACCAAGGCACCAGACACGGGAGTGAAGCCGCCATTTTGGAGTTCCAGGCCAGCTCTCCCTTGGGGACCCCAACTCCTGCCACCCCCTGACTGTGAATGCAGGACAGATGCCAAGACAGATGGGCAGAAGAACCACCCAGCGGAGCCCTGTCGACCCACGGTGATGTGTGAGCTAATAGGAAATGGGTGTTTGGTGACACGAAGTCTTGGGGTGGTCTGTCCCACAGCAATATCCACAGCCCAGCCCAGCTCAGCTCCACATCTCTGCATCTCTCTCCCATGGCCGCACTTTGAATGTTCTGGCAGCACATCCCGTGAGCCCAAAATGGGAGAACAGAAGGCAGAGAGGAGGAGACCGGGTTCAAAGGTGACCCCCTGCAGCCACCTGGTTCTGCTGGCAGACAGGGCCCCCCTGTTAGCACCTCTGAGGTCTACACCTCACAGCCAGATGGCAGCTTATTTCCCCAAAGCTCTGGGGGGGTTTCCATGGATGCCTTCCAGTATCTTTCATGTCCCAGATTTCTTTTCTCCATTTGGCTAAGAGCAGGTCACAGGGAATTCCCGGACCTCCACCCACCGAACCTACCCAGCCACAGGGTTCCCTCTTCCTGCTGCTGCTCTCCTCCTCTGGGAAGATCCACCATCCCGAGCACCCCTGATCCTTGAGGCCAGCCCTTGAGCCCACAGGGTGGCACCTCTCCCAGCCCCACTTCCTCGCTCGGGCTGACAGTTTCCTAGAGGCTGCTTCCTGGAAACCAAGGATATGCTGCACCCTTCTACCCTTTCCTTGAAGGCCTGATCCAGGAGATTCCCCTGGGAGCCAGGACCAGAATCTCCCCCGACGGGGCCCCTCCCCTGGGGCTGGCGGGCCTCCAAGGCAGATCTCAGCCCTGCAAGAGTTAGCTCCTAGCTCCTCTCCTCGGGGTACGCTTCTGGCAAAACCAGGGCCTCTCAGTTCCCCTTTCTTCGTATGAACAAGACAGAAATCCTCGGAGAGTGTCCACTTTGCATACACTGCCCTCGACCCATAGTACCCTTCCGCCAAGATGGGGCTTCTTGGTATCACTCTTTAAACCAAAGAGCCAAGGTCTGCTGCACCCAGCTGTGCCCCCCACCATCACACTCCTCCCCCAGGAGGCTGGTGCCCTCCATTCTGTCTGGACCTATCTCCCCAACAGCTCCCCCCTTGTCGTCTGCTCTCCGCGCCCCCAGCAGGCCCAGAGCCAGGCACCTGCTGGCCGACATCCCATGGGCTTGTCCATCTCTAGACTCCCCTCTCCAGGCTCCTGGCTGCTGCACCAACTTCCAGGCTTGAAGGACACCGGCTGCTGCTTTCTCCGGACTTGCAATTTCATATACTGGCCGGTTCACAGCCAGTGACTCCCTTGGGAGATCTCCATTGTCACCTCACTGAGTCTGGCTTGAAGACTCTCCCCATCCCAAGGGACATCTACCCACATACCCTCCAGCCCTCAGCCTGGGAGTCCAACCTGCTCACCCACGAGGTGCCCAGACACAGAGGGCCTGATCTCCTATCCTCTGGAAACTGCACCTGCCTTGACCCTGAAAAGTCCCAGGGCTCAGGCCCAGCCCTGCCCCCACTGTAGGAAAGCCAGCAGCCTCCCTGTGCAAGCAATTTTCAGACTTAGCAGGAGAGATGCTCCAGGTGGGAAGGAGCCCCTGCATTCACCAGAGCCCCCATAGGCAGCGCCCACCCTTAGGACTGCTGTCATCAGCACGCTGACCTGGAGGGCTGCACGTGGCCTCTCCCACAAGGATCCAGACCCTTCCCTCACTTGCCTTTTAGCACTTGAGCCCACAGGGCCGAATTTAAAACAGACGCAGCTACAGGGGGGAAAGTTCAACCATCTAAGCCGCTCAGGCAATTCTCCCCTGGGGCAACTACCTTCACCTCTCATGCCTGCCTGAGAAATGGGGAGGCTGCCTCCCCTTCACAGAGCTTTCGGGGGAACCAGGGCCTAGTAGGTGCTCAAGAAACGGAACCCCCTCCCCGTGGTCCGGCTCCCACAGACGGGCACTTCCCGTGCATGTCCCCACTGGGAGTGGGTCTGAAAGACCCTTACTAAGCACCAGGGTCTGTGACCGAGGCACCCAAGACTGTCCTAGCAGATGGCTCTGTGTGTCTCCAGGGTCTGGTCCGCCCTCCCTTTTCCCAGAGGAAAAAAAAAAAGCAGAGCCCGTTCCCTCTGGTGAACACGGCCTATCAACCCCCCAGCCTTGGGCACCCCCACCCCAAAACACAGCTGGCTGCATCCAGTCAGGGGCGCTCCTCAGCAGAGAGACCTCCAAAGCCAAATTTCCACATCAGGATTTCCTGGAAAAAGTGTGGCCACCAGAGGAACTCTGAAACAGGAGTCCTGAGCCAGGAACCAGGAGGCTACGGGCCCTCCTAAGAAGGGATACATGTACTTTCTCTCACATCTGAATCCCGGGAAGGGAACCAGGGAAGCCCAGGACACACACCTGAGCCTGCCGGACGCACACCAGTTTCTCAAAATACACAATCGGGAGGGTTCTGGAACCTACTTTTCTGCCAGGCCACGAAAATCTCTTTCAGGCTCAATTTTGTTTGAATGCTACTAATCCCTTTAGGGGGGGATTTTGTACCTCTAGGAGGCCACGCTCTGGTTCTGGTAATATTTTCACAGGCTATTTCCCAGCAAACTCACCCAAAATCACTTAACCCCATCAATCATTCTTTCTTTCTCTCTTTTTTTTCTCCCTTTTTATTTTTATTTTTTCTTTAAGTCCCACCCAGCAATTTCTCTCTAAACTTGCTACCCTGTTCTTTGCAAAGTAGGTCAGGGGTCAAATTATAAATAAATTCAGACTCCGTGATTTGGGAGGTGTTTCTGCAGAACATTTGGTCTAACCTTACACAGTTGTGGATAACCGCCTATTGAAGTCTGTACAACAATCCTGGGGTTGGGCAGCTTTTTACGAAAGGGGATGTCCTATGAGGTCAGTCCTCTCCCCCACAACGCCCCCACCAAAGGACTTTTGAAACTTCGAAGCCCACTCAGGCTGTGACCATGAGCTCAGCCATTAGAGGAGAGGGAGTCCTCCCAACTGTCACCCAGACAATAAACAGCCAGCCGACTTGGCTCAGCAGGTCCTTTGCAGTCCTGGGGGCATGCCAGAAGCCCAGGAACAGGCCACTCTCAGGCTCTGGACCTTAGCCCCGGGAAGCCGGACCAGGAGAGGGGCGCTGCAGCACCCCTGATCGGGCGGGTGGCTGGGGCCGGTGGCCAGCCAGGCTCAGCTGACCAGCAAGTGGGTGGCTCCTAGGCGGCCAGGCAGCTTGACCCGGGGCAGCACAACCGTCCACCGGTGGCAGGCTCCGGGCTCCAGGGCCCGATCGATGCCACTTTTTTTTTTTTTTTTTTTTAACTGATCCGGATCCTCCGCGCGTCTTCCCTAGAGCGCGGGACTCCGCAGCCCTCGGCCGGCCCCTGCCACCGCCGGGAGCGCGTCCGGCCGCCCGCTCGCTCCAGAACTCAGACAGGCAACAAGTTGTCCTTCCTCAGGGCGGCCACGATGTGCTCGGGAGGCCCGGCACGGGGGACGCTCCGGGGGCGATCCCCACGCTGCCCAGCCCCGAGGGGCGCCCGCTGCCTCGGCCGCCGGCAGTGTCGGACGCGCAGCAGCTGCCCCCGGCCGGCTCCGCGGCGCCCCTCGGACCAGGGGCGGCTCCGGCGTCCCCGGGTGCGGGCAACAGGTACGCGGGCGCGCGAAGCAGCGAAGCCCCGGGTCTTCCGGCCCCCGGCCCTCGCCCCTTACCTCCAGCAACTGCACGTAGCTCGCCGGGAACCAGCCGCGGAGCCCGTCCTCCTTCTCGCCTTCCCACCAGCCGCCGTCCGGGACCTGCAGCAGCGTGATCAGCTCGCCCGCGGCGAAGCGCAGCCCCTGGCCGTGCCGCTCCCCGGAGAAGGGGTACAGGGTCCGGCAGCGGGCGCCGGACATGGCCTTGGCGCCCGGGCTCACAGAGCAGCCTGCATCCCTGACGAGCCCCGCGGGCTGGGCAGCGGCTCCGCGGGGTCCCAGGCGCCCGGCGCTCCGGGCTCCCGCGCTCTGGGCGCGCGCCGTCTCGGGGGTGCGCGGGGGGTCCCCGGCCAGGCGGGGGACGCGCGCTCCGCGCAGGGCAGCGGAGACTCGCAGGCTTCGCGGAGCAAGCGGCGACGCCCCCGGGCCGGGCAGCTCGCAGATCCAGCTCTGGGCGGGGGGGCGGGGCTCAGGGGGAGGAGACCCAGGCGCCGCGGGCTCCGGAGACAACTTCCCGGGGACGCGGAGCGCGGGCTGCGGCCGCGAGGGCCGGCCGGAGCCGGAGCCGCCCGGGCGCGCGGAAATGCGCAGCTCCCGGGGGAGGTGGGATCCAGAGCATCGCCGGGGGCCCGGCTCGGCGGCGAGGGAGCGGCCGGGCGTCCGCAGAGAAGGGCTGGCGGCCGGGTGGCCGAGCGGGGGCTAGCGCGGAGGCGAGGGGGCGGGGCGGGGCGGGGGCTGGACCAGGGCGGCCACGCCCGCGGAAGGCTGGGCGCTCCCTCGCCGAGGGGGCAGGTCGCTGGGGAGGGGTCTCTGCGCTCACACCCCCGCCTCCGAAAGCCTCTGGAACAGAAACGCCCTTCTGCGCCGGCTTTGTGGGTCTGGTGGCAGCCCGCGGGCGGCGGGCGCCTCCTCCGGGGTGCCTGCGAGGGAATGTGTCTGCGACCGCCCCTGTCGGGGTTGGACCTGGGATTGAACTTGACTCACCGGAAACTGAACAATGGGTGAAGGACAGGTTTGAAGCCTGGCGCCAGAGCCGGGAGGCCGGGTGGCAGTGTGTTGCACTGGAGGGACGGGGCGGGGAGGCGGCGGAGTTGGGAGCCTCCTGAAGAGGATAAATGGAGGAAGGGGGAAAGGTGAGAGGAACAGCCCCCACCAATTTGCATGCAAAGGGGAGGCCGGCCCCAGGGTACCAGTCCTCCAGCAGTCTAGGCGGGCCAGGCTCTAGAGCTCTATACTCATTTACTGGGTCGACAAACTGTGGAAGGCTGCCACACCTTTCACGCAAGGAGCCAGGTAGCTCCGACCATCATCTGGACAGGTTCCTGTTCTCTAGGGACCAGAGGACCTGGATGCTGAAGAAACGACCTTGAACAGAGGGTTTAGAAGCAAAAGAAAGTGGATTTCTTCTTTGGCCTACTCTAAAGGAAAACTTCAAGTCCTATTTCCTAAGCTGTAAATAACCTGACCCTTTAATCTCCCTGCATGCTTCAAATGGCCTCCCCTTAGATTCTGCTCAGTAATCTTCCTTGGCTCCCTGTTGCCTATTAAATTAAGTACAGACTTCCAGCCTGTGCCCTCAGACTCTCCACAACACCTCCCCTAGCCTCATCTCTCAGGATGTTTGCTTGGATACCACCTTACGAAACCCTCTTGTCTTAAGGATGGGCTGAGCCTTAAGATCTCTCAGTGGTTTTCAATCCTGGCTGCCCATTAGAATCACCTGAGTAACTTCTTAGATGCTTGTGCCCAGGCCCACCCTAGCTTTGGAAAATACACTTTGAGCCATAGTCTGCAATGAAAACATTTTACCTTCAGCTGTCTCAGCCTGGCCTCTGGCCACGGGCAAGCTGACAGATAGAGATTGCTTATCATACCCCATCGATTGTAAATGCACAAACCCTTCGTGTGGCTCAAAATGGGTGGGGGGGACAAACTCTGGACCACAGTCACCACGGGGCATCCCTCGCTTAAGGCAAAGCTGCAAAAGTTGATATAGGAAGCAGTCACTAAAAATAACGGACCTGATCAGTCACTAAAAATAACAGGACTCAACCTGAGTTACAAGGACCTCACATTCCCTGTATCGGAACGGATACGTGAGTGTCAGCAGACCGACCCCAGCTTTCATATCTGATGATAAGGCCCAACTCGATTTAGGACAGCCGGTCCAAAGCCTTCTTGCAACTTCAAATCCTCCATGGGCCTGCAATCCACCAGCGACCCAGTCTGCCCTTTGAGAAATTTCAGTGTACAGGACATCCCAAACACTCCAGCTCTAAGTGACCTGCCCCAGATGATTCTGCAACAGCAAGATTGATCATGGCTCTCTGGTTGATACCCAAAGTCAGTCTGGACAGAATTGACCATCCTAGCAGTCAGTGGAACTCCTGTCCCCAATGTCTTATGCATGGAGGAACTTGGACAACACCTAACACCCCAACACCTTTGGGTCTATTTTCCCATCTGTGATTGGCATCTGAATCCAGTAGCTGGAACTTGGGCCTTGAGATGGTTAAACTCAGTAGTGGCTCAGTGTGGCCTCTCTGGCCTCCCTGTATTCAAACCTTAGCTTTACCACTTCCTAGCTGTGTGCCCTTAGGCAACTGACTCAACCTCTCTGAGCTTCATTTTACACATCCGTAGAAGATGGTGGTAGTTCTATATCATCATTATTAAGAGGATTAAATCAGTAAAAATGTAAACTATGCCAATACCTGGCATATTAAGTACTCAAATATTAGCAATTATTATTGATCTAGTCCAATGGTCCTGGTTGTTTTGTTATCTGACACCTGTTTTGAGTGAAGATTTCCAAGATAATAATAGTGGGAAGCTATATCTTTGGGATGCCAAAAATGTTAAAGAAACACACTCTGAGTTTCTGTTTTCTCACAGGATCTTGAAGGAAAGATGAATTTCTCATCTATTAAACCCCCCTTGACTTCCTCTTCCTCGATTTTTTTTTTTAAGATTTTATTTATTTGTCAGAGAGAGCATAAGCAGGGGGAGTGGCAGGCAGAGGGAGAAGCAGACTCCCCACCAAGCAGGGACCCCCCCCCCATGTGGGACTCGATCCCAGGACCCAGAGATCATGACCTGAGCCGAGGTCATACGCTTAACCTACTGAGCCACCCAGGTGCCCCTCCCCTGATCTTCTAGTTACACTCTTAAAATTCTATTTGAAATCTTTAATTATTTAACTTCTTTGAAACTAAGGTATTTTACTGAGTGGTCTCTTAGTAACTCTGGAGGGCAAGCACATATGTTTTAATTTCTCTCTTTCTCTCTTAAAGGCTAACATGGAGTCTTGCAAAAAAAACCAAGTAGGCATTTGGTACTTCCTGAATTCATTTTGCAATATGAATAGGTCTGAACCCCTGCTCGTTTTCAGATTTTCCACATTGCCAAGTTACTCCATAAACACGTGTTAGAACATCTGGATTAGACTATAAACTCCTAAAAGCAGGCTTTCGTCTGTCTTTCTTAGCTTTCTCTCGACACTGTGCATTTATTTGTTAACTATGGGCTGGCAGGGATTTCTTTTCTATCCAAGACAGTCTTCGATGCCTTTCCATCATCAGCCTATGGATGGCAGAGATATATCAAGGTTCCAGTTTCTTAAAAAAAGCTAAATATAAATTTGCCATCTGACCCCACCAATTCCCTCGTAGGTATCTACCTAAGAGAAATGAAAACACGTAGCCACACAGAGGCTTTTTTTTTTTTTAATTAAGATTTTATTTATTTATTTGAGAACGAGAGCAGGAGCGAGAGAGAGCATGAGCAGGGTGGAGGTGGGGAGGGTAAGGGAGAAGCAGACTCCCCGCTGAGCAGGGAGCCCAACTCCCTGTTGGGGAGCAGAATTCGATTGATTCCAGGACCTTGAGAACCTGAGATTTTGACCTGAGCCGAAGGCAGATTCTTAACCAACTGAGCCACACAGATGCCCCCTCTTCAGTGGAACATTCGCTCGACCAAGAAAGGCCTGGAGTACTGACACAGACTACACAGCATGCAGGAACCACAAAGACACCACAGAGTGGAAAAAAGCCAGATAAAAAAGGCTACCTATTGTGGGGCGCCTGGTTGGGTGCTCAGTTGGAGGAGCACGTGACTCTTGACCTTAAGGTTGCATGTTCGAGCCCCATGTTGGGTGTAGAGATTACCAAAAATAAATTAATTATTTTTTTTTAAAATGTACGATTGCATTTATAAGGAAATTCCAGAAAAGGCAAATCTATAAGAGACGGTAAATAGATTTGCGGTTGCCCCCGGGGCTGGGGATAAGATGAGGGAATAAGTAAATGGTCCCGAGGTTTCTTTCTGGGGTGAGGACAATGCTTGAGAATATAATTGTGGTGATGGTTGCACAACTCAGGAAATCACTGAATTGGACACATAAAACAAGGGAAAGTTTTGGTATGTAAATTACACCTCAAAAAAAGCTGTTACATAAACCAAAATGTAAACAAGCCTCTATAAAGGCCTCATTCATTCGTCAAGGGTCTCCACCTCCCTTTCCGTGTCGGTTCATTCAACAGCAACCTAAACAGCAGAACCATTAAGCACAGACTAGGAGATGGACAAGGGGCTGGGCTTGGTGGGAGAGACACAAACATAGCCCCACCGCGCTGTAAATAAGGAATTCCTGTAGGTCGGTAGGAAAGATAGGGGTGAATCCTTAAAAAACAAAAGGTGAAAGACTTGAACAGACATTTCACCAAAAAAGATACCCAAAAGGCCGATAATAACAACACCTCAAAAGGTTCTCAACCTTATGAATCATCAAGAAAAGCAAATCCAAATCCTAAGCAGGTTGCAATATACACCCATGAAAATAAAAAATTAAAAATAAAATGAAATAAGGAGGGCACCTGGGTGGCTCTGTTGGTTAAAGCCTCTGCCTTCGGCTCAGGCCATGATCCCAGGGTCCTGGGATGGAGTCCCGCATCAGGCTCCCTGCTTGGCCAGAAGCCTGCTTCTCCCTCTCCCACTCTCCCTGCTTGTGTTCCCTCTCTCGCTGTCTCTCTCTGTGTCAAATAAATAAACAAAATCTTAAGAAAAAAAGAAAAAGAATAAAGTATGGGTGTATTTATAAATAAAAATGGAAATTTACAAAATGTATGGTAAATATCAAAACAAAAGAGAAAACACCACACACTGAGAAGGACCCAGCGGTTGGAGCTCTCGCCAGAGCTGGCCGGAGCCCGCTGGAAAACGAGATAGTCAGCAAATCTGATTCATAGCATTCCCTATGACTCATCAGTCCCCCTTGTAAGTGTACACTCAACCGAGATGTGTTCCTCTGCTCACCGAGAGACATATACTGTTTATAGCAGCAATACATATGATAGCCCAAAGATGAAAACAGCCCAGTCCACCAACGGTAGAGTAGATAAGAGGTGCCTGGCAGGCTCAGTCAGTAGAGTGTACAACTCCTGATCTGTGAATCCTGAATTCAAGCCCCACATTGGGTGCAGAGCTTACTTTAAAAAAAAAAAAAAAAATTAGGGGCACCTAGGTGGCTTAGTGGGTTAAGGCCTCTGCCTTCAGCTCAGCTCATGATCCCAGGGTCCTGGGATCGAGCCCCGCATCAGGCTCTCTGTTCAGCAGGGAGCCTGCTTCCCCTTCTCTCTCTCTGCCTGCCTCTCTGCCTGCTTGTGATCTCTCTCTGTCAAATAAATAAATAAATAAAATCTTTTTTAAAAATAAAAAAAAATTAAAGGAAAGAAAATATTATAGTCCCTCATCTCAATGAACACATAATCTAGATTCTAGATTCTAGAGCATGGTTCTCCAAACTTCTTTGGGTATAGATCTCCCTCAGGAAAACTCCCCAAATTGATGTACTTCTGTTATTTATAATTTAATACGTGAACCAAATAATTTAATACTGAACAAATAGGTACATCACACACAAAATTAAAATGTTAAAAGGGTTGCATTAAAATCTAAAAAGAAGAGGCTTTTCTACATTGTTTTCCTGTATGATAGTCGATGTTTTTTTTTGTACGTCCTGGGAATCAGGGACGTTGAGAGTCAACTTCGAGGAGACAGGGAGCTGGAGAAGGAATTTAGTTACTGGAAATAAGCTTTTTTGGAATCATGACTTTGGAGAAAAGAACTGGGTCCAGTTCTCTTCCTGGAGTCTAGGAGGAGCCTGGCGCAGGGCCGGACGGATCTGTTCCTCTTCTCCCCGGTTCTCCCATCTGGAATCCAAGACAGGCCCAGCCAATGATTCGGAAACATCAGCATCCTAGAACCAAGCTAAAATGGAGTCACTTCTGTCAGGGACGAGGTGGAAACAGTCCACGTAGACACGTAAAGGAAAACTCAACCTGACCTTCCAAGAATTCACAGCTCTTCAAGAACACCCGCCAATCCCCAAATGCCAAGTCTGTTCAGACCATCTCTGGGCTGCTGGGCTCCCCTGACTCTGCTCCCCTCACCCAAACAAGACAGAAGATCACCAGGCAGGGGCACCTGGGTGGCTCAGTGGGTTAAGCCTCTGCCTTCGGCTCGGGTCATGATCTCAGGGTCCTGGGATTGAGCCCCACGTCAGGTTCTCTGCTCCGCAGGGAGTCTCCTTCCCTTCCTCTCTCTCTGCCTGCCTCTCTGCCTACTTGTTCTCTCTGTCTGTCAAATAAATAAATAAAAATCTTAAAAAAAATAAAAGCTGGAAAAGATCAAACGGCTTGTCCATTTACCCCTAAAAACCTCTTAGTCTGTGAGCAACACTGAGCTCATTCCCTAGCTCCCTAACTCGCCCTCAAAAGTACTGCAGTAAACTCCGCTTTCGGTGTTGTTTTACTCAGTACAAAGACTTAGGTTTTTGACAGCGAGTCTAAAAATCACTCAAGGCCGTTGTCAGAAAACGACGTCTATTCCCTGAGCCACGTCCCCAGAGATTATGATCCCGCGGGTCAGGGATGGGACCCAGGAAACCGAGGGTTTTTAACAAACCCCCAGGGATCCTGCTGGAATCCTCAGCCTGAATTGGAGAAACACCATGCTGGGGCAGATCGCCCTTAAACACCGAGGTGGTCCTGGATTTCCAGGCATCACCTGTACAATCAGAGCAGCTCATCCTTTAGAAGTAGGAAGGGTTCACATTTGTGTCTCATCCAGCCATCTGAAAGGATGCAGGGGAGAAGGACAGGGCCAGGGGCCAGCGGAACATGGGAGAGAGAGGACATAAATAGATAAATACTGTGAGGAAACAATTTGTGGGGAAGAGACAAAGTAAGAGAAAGGGATCCGGACTGGAAGAGAGAGGGAGGAGGGGAGAGACAAGCAGGTCTATCTTCCAACCAAGCTCCCCCAACCCCTGCCAATATACACACATGCGCGATGGGATCCCCACCTTCCCACCACGCTTCCCCAGAAAGCTGGGGGCTTCATCTGCAAAGAGAAGCCTGGAGGGAAGGAGAGGGAAAGACAGAAGAAATTAGGGGCACCTGTGTGACTCAGTGGGTTAAAGCCTCTGCCTTCGGCTCAGGTCATGATCTCAGGGTCCTGTGATCGAACCACGCGTGGTGGGGGGGTGTCTCTGCTCAGCAGGGAGCCTGCTTCCTCCTCTCTCTCTACCTGCCTCTCTGCCTATTTGTGATCTCTCTCTGTAAAATAAATAAATAAAATTCTTAAAAAAAAAAAAAAAAAGAAAGAAAGACAGAAGAAATTAAGGACGCTGTGTGGGACCCAAAATCACATTCAGAAACAGAAGTCCATCTTTTGGCGGGCGGGTGGCAGAAGAACTTTCCGCCCCATTCCCTCCCACCCCTGGAGGAAGCAGTGTGGAAAAGAGCCTGCCTTTTGGGAGTAAGTAACAACAAAATATCCACAAAGGAGCCCCCCAGAGACAGGCAAAGCCACCAGAAAGAGAAAGTCTGAAGGGCCAGGACCCACCTCCAATTTAATGGCTCCATTAACATATCTAAAGCTTGGACTGCCTTTTGAAAGGTATCCCAGCCGGCTTTTCTTGCCCCAAAGGCAAGCCCAACAGACCCCAATTTCTTCCCTAAAGGCAGCGTGGCTGCAGCTGGGGTTTTCATCCGTAAGAAATGCCCCTCTTAACAAAGTGGGAAAGTAGTTCTAGAATGTTCCTTCAACGGCGCTCCCTTGACCCTAATCCCTGGAGACTCATGAGCTTTGCAAAAACTCACAGAAGTCGCTGGCAGAGGAAGACTGTCAGGACCCCCACGTTTTTTGATTTTTGTTTTTGTTTTTTGTTTTTTGTTTTTTGTTTTTCCAGGACAAAACCCCCACCACGTGAGTCTCTATTCTTCTGAAGACTAAAAATAAATTCGGAATTAATCACAACAGAAAAGGAACAGTCTCTTCGAGGACTATAATTAGCTCTCCGTTTATTAATGAAGCCTCCAATTATTAGGCTCGTCCGAGTCCCAAATTTTTGCTTACTAATTATACGCCTAGGACAAGCGGCTTCACCTCTCGAAACCTCCATCTGTAGAATCTTCTCGTCTACACAGGAGAAACGGTGATACTCGTTTCATGAGACCGTGGGAAGGAGCGGCCACAGGAGGCCATCTGGGGACTGTTCCTGCTCAGGGGTCCAGCACTACTAACGTACACAGGGCTGGGTACCAACCAGAGGGGGCTCTGCTTCTGAAGCCAGAGAGTGGTCTCTGGAAACATCCAGGCCTGATATCATGAGGAGGTGGAAGGAATGTTTGTTTACTCTCCAGACTAGTAAAAATTCCTGCCAGAACCTTCCAGAACAACGCCAATGAGGAAACAGAACGCAGGCTGACATTCCCTTGATTTCCCCAGTGGGGAGCTCCCAGTCAGGCAAAGGAGGCTTTTCCAAGCCCTTCTCATGGGCACCTGAAGGTCAGATCAGGAGAGGCATGAAGGACCCTGTGCGGACCCGTGGGGCATCCTGGAGACTGGGTAGAACGTGCTTCACGAGAGAAACTTCCAGCAAACTGTCCTTCAAAGCTGTCCGTTGCTGCCAAACACCTCAAGTGACCTCTAGGAAGCAAAAGGGCAGGGGCAGGGCTCGCCTCTGGCCATTTGAGGTTGGCGGTAATGAGGCGGCAATCTCTGTTCTCCCAGAGCCCAAGGTCCAGATCCTCCAGGAATCCAGGACTCAGCAAGAACTAGGCAAAAGGAATTTGGAACAAGCAAGGCAAGAAACATGCTCGATGTTGCTCAACGTCAAAGTCAGGCTACTTTGACAATGGGGCTTCCTAATTCTCTTTTCCTTCCTTCTTATAGGCTTGACATTTTCCAGAATAAAACAGGACACACAGGCACCTGTATGTCCTCCGTGCACCTGACTCTTTTTTTTTTTTAAGATTTTATGTATTTATTTGACAGAGAGAGAGACCAAGTAGGCAGAGAGGCAGGCAGAGAGGGGGAAGCAGTCTTCCCTCTGAGCCGAGAGCCTGATGTGGGGCTTGATCCCAGGACTCTGGGACCATGACCTGAGCCTAAGGCAGAGGCTTAACACACTGAGCCACCCAGGCACCCCTCAGGTGCACCTGCCTCTTAACCAAAGTCCTTCAGAACCTCTGTCGAGCCGACTCACTCAGGGTCTTCAAATAATTCTAACAAACAAACTTTTCAAATCTGGTCTTCCCAGTTTACAGTATATGGAACAGGGTATCTTGACGGCAGGAGGAAGGGAACGCTTGACAATCGCAGGCTAGAGATCTGGAAGAATCCCTAAAAAAGACTGCAGAAAGTCCAGAGCCAATTGTCTTGCGGTGAGAGCTGGTATCAGACTGAGCCACACAAAAATCGCGCCAGATCGTTTCTGATCTCCGCACATACTGGTTTTAATGCCATAGACTCAAGAGAGTGTCCCTCCGTCCAGACCCACCTGGAACAGGTAAAGCAAGGGATGTGAAGGTCTCTGCCCTGCCCCAAGCCTCCCACCTTCCTTACAGACTGTCCCTGTCTAATGCTTTCCATTCTGGTTACTCTGGATTCGTGGCTCACCAGGAGCTTGGGACAAGTCCAGAGGCTTGGGACAAACTCCGAGAGACTTGGGCTGAGGCGTCCAGGAAGGTTCTCAGGCACAGACCCGTCTGAGGATAGTGCTTCCCAACTTTTGTTAACCATTAGAATTCCCTGGAAATTTAAAAAAAAAAAATTCTGATGGCCAGATTGTAGTCCATACCTAGTGGGAGCCAGGCGACAAGCTTCTTTTAAAGATCTCCCGGGACAGCCAAGTTTGGGAACCATCGACCCAGTGAATCATGCATGACAGTCAGCCGACAACCTCTGTTTCCAACGCAGAAATCACCTGCAGCCCCAAACACACCACTTCCTCAGGGGGCAAACATAGGGCAAGGGAAGGCAAAGGGCTGCCCAGGCAGGTGGCCCTGGGTAGGTCCTGGGTCAAGTTCACCGTATTCCCGAGTACGGGCTCGATGGCTTCTCCCACCTGGCTATGTGCCTCTGGGGGTGGGACACCTGGGAGGGCCTGCTGCCTCAGCCCCGTCTGTTTCCCCGGGGCAGCCCTGCCTTCCGAGGCTCGCTTCAGGAGGGACACACACTGGGGAGCCACTTCCCCTGCCTGGGAGCACAGCCCAGGACCCACCAGGGAGCGTGTTGCCATGACGATGGATCCTGGCATACAGTTCCCCAGCCCCCTTCTGCTCCTGCAAGAGCCCTGTGAAAAATCAGCATTCGCAGGGTTTCCCAGGCTGCCTGGACGTCTCTACAGGAGGGGGATGGGGGAGGATTTCCCCTTTCTCTGCTTCTGTGGGGGGGAGAGGGGAAGATGGGGGTGAAGGCAAGACCAACAGCCTCAAAACCAACCCCCCCCCCCGCCCAGGCTCCCCGTCTACTGGGAGACATAAAGAAATCTACACCGGGGACAGCAGACAGCAAGGATGGTCAACTGTCATTGTTGTCACCATGTTTGTCCAGAGGAAAGGGATTGGGGACCGATGAAGGAGAAGGGGCCATTTCTCTGGGTGGGGGAGGAGGGTCCGGACCTGGAGATAGGAGAGGAAGCGTGGAGACGTACCAAAAAGTGATTCTGAGAGAGAGCGAGAGTGAGAGCGAGAGCGAGAGAGAGAGAAATTGAAGAAAGAGCATGAGAGGAAGGATTGCAGGGAGCAGGGGTGGGAAACCTGATGGAGAAATCAGGGAAGGCAGGCAGGAGGAAGAAACAGAAGCCGCAGGGGTGGGGATGGCGAAGGGGGCGCAGAGAGCAGACTGAGGAAGGAGAGCCTGCTCGTGACCCATGCTGCTGGAAACAAATGATTGCAAAACGTAGCCAACATGTAGCCAACACGGAGTATTATCTCCCAGGGTCTGTAGGTGAGGAATTCAGGAGCAGGTGCCTTGGATGTTCCTGGCATGGGGTCTCTCCTGAGGGGGCAGGCAAAGTGTCAGCAGGGCCTAATTTATCTGAGGGCTTGACTCCGGCTGGAGGACCGCCTTCCAAGGTGGCTCGCTCGTGTGCCACGCGGACGCTGCTGGCGGGTCATCTCCATTCTTCAGCATGGGGTGCTTGGGTGTCCCCCTGACATGGCAGCTGGTCCTCCCCTCCCCTGAGAGAAAGAGGTCCACAAGCCAGGAAGGCGCAGCTGCAGTATCTTTAATGACCTAGCTCTGGAAGTAACATCTTCTTGGTTACACAGGCAGCCTGGCACGGGGCTGGAAGTGTCTTTGCAAGGGTGCGAACAGAAGGAGATGAAGATCATTGCAAGCTATGTTGGAGGTTGGTTTACAACAAGGAGAAAACCCTTTCTGAGTCATGAGACTACAGCATGGGGTGGTGTCGATTTATCCCTGCCCGAGGGAACCCAGCAGATGGGGAGAGTGGGGACTACCATCCAGGCTGAACTTGGCCAGTCTGGCCACGCCCCTGTCAAAGCAGGCAGGTACACCTTACCTTAATACACCTCTCTAGAAGAAGTACGTGCACTATTCCTCCAAAGGGGCGGCTTGTGTCTTGGCCTTAATTTATCAGAATACTTTCAAAGGTAAGTAACAGGGACGCCTGGGTGGCGCAGTTGGTTGAACGACTGCCTCCGGCTCAGGGCGTGATCCTGGAGTCCCGGGATCGAGTCCCACATCAGGCTCCCAGCTCCATGGGGAGTCTGCTTCGCTCTCTGACCTTCTCCTCGCTCATTCTCTCTCTCACTGTCTCTCTCTCTCTCAAATAAGTAAAATAAAAAATCTTTAAAAAAAAAAACAAAGGTAAGTAACAGAAAATCCAACTTTAAAAAAAAAAGGAGAAAGAAGGAAACAAGAATAACATATTGATTCATATAAATGAAGGGTGCAGCGGTATGAAGCTTCAGGCATGGCTGGATCCAGGGTCTCAAACAACATTGTGACCTCTCTATCTTAACTCTGCTTTCTTCTGATTTGATGTAACTCTGTATTAGCTTTACTCTCTTAAAGCTCTCTCATTACCCTGGACCCCAGCAGCCCCAGGATGGACAGTCTTTCTTCCAGCATTTGAAATATGTTTGGGAACCTGACTCACTCTCTCTCTCTCTCTCTCTCTGCCCCTACCCTTGAATGTTTATCCTAGCCAGGGAGATGGGATATGCTGATTGGCTTAACCTGTGATGTATGGCCACCCCTAGACACTGAGGAGGCTGGCTCAGCTCCATGCAACAGTACCCAAACTGGTTTTATCAAAGGGAGATCTTGGATGCTGGAATGAAGGAAAGAGAGATGATGCTGGCCAGGTCAAAATCACAACATTCTACAAGCCCCAGGCCAGCATTGCACTGACCACAGGGAGAGGGGTCCTCCTGGGGCCTTGGGGTGAAGCTGTCCAATCAGATCATCTCCGAGGTACAGAGGTAAAAGGGGTCCACGTGGCTGTAAAAGGGGTCCACGTGGCTGCTGACTTAGGTGAGGTCAGAGGCTTGGTTTCCCCAGGCGTGGCTGGTGGACCCTCCCATCACAGACTCAGGATCCAAGCTGTAGACCTTTTAAAAAGTCGCATTTTGTTTTCAGAATATTTTTCTCAACAGCAGAAATGACATTTATAATACAAGAGAAAATCTAGGGGCGCCTGGGTGGCTCAGTCGGTGAAGCTCTGCCTTGGGCTTGGGACATGATCTCAGCGTCCTAGGACTGAGCTCCGTGTCAAGCTTGTTCTCTGCTCAGCGACACGTCTGCTTCTCCCTCTCCCTCTGCCTCTGTGATCTCTCTCTTTCTCAAATGAATAAATAAAATCTTAAAAAAAAAAGGGAGAGAGAACCTATTCATTTATCGGGTTTTTCCCCCATCAGATGCATTGGAAACCCTGCTCAGATGCATGATGCCTTGGGACCAAACAATGTTTAAACAAATGGATAAAGAAACCCAGACCCAGGACTGGCCCCTTTTAGAGTTTAACTGTTGGTACCCTTTGCTTGGGAATATCTACCCCAGGCTTAAGCAGGACAAGCTGGACTCTTCTCTTGGAGCTGGAGATCTCCCCGGCTGTGCCCATTTTTCAAGGTCCAGATTTCGAGATGAAAGTCTGCTGCTTTCCCCATCCCCCTGCTTGAGGCATATTCTTCTCCGGTTGGGGGGAATGTATTAATGTTACCCCCTCTGCATCTCTCAGTCTCAAAAATCCTTGCACCCTCCCGTGTAATAGCAAACCTTGCTTTACCTACGTGACGCTTGGTCCTGAGGCAGAGAGAGAGCAAAACGGAGACAGCACCAATATCCCTGGTTCAGGTTCTAAGCCAGATTCTGCCACGAGACCCTGCTTCCTGCTAGCACACTCCATGGCTCCCTCCTTCCCCTTTAAGGCTTCTTATCTATATGTCAGTAACTCCATCACGACGATTTCAGATTCTGCTAAATTCTGCATTTTAAAATCTGGCTCTGTGAAAATTTGCAGGAGAAATGGCTTCTATTTTTAAAGGGGCTGATTCTTTCCTTTTTTTTTTTTTTTTTTACTCCTGATCATTTAAAAGTGAAATTTAAACTTAACAAAGCAGTTTTAAAAGCCCAGCTGCATGATGCAGCCCCTGGAGCTGGGTCAGTGTTTCACAAAGTGGGGCGTTACTCCCGCTGGTGGCCTGGTGGTTCGTTAAATAATTGTAGGGGACACGGGAATGAGCACGTACAGTGATGCGAAGTTAAATGCATTGATGGGTATCAAACCTGGGGTTTCACGAATATCTTTGCTGGCAGCCGGTGAGGGTAAAGAGCTTGGGTTAGCTCAGAATTGATTTAAAGAAAAATGTCAGGAAACGGGTTACAGTATTGGTAGGTATTGGTATGACTCCTGAAGGGGGGCGGGAGGGTGGGACTCTGGCAGTTTCCTGCGGCTGCTGTTAACAAACTATGACAAGCGCGACTTTCAGCCACGCGTATTTATTCTCTTATAGCGGTGGAAGCCACAAGTCCGAAATCAGCTTTGGGGGGCTGAAATCAAAGTGTTGGCGGGACCATGTTTCCTCCAAAGGCTATAGCGGAGAATGCGTTTCTTGCTTCTTCCTGCCTGCCTGGCGGCTGTTGATATGCCTTGGCTTGCGGTCACATCATTCCAATCCATCCACCTCTGATCACGTGGCTTCTTCCTCCTCCTCTGTGTTTACTAAAGTCTCCCTCTGCCTCCCTTTTAGGAAGACACATGTGATAACATTTAGGAGCCACCCAGATCATCCCAGGGTCATCTCTCTGTCTCAAAATCCTTAATAGAATCACATCTGTAATTATGTTTTAAAGATTCTATTTATTTATTTGAGAGAGAGAGAGTGCATGAGCAGTGGAGAGGAGGAGAGAGAAAGGGAGAAGCAGATCCTCTGCACAGCAGAGAGCCCGATGTGGGACTCGATCCCAGGATCCTGGGATCATGACCTGAACCAAAGGCAGATGCTTAAACGACTGAGCCACCCAGGCACCCACATCTGCACTTTTTTGTTTGTTTGTCTGTTTTTGGCCAAGCCAGGCAATATATTCATAGGTCCCAGAGGTGAATTAGGATGTAGCTGTCTTTGGGGGAAAGGAGGCAATTTATTCAGCCTACTACGGTAGGCACAGGAAGTTTGGAGAGCACAGAGCAGGTTAGGAAGTCAGACTCATACTGGCCAAATTCATACACTTGAGGCCATCACCCCCTGTTGTGGAGTGGATTTTGTCCTCTGCTCCCCGCTTCTCCTCACCAAAGATATGCCCGGGAAGTGGGAAATGGGGGAAGGACAATCGTCTGGGGGTCTTTGGGGAAGACTTACTTGGGAGTCTTGGGAATGACCTGGGACCCATTCATTCACCATAAGCTGAGACTCTAAGGGTTTGATTCACTGGGGCATGAACTTGCGACAGGCAGCCACCTTAGAAAACACGAAATTTAAATTGCCCAGGTTCAAATGAGTATTGTTTTATTCCATACAGATCACTACCTCAGGCCCCATCTCAGATTGGTGCTGTATTTATTTAAATTGCTTTTGAAATGTTAATCACTGAATGTTAATAAACAAAGTAATTATTCTTGATTTTCTTATGGGTTCCATTTATTAAAGGGAACTGATATTATTCATGACTTCACCAGGAAGCACGAGATCCGTTAAGGAGGCTAATGTGCGCTCGCCTTATGAAATTAATGAAGACGTTTTCTTATTGCATAATCAGTAAATTGGAAACAAGATTCTCACATTTCAGGGAAAGGTGCCTTCACAACTTCTCGCTCAATCTGATTAGTGCATTCACAGCGAGTGCTTTCTCTTGGGAGCCTTTCTGCAAGGAGGGTTTACCAGCTGAACTCATGTAATTCAGCAAGTTCAAGTGTGCCAACGGGGGCGGGTGGAGAAGACGGACTATATCCCCAGCCACTTCGATCATCCGTTCCGCCTGCTCTCCACCCCCTGCCCACCACTCACCCGCACATCTGCACTGGCCTGAGATCTTTCTGGCTCCAGTGGTACCAGCAAGTGATGTCTCCTTTGGCCAAGCAGACAAGAGCAGACCGAAGGAGCCAGAAAGCTCTCTGGGAGAGGCCCGGGCAATCTGCAGCTGGCAGGAAGAGGAAGCCAGAGGAGCCGGGCGGTCAGCTCCTTCTCTGAGCAAAACCCTTACAGCCCTGGCAGGATGCTGGTTCAAAGCACAGGCTAAAGGGGTGGTCTGGCAACCTTTCTTGGACACTGCTCTTCTGGGGGCTCAGTAGGGGGAGGGAGAGATGCTGGCTCAGATCGATAAAGAATCTCCATCGTTTTTATGCTTGGCCCCTGCTTCCTAGTAAACCGGGTTCAAATCCCAGTGCAGGGTCTTCTCCCTAAACGTGGGTCCTTTTTCTTTTAAAGATTTTATTTATTTATTTATTTGTTTGAGAGAAAGAGCGTGCACACAGTAGGGGGAAGGGCAGAGGGAGAAGCAGATTGCCCCAGACTGTTCGGGGCTCCATCCCAGGACCATTCCCAGGACCCTGAGATCATGACCTGAACCAAAGGCAGACGCTTAACCCACTGAGCCACCCAGGCGCCCTAATGTCATCCTTTTATATAAAAGGCGCATTGTTAGAAAAGAGAGGAGAGCTTTCGTCAGATACAGAGCAGACCTTCTCAAGAAAAGAGGATGAGGTCATACAGAGGCTGGGATCCCAGGTTCCAGAGACGAAGTGCCAATCAGAGCTGGTCAGAGACGTGAGGGGAGGGATACCTTGCTGGTTTGAGTCACAGGAACTTTAACATTCAAACCAAACAGTTCAAAGCAAAGAAAAAAAAGTCTCAAAACATTACATCAGGAGAAAAAGAAGCTTGAAATGAACATGACATACATTGACTATGATAGATGATGATTAATCTTCTTATGAATTATGGATGCGGCATATAGAATTTGTCTCAACATTTTTCATAGGTGTACCCTAAACTGACCGTCGTGTTTATAATAGACAGCAATTAAATAAAATACATTTATTTTTGGTCTCAGAATGTGAAAAACAAAAGGCTCTCAAGTCCCATGGAGGGACAGACTCAGTGACTGTAAAGGTCCCTTACACCTTCCTTGAGGGCAGAGCTGTGAGGTGGACGGAACGTGGGCTCTGGCATTAACCATGATTTTGAATCAAATCCCGCCACTCCCCACTGTGTAGCTTCTGGCTGGTCACTTCTCCCATGTCTTGTTCTCATCTACAAAATTGGTGATACCATCTCCCTTCTGAGGTGGTTAGTGATGACCAGATCGGAGGACACTGGGCAGGTACCCAAGCCCCCCAGTGTGTGCATCAAAGCTCCCGGTCATAATTCCAACTGGGATCTCCCCGTGCCTTCCTTCCATCCCCTGCCTGACCCTGCTCCTGCCTGGCTTTTGCAGGTGGACACGGACCACGTACGTGTGGGCATCTTTGGTTTGAGAGGCAGGAATCCAACAAGAGGAACCAGAAAAATGCCAGTATACGAAGGGGTTGAGATTTGCAGGAGAAATTTGAAGAGCCTTGTCCCATGGACTGCTTTGCTTGTTACATCAGGTGTATGTCCCTTGGGCACCATCTGTGTGGTCCCTCCCCAGGGGTGGAGAACAGACCCGATGTGATGGGAGGGGAAGAAGCCGTGAGCTCCCCCTAGTGGCCATTGCCAAACACGCGGTCAAGGGCCTAGAGGGGCTACGGCATCCCTTCCTCCACAACTGCCTGCCTCCATCCTTGTCCTGTCTTTAAGCCTGCTTTCCAAAGCTGCCACAGCCTCTCCCGCGAGGGCAGAGACCATGAAGTAGAGACACATGGCTCTCGTGGCCAGCACAACATGAAAGGACCATTTTATCATGTGCCGATATGGAACACATCCGATGCGGCGTTCAAAATCCAGATTTTTTAAAAAACATCAGAAGGTCTGGCAACACCCAGCTGTGCCCCCGCACTGGTCAAGGGCTGTTTACCAAACAAAGCAAACATCTCTGCCCTCTTGGAGCTGCAGGTGTGGTGTGGGTGGGGAGAAGCCACTATCTCATAAGGTTATGATGCTTGGTTGGGAGGGGATGGACAGGGGAGGTGGTACCATGAAGGGGCTACAGGGCACTGGGAAGACACAGGATTTTGCTCACAGTAGGTACAAAGTCGGTTTCGAGAAGGCAAGGGACAGGACCTGTTAACGTTTGACTAGCATTCCGGCTGCTGTGTCCTCCCTAGGGCTGGGGCCGGAAACAGGAGCCTGCTGTAATTCAGGCAGGAGGTGAATTAGACTAGCACGGTGTTAGCCCAGGAGACTGAAGGCAGCTTGGTGAAACAGAGAATGAAACTCTCCCCATTTCTCCCGATTTCTGCTCCCACCCCGGGGCAAAGGATTCCTGGTAGAAGCCCCCATCGGCTGTTAAGTCTAAGCCGTTTATCTACTGGAGCAGATGGGTCTCCGTCAACTTTTCCACAGAGGGGTTAACCCCTTTTCCCCCAAATCTTGGTGGGTAGCCCAGCTTTCTGCAATTCCCGGCAGGTCACTCAGCAGGACCCAGAAGAATACCAGCTGTGCACAGGCCGATGCCAACCCCAGTGTGACTCGGGATCAGTTAACCATCAGTCAGCCTTGCTAATGAGCCAGGCTCTCTCTGGGGTTTTCTACACAATCTTCTTTTTTTTCTCTTAGATGATGTCTTCTGTCCTTCCAGCTAGCCTGTTCTCAGCTCACACATGGCTCTCTCCAGAGCTTCCTTGAGCCAGAAGTCTTTACAGGGGCTGCCCCTCCCAATCAGGACACAGGGACCCACGCATCTGACATAGGGCTGGGGTTGGGGCACAAGCTTGGGGGAGGCATTACTCCCATGTTCATGCAAGCATAGATGTGGCTTGTAGGGGACAACTCCTTAAATGCTGCACCTTAGGAGCCTCCCTCACTGTCCTGAGTGCCAGCCGTGGCTGTGGTCCCTCACGTGGGAACACCAGGAAAGAGGGCATCCGCCTGGCCCACCATGTCTGTGAATCGCCTTGCAGGTGTGGTTCTGGGTTAGACTGAGCCCAAGGCTCCCAAAAACTGCGGATAATAAGATGACAACTGTCTCTGTAAGTCATCGAATCCTGGGGGGATTTGTTACATGGCAAGAGGCCATGAGAATAGCCCGTGACCTTAAGGAACTTAAAAGCTACTTGGAAAGCCAGGAAACGAGGGAATTAACCAAGTTAATTAGACAGAACCAGCAGGTAAGCTCTTATCTACGTGAACATAGTGACTATCCCCACCCACGCACCCCATCTTCCCTGTCCCATCTGCTCCCATCCCTACCCCCTTCCCCTCATTTTGATTGTCCCTCCCCAAATCCTTGATTCCCATCCCGTGTCTGCAAGTCACTGCAGGGCTGACACTTGCCGGAACCCTCAACCTGCTAGGACCCTAAATTCACGAGCTGCCTGGTCTCCCCAGCTTCACTTTGAATATACTGCGGAGAGTGGAGTCAAGGCTGTTTAGACCACAAATCCCTGGTCCTGGCTCCTGGTTCCTGGCAACAGGCATCCCATAAATTTTCTACCAAGAGACACATCCGTATAATTAGACCAAAGATATTGCAGACACAGACATATGTAAAGAGAGCGGGGCTGGGAGAAGGGTACCATTCATCAAAACCTCATCATAAATTCAAGTTGAAGGGCTGAAAGGAAACAAAACATGGACACTTCCCAAACCCAGCAGCTGGACCTTGCGCCGAAATCCCGAAATCACGGCAGCTCAACTCAACATCTGGGGGAGAATAAAAAATAATAAAGATTTAAAAAGAACAGACGCTGGGCAATTACCAGTTGAAGTGCGGAGCGGGAATATAAATTCTCCGAGAGCCTACAGACAGAAATATACATTGGCACGCGGGTCTTAGGACTGTGAATTTCATCCAGCTGTCGCCACTACTCTTTTTTATTGTGGCTAATATTTCGTTCGTAAATGCACTTTCTAAGCGATGAACATCATTACATTCAGGCCGACATGACCTGAATTAGGGTTTTACCGCATTTTACTGACTCACCACTGGGAGGGCGGGGATGTTTCCAGAAGGACCCTGGTGCTGAGCAGTAGTACGGAAGAACGTTAGGAAGCATGTTATACACAGGCTTGAGAGACCTAGGTTCAAGTCCCGCCTCCCCCACTTAATTGTGTGGAACCCTTTCTCTAACCCGCTACACTTTTGAACAAATCTGAAAATAGAGGTAAAGGCTGCTCTATATTTCGGTGTATATAGATATATAGGTAATTTATCTTCAAATCTCTTGTCACATTGCTTTCAGCTTCTTCCCCTGTGCAGAAATGCTTTTCTTGTTTGTTTCTTTGTTGGTTTGTTTCTTTGTTACTTTCTGTGAGTAAGTTCTGTACCCAACTGGGGCTTGAACTCATAACCCTGAAACCAGGGATTTTCTTTGCCTTTTTCCTTTACCATCCCTCCCCACCCATGAAATGTTACTATCACAGACATTGTATATCCTTGCATTTGATACATAAAAAAGGGGCCAGATTCTTCCAGTTCCCCAGACTCAATTTTTGCCCCCTTGTTGGCAGAATTGCCCCAGTTGAGAATGTCCTTCCTATTAAGGTAAGTCCATTTTCCATGGACGGGCAATATAATAGTTCTTTCCAATGAGCTAACGCGGCTTCCCGTTAAGGTCCTTAAACCTTTTCTGGGACTAGAGCCCCTTCGCTTGCTGCTGGCAGCTTAAGGCACAGATGAAGACGCGTGAAAGCATGTGAGGCTGTGGTTCTGTCAGGCTCCATAATGATTCCTCTGAAATTTAGCGACTCAAGACCCATGTTACTTTTCACTTTCTAGTGTGTAGCTGTGTGGTCCTCTGGCTCAGGGCAACCGACAGGCTTCAGTTGGGATGTTGGCCGGAGCTGACAAGTTCCAAGTTCATTCACTGATCCCTGGCAGGACTGAGTTCTTCAGAGTCTGTTGGACAAAGGACCTCAGTTCTTTGATGGTCCCTTTTGGGAGGTCCCTGTGGCTCCTTGCTTCATGGACCTTTCCAAAGGGCAGCCTGGGACAGGGGAGCTTCCTCCCTCCGAGAGGGACAGGGAGAGATAAAGAGTGGGAGGGAGGAAGGGGGAGGTACTGTGTGTGCAGGACAGAAGTCACAGTCTTTAGTGACCTGATCTCAGCAGTGACTTCCCATCCCCTTTGCAGTGCTCTGTTTCCTGGGTGGGTACCGGGAGGCAGGATCTTTGGGAACTACTTTGAAAGCTGCCTACTTCCATGGGCAAGCTAAAATCAGAAACAGAGGGGTCACAACAATCAGGCCATGGGCGGTCTAGGTAGGGTGGAGGTTTGACCATGTGGCTGGCAGCTGGGGACTGGTCATGAAGGCAATGCCGTGGGCCAGACACAGGAGGGTGCTGAACAGTCAGGCAGCTGGGGGAGTCAGGTGTCACATCAAGTAAGGAAGGATGCCCCGGACCCTGAGAGTCTCCCCGTTCAAGCAGCCCAGGCTGCAGAGATAAGTTAGGACAGCGGGAAAATGTTAAAAACTTGGCAACATCGCTCTGAGCCAGGAAGCTTCTTACACACGGTCTCCCCGATAAAGATTGATCCTTCTAGGATCCTGGTGAGTCCAGAGCTCGAAGGTGGGAGCTGTGAACCTCTTTAGGAAGGGCCCTTGAATGGGGCAGTGTAGTGGCAGAGCCCAGAGCGGATGGGGAAGCGGCATGGGGAAGGTTCTGGAACCAGGCAGATGGACTAAGTGCCACAGCCCAGCCGTTTGCCAGTTGTGGGACTTTGGGCGAGTTGATTGACCTCAAATCTGAGTTTCCTCTTCTCTAAGATGATACTTAATCCACAGTAAGGCTGAGAAAATGAGATGAGATGCTAGAAGCTTCCTCAAAAATCCCCCATATAGTGTCTGCTGAAGAGAAAAAAATAAATGTTTATTATTGTTCTTATTATATAAAGGTAATACGTTTAGAAAGGGAAATGAGTCCAATCCTTAAAATCAAAGCAACACCAATTTAAAAAGCCTCATCTTCTCTGTTGGAGAAGATAAGATCTAACCCAGTTTCACGCTTCCTAATAAAGGGTGGCAGGCAGTGGTCCCATGGCTATTTTAGGCCAGGCATTGGGGGCTGGTGCCTTATAAGGCTACCTTTATGCCCTCCTCCCAACCACAGAAGTGAACAAGTGATAGGGGTTATTATTCCCATTTCACAGACGAAGCCACAGAGATCAGAAAGGTCAAGTATGTTGCTCAATCATGCAGGGAACGTGAGTCAGACTCAGCAATTGAACACACAACCTTTGGGGTCTGAGTCCAAGACTTTGTGAAGACCAGGGTTCCTGTTTTACCTGAGAAACCTGGTTGAGTGGAGAAGTTAACCGGAGTCTACCTAGCCTACCCGTAGGACAGAAAGGAGCTGCTGGGAGAGTCCACATTGTAGAGGATAGGACAAGAGTCAACTCCCAAGGTCAGGGGAATGATGTTTCCAGCCAGGAACTTTTGGGAAAGGAGGCATTTCTCCTTAGGGAATCAGTGTCAGAATCCAAGATAGTAGAGAACCACCTTATTAATTCATTGCCATCGGGATCTCCCCTGAGAAGGAGTGCTCTTTATCTAGAACAGATTTAAATTGACAAATGGTCTCCAGAAGGCGTCTGGGTTTCCTGGGAGGTTTTCATCAAGGATGGGGGAGTCTGGGGCGCCTGGGTGGCTCCGTCAGTTAAGCGTCTGCCTTCAGCTCAGGTAGTGATCCCAGGGTCCTAGAATCAAGCCCCACATCCAGCTCTCTGCTCAGAGGGGAACCTGTTTCTCTCTTTCCCTCTGCCTACTTGTGCTATCAAATAAATGAATAAATAAAATCTTTAAAAAAAAAGGATGGGAGAGTTTCTAACACTATTTTTCAGATACCCAGATACCCACAGCTCCCATCAGGACTCCTGTGAGTGAGTAAGCATCCAACGTCAATGTCAGCTGTGGGCACAACCGTTGAGGTTCTTAGATGCTGGAAAGTCTAAGCAGAAAGAGATTTCCTCCAGGGTACTGTGCCGTTTGCAACATGTCCACGAAGGTTGGAGAACCCAGGGCAGGCATCACCCAGCCAGGAACCATGTGGCCAATGACCACGCCACAGGACTTCCCTGTTTTAAATTCTCCATTAAAGGTGTCTGGGATGTACTTCAGAATAATACGGAGAGGGAAGAGCATGGCCTGAAGTGAATCCCTGTTGAAGCCAGAGCAGGTAAATGAGAGGGTTTTGTTTGTTTGTTTGTTTGTTTGTTTTAAACTAGTCTGTTTTTAAAAACAGATTTTTTAAATTTTTAAAAATTTTTAAAAAGATTTATTTATTTATTTGACAGACAGAGATCACAAGTAGGCAGAGAGGCGGGGTTGGGTCAGGGGTGGGGGAAGCAGGCTCCCTGCCAAGCAGAGAGCCCGAAGTGGGGTTCGATCCCAGGACCCTGAGATCATGACTGAGCTGAAGGCAGATGCCTAATGACTGAGCCACCCAGGTGCGCCAAATACCATCTAAATTTAGAAGGTTTTTAATTCCCCAAAGAAAACCTGTCCCCAAGGGCAGTCACCACCCTTCCGCTTTCCTCCTCTCTCCAACCCCCAGCAACCAGTAATGTCTGTCCTTCCCCATAGATTAGCCTATTCTGAACATCTCATATAAAGGGAATTATAGAGCATGTGGTCTTTCATAACTGGCTTCTTTCACTGAGCATAGTGTTTCCTGGGTTCCTCTATGTTGTGGCTAATATCAGGCTTCATTCTCAGCATTGAATGACATTCCATTGTATGGACAGATCACATTTTCTTTGTCCATTCATCCGTTGGTGGACGCTTGGGTTTTTTTATCATCAAGGCCCTGATGTCTGAATCGTGGTGCTATGAACATTGGTTAGAAAAGTTATCTGTTTGAGTCCCTGCTTCCAGTTCTTCTGGATATATACCTAGGACTGGAATCGCTGGATCATATGGTAATTCTATGTATAGCTTTCTGAGGACCTGCCAGACTGCTTCCCACAGCAGCTGCGCCATTTTCCATTCCCACCAGCAAAGCACGAGGCTTCCAACTTCTCCACATCCTTGCCAACTCTTGTTATTTCTGATCCTAGCCATCCTAGTGGGTGTGAGTGGTATCTTATTGTGGTTGGGATTTGCATTTCCCTGATGGCTAATGATGTTGAGCCTCTTTTCATGGGCTTATTGGCCATTTGTCTATTTTCTTTGGAGAACTGTCTATTCAAGTCCTTAGCGCATGTTTAAATGGGATTTTTGAAGATATTTTTAATTGAGTTTAAGGATATTTTTAATTGAGTTGAGAAAGAAGTTGGTACTTCTTTCTATATTCTACAAGTCCCTTATCAGGAAAACGATTTGCAAATATTTACCCCCATTTCGCGGGTTGTCTTTTCGCTTTCTGGAGTGTGTTGTGTGAAGGACAAACGTTATAAGTTTTGATGAAATCTAACTTACTTTTCCATCTAATGCCAATGCGTTTTTGTGTGTGACGTCTAAGAAATCATTGCCTAAACCAACTTCATGAAGATTTGCTCTTATGTTTTCTCCAAAGGGTTTTATAGTTTTTGCTTGTTTGTGTAGGGAAATGATCTATTTTGAGTTAGTTTGGGGGTATGAAGTGAAGTGGGGGGTCTGCATTAATTCTTTTGCATGTGGTTATCCATCCATGTTGGTATACATTGAGAGTTTTCCACAATAAAAGCTAAACATAAGGAAAGGCAATGACCAAAAAAAAAATTATATGCTTGGTAGGAACTCTCCGTAATTACTAATAACAACCACTTAAGAATGGCTTCCACAAGACGAATTTGTGCATTTACTTACTTATTTTAGGTAAAAGAATTCCAGAGGAAGGTACAGCTGATGTGGCAGTCTGATCATCACTAATGAACCAGTATCTTGCTATTTGTTTGTTTCAGCATTTATCTACATGGCCCACATGCTCAGGGTTGCCTCTTGGTCACAAGATAGCTGCTGGAACACCAGCCAACACATCTGTGTTATGAGCAGGCAGGAAAAAAGAAAAAGCGATTATACCTCTCTAAATAACTTTTTCTGGAACTCATTTAAAAACCCATGTTTACACTCCAACGGCCACTCTTATGGTGGGGATGAGCACATCATTGTACTCGTCAGTATAAGAACCGGAAGTTCGGTGTCCATGTGTGGTTATTGAGTAGCCAAAGCACCGGGCTGTGATGGAGAGTGGCAGTTGTCCACCCCATATCTAGTCTTTGGGATCTTTAGTGACAAGTAGGATTGTGGGATTATGAGCCCAGGATTGCCAGACATTTCAAGTTTTAGAAGCTTCAGTTTTACATTTTGTATGAACACTCCAGATTTTTCAGCGTTGGCAACCAACGAACCAAAAAAAAAAGAATCTTGCCTGGGCCAAACACCGTACATCTGTGGTCCATATTCCATCTCTATGCTGCTCTTTGGCAACCTCTGCCTTTGGGTGGACATCAGAGTCCTCTAGACACCTGAAGGGCACAGGGATGGCATTACATTTCCTGTGTGGCTCTGAGCCAGTGGGGGGAAGTCATGAGGAAAGAGGTTTTGCCTCAACTCTGGGAAGAACTCCATCCGCAGAGCTGTCAGAAACAGAAGGAGCTGCCTGGGGAGGTAGGAAGTTCTCTGTTCCTGGAGGTGTTTGAGCAGATGCTGGAGAACTGCTTGGCAAGGACTCCAGAGTCTCCCCAGCAACCCCAGGAGTGTCTGAGGCTGGTAGAAAATTGTCCTGATGACGAATTATGCAGTGGTGACACACTGAAGGAGACCCCTGCAGGGGAGGGGGAAGACAGGATGCTATGCCTCCAGGTTGTTAGGGCGCTGGGCAAGCCCATCAACGGCTGTGTCCCTGCCCTCCAGAGGACAAGCCAAGGGAACATAGGAAATGCCCTCACCATCAGTGTGTCCCCTGTTAAGTTTACCCTGTAGGGACAACGAAGGTGGACTTCCCAGATACTCATAAGCGTGATTTGACTCATCTCCACCAACAGCAGATCGCACAACAGCTATGTGGCTTCTTTTAGGGAGAATGACGCGGGCTGTTCAATGCAATTTATTTACTCATTCGCGCTTTCAGGCCTGGCGTCTCAGGCGCACACCCTGTGCAGGTGCGCCGGGACCCATATCCGGAAGGACGCTAGGTTTGGCTTAATGCCCTTTTGTCCCCTGAAAATTCTTAGTCTCTTTTGAACGAGGGGCCCTGCATTTTCATTTTGTACTGGGCCCTGAAAATTGAGTAGCCTTGTCCTCTATACTTTTACTCAGAAGTACAGAAGAAAAGCGCAAGGCTTTCCGTTTACAGAGTCTCACACAACATGCTCACACACTAGTTGGGGGGATGGGGAGACGGGTGATGGTGAGAGGTGAGCATGGGAATATCTGCTAGTGACGTACGAGGTATCTGTAAGAGGGACATCTGACTTAGACAGGGATGGGGGAAGAGAAGGCTATTCAGGAATCCAGGTCTGAACTTCAATTGCTGGTTCAAATTCCTTCTTCCATGCATTCATTATAGGAGAATGATAGGGAGGCACATGGCTGCTTAAGTATGGACTACATTTCCCAGCATCCCCAGCAGTTAGTTGCGATCACATGACTAGTTTTCACCAATAGAATGCAAGGAGATGATGAGGGCCACTATCTGATCTGGACCACACGGCATCTCCGTGTGCCTTCTTCCTGCAGGTGGAAATCTACCTAAGGAGGTGAGCCAGCTTCAATCATTCAGGGGACCGTGGGGGTCTGGAGGCAGGCAGAGTGAAAACTGGAAGGAATCTGGGTCCCCGAATGACCACTAGGGACAGAGCTGCCCACTCACCTGGACAGCTCATCTCAGAACTCACTACATGAGCAAAAAGAAGTTTCTAGTCTTTAGGCTGCTGCATTCTGGGACCTCTTTGTTAGCCTATTCTAGCAGGGGTCATGAGTAAACAGTGGTGAGCTATGTGAAGAAAGGGAGAGGAGGGTCTATGAAGCATCCAGTTGAGAGAGAACATAGCCCATTCAAGGAACTGGGAGTGTTTTGAGATACCTGAGGCTATGGCTTGTGGTGGGGCAAGGCTGGGCTGCTTTAATCAAATACTTTGGACAGGGGTCATCAGATAAGTATTCTCCCAAGAGGCTGGGAAGTCTAAGATCAGGGGTCCTGCAGACTCAGCATCTGGCGAGGGCTCCCCTCCTGGCTTACACACAGCCACCTTTTCACTGTGTCCTTGTAGGGCATGGGGAGAGAATTTTGGTCTCCCTTCCTCTTCTCATAGGGGCACAAATGCCATCATGCAGGCTCCACGTGAATGACCTCATTTAACTCTAATCAGAGCTTTAACATGCAAACTTTTTGGGGGAGTGGGAAACACAAACATTCAGGTCTTATTAGGCAAGGAGAAGGAAGGCGGGGCTGTATCTTCATCCTTGTGTGTCAGACAAGGGACAGTCGTCCTGTTGGCTGCGGGGAAGCCAAGCAGGGAGCAACCTGATGGGATTAGCTTCTCGGTTTGCCAGCTGGAGTCGTAACCTGCACATTTAAAAATTTATTTAATTTATGAAATATTTCAGAAGACTAGCCAGGAATACAATAAGCACTCACATACCCTACCACCTAGCTTGAAAAATACATTATAGATAAAGTCCCAGTACCTCTTTCCTGATTCCATCTTCAACTTAGTTTTTTTGTCTGGTTGGTTTTTGGTTTTGTTTTCTTTCTTAAGATTTATTTATTTACTTGAGAGAGAGAGAGAGAGAGCATGAGTAGGGAAGCAATAGAAGGAGAGAATCTGGAGCCTGACATGCGGGTCAGTCTCACGACCCTGAGATCGTGACCTGAGCCAAAACCAACAGTCAGATGCTTAACCAACTGAGCCACCCAGGTGCCCCTGGTTTGTTTGTTTGTTTTTTTAAAGGGCAGTTGGATAGGGCAAGGATGGAACCAGAGCCTGCATCATTGACTCTCTGGGGTGTCCTCATCACCATGACCGACACTATAGGTACCCATACTGAGAGAAGCAGCCATGGCTGGGTGGGGGAAAAAACCCAACAACAACACTTGTGCATTCCCAGAATGAGGAAATTCCCTTCTGAGACCAGGTGCAGCATGCTTGAGGGGTATGTGTTTCTGCAGAGCAAATACAGGATATGATGGATATTTTCAAAAAGTCTTCAACCACCCCCTACTTCTGATCCATGTGTAGATAAACGGTGTGGTCCAAAGAAGCCTGAACTATGTTTTGGGAAGCTTTATAGCTCTGAGAGGGACCCTGAAGGACTGGAGGTACAGTGGTCATTCATCTTTTCATTCTTCGTGGCTGTGACTTTGGAAGAGAAAGGAGGGGGGATTTGGAAGTAAACAGCTGGTGATGATGGCAGTGTTGAGGAGGGTTCTATTTCTCTGGGCAAGAGGCCAACGCAGTGCAACCTGAGGCTACTGGCAAAGGACAGAGAGTGCCACAAAGTTAGGGAAGACTGTGTTTGGCCAATGGCATCAAAGGGCATAGAAAAAAATGATTGTTCCAGGATGCAGAGTGGACAGCTGTTGTTTTTGTCTGCTTAACATCCATTTGTCATCTTCATTCAACAGCCTCTTTAGCTTTGAAGGGAAGCCATCCATCTTCAGCTCATAATCTGTGTGGCCAAAGCAGGCCGATTCTAGCCTTTGGCACCCAAATGAAGTCTACCTAAATCTCAATGACTGGTTCAGAGGTGGCCACATGACCCTATCTAGGTTATTGCTCTTCTTGCTGACACTTTGCTCAAATGATTGGGAATGAGGTGTGCTTTCTTTCTCCACTAGAGCAGCCAAGATGGTCAATTTTATGTTTTTGTCATTATGCTTTAATGAGACCAAGAATGAAGCCAGCATAGCTGAATGCTGAGCCTGATGAGAGGGAGAGAGAGAGAGAGAGAGAGAAAGAGAGAGAGAGAGAGAAGTTCCTGAAAATGTTACAGCACCTGGAGTTAGCCATACCTGAAGCTAACCCTACCCCTGGCCTTTTTAGTTATAGTTAGTTATATTCTCCCTGCCCCCTTTGGTTTACAGTAGTTTCAGTTGACTTATTACCACTGATGGTTGAGGAGAAAATGGAAAACAGTCTTTGTAAAATAGTCCAAAACAGGGTAATAGAGACAGTGTCATTCTTGAGCAAAAATAGAGACAGCTAGACCAGAACTTTATGGCCTTACATGTCTATCTCGCAATGCAAAGGGCATAGGGAGTGGATAAGGCAAGATTTTCATGTTACTGGAAGAAATTTGATTTCATAGGGCATCTGGGTCGCTCAGTCAGTGAAGCATCTGCCTTCGGCTCAGGTCATGATCCCAGGGTCATGGGATCAAGCCCAACATGGGGTTCCCTGCTTAGCGGGGAGCCTGCTTCTCCCTCTCCTTTTATTGCTTCCTCCCTGCTTGTCCCTTCTCTCTCAAATTATTAAATGAAATCTTTAAAAATATATAATTTCATAAGCATCACTGTCACATGGAGGGAATTCATAACAAGGCAATGTCAATCGAAGGCTATATGTTGTTTAAAACACATAAACCCAGTAGGAAGTCTGAAAAGTGTGTTGCATCTCCTGCAAAGAAGGTCTGTCCATCAGTGTTAAGAGCTTTGGGGTCAGGACTAAAAAGGAGAACCACTGACACAAGATCCCACTCTACCTCCCCCCCACCACCCCCAGGGCCAGAGGAAACTTCCAGAAGATGCTTTTCTAACTCGTACCACAAAAGGCCACAAAACAGGGTTTTCACGGGGAATTCCACTTACCCAGACATAAGCTGGAATTCTCCTTTTGCTAAAGTTTAGAACATCTGATAAATTATTAGTTTACTTTGCTAACAGTTTCTCAGAACAAAGGAGGAGGTAGCAATGGAAGGAAACATTTTTTTAATTTTTTTAAAATTTCATTTATTTATTTGAGAAAGAGAGTGCATGCTTGCACATGCATGGGGAGGAGGGGCAGAGGGGGAGGAGAGGCGGACTCACCGCTGAGCTTGGAGCCTGAAGTGGGGCTCGATCCCAGGACCCTGAGATCATGACCTGAGCTGAAGTCAGATGCCCAATCCACTGAGCCACCAGATTCCCCTGTTCTTTTAACTTTTTGAAAACCACTTTCTTCCTTGAATATAGAAGGGAGCTTGGATAACTGGATGGAAAATTGGATAAAGTGATGGTACAACAGCAGCCACTTAAATATCAATTTGTCAGGTATAAGTGAGGGGAGATGTCTGCCAGATGCAGGCCAAGTATTTTGTGAATAGGCTCATTTACTCTCCACCATGATTTTAGGGGGCGCCTTCCAGTACGAGCCTCATTCCACAGATAAGGAGACAGAGATGGAGCCAAACTGAAAGTTTAATTACCCAAACCAGGCTGGTGTTCTAACCAGGATTCGAACTCTGCCATCTGGATCCTAACTGCGACAGTATGTTTTCTATTTCCTCCCATTTTGGTAAATTCCTCATTTTATTTTATGCTTATCATTTTGTGGCTCTTTTTAAAAAGATTTTATTTTTTTATTTGAGAGTGAGAGAGACAAAGTGTGAGAGAGTGAGTGAGCACGGGCAGGGGGAGGGACAGAGGGAAAAGTAGGCTCCCACTGAGTAGGGAGCCTGATGCAGGGCTCCATCCCAGGACCCTGAGATCATGACCTGAGCCAAAGGCAGACGCTTCACTGACTGAACCACCCAGGTGTCCCTCGTGGCTTGATTTTTCTTCTTCTTCTTCTTCTCTTTTTAGTAGTTTTTTTGTTGGTTGGTTGGTTGGTTTTTTTACAAGGCTCCACACCCAATGTGGGGTTCGAACTCAGGACCCCAAGATCAAGAGTTGCGTGCGGGCACCTGGGTGGCTCAATGGGTTAAAGACTCTGCCTTTGGCTCAGGTCATGATCCCAGGGTCCTGGGATCGATCCCCGCATCGGGCTCTCTGCTTATCGGAGAGCCTGCTTCCCCCTTTCTCTCTGCCTGCCTCTCTGCCTACTAGTGATCTCTGTCTGTCAAATAAATAAAAACTTAAAAAAAAAAAAGAGCTGCGTGCTTCATGGACTGAGTCAACCAGGCACCTCTCTATTTCCCCTTCTACTTGATATCATAATACAAGACTTTTCCCATTAAAAAAAAACCTCTTAATTTTTAAAAAGATTTTATTTAAATTCAAGTTGGTTAGCATATAGTGTATTATTAGTTTCAAGGGTAGAATTTAGTGATGCATCAGTTTTCTATAAACCCCTTGCTCGTTCCATCAAGCACACTCCTTCATGCCCATCACCCAGTTACTCCATCCCCATCTTAATTTTTTAATTAAAAAAAAAAAAAGCGCACAAGTGCAAAGTAGAGACTAATCTAAGGCAAACCCATGAACCCATCACACAGCTTCAATAATTAGCAACCAATCTTGTCTCCTCTGTTCACTCCCCACTCCATTATCCAAAGCAAATTGCAGACAGAACGTTATTTTATCTGTAAATACTCCAGTATGCAATTTCAGTAATTTCTCTTTCTTTTTTTAACTGCGATCTCCTCAGGAAACCGTGGCACTGTTGAGTAACACTTACATCCTATGGAGAATTTCAATATTTGGTCACAGTGTTAAGAGCTCTTGGTTTCAGTCCCCAAATCCCTCATTGAAATGACCTGAGTAATTTCTTAATATTATCAGAATCAAGTCTGTGCTCAGATTTTCCTCATGTAAACATTACTGTAAATGCCCTCCTCGATTTGGTTCTGAGGACATGTCAGAAAGGATGAGTGCGTGGTGGGGAGGTGTCAGAAAGCTTGCGCCAAGGACGAGACAGCAAACAAACAAGAACGTGCCCCAAATTTCTGAAAGTTCAGTAGAAAGAAATATATCTGACTCCATCTCCCATTGTGCTGTCCAGTGTGGTGGGACTAGCCACACATGGCTATTTACATTTAAATTAATTAAAATACAATTTTATAGTCAGTACCCTGGTGGTCAGTGGCCATGCGTGGTTGGTGGCTACTATATTGGATAGGATAGACACAGGACATTTCCACCATCGAGGAAAGTTCTGTTGGACAGCCGGTCTACCGGAGTCAAAGAAGGGATGGTACTTACAAGGAGGCAACAGATTCTAGATAATTTTCTTTAAACCTGCATTTATAATTATGGAAGGTCTTAGAAGAGGGCAGCATGCCCGCATGGGAAACTTGACCAACTTAACATTCAAGAGGAAGCTGGATACATGCCTCAGGTCTCACTGCTCATTTAACAGTTTTAATTGAACAATCTCCACTTTGCCTTGTGCCAACAAGAGGTTTGCTTTATTTTTAAACTTAACTTCCTTTTCTCAAAAAAAAAAAAAAAAGAAAAGAGAAAAAATCCCACCCTACTCATGCTCAGCAGTGGAAAAACTGAAGTTAGCCCAATCTTATAAATATATCAGCTGTGTCCAGCCACTTCCAGTTTAAAATAGCTTCATTTCAAGGAAACCTTCTGGCACACTCAGGTTGGTATTTTCTATGGTAGTCCAGTGCTGATCCTCTGCTCTGGGCTCTGGAAGAAGAGGAGAGCTTTATCCATTGGTGCTCCTTCCCTTTCTCCTTGAAGTCCTTTGTGTCTTCTCCAAGAGTCCCCTTGTGGGAAGTGAAGGAGAACCTCTCCTTTCTCTTCCAGGCTGGGCTTCTCTGTTTGATCCATCCCTCAGTGTCTGGTGGTAGCTGTCCACTTGGGATCCCAGGTGGGATTCAGATGTGATCCTGTCTCTGGTATAGGCAATGACCTTGACAGTGTGTCTATCCAAGGTCCTCAGCTGGGTGGATCTTCAAAGGCAGGCGGTCAGGCTTTCAGACCCCCAGCCACTCCAACCCGCAGCAGGAGTCTCCCTCCTTGGTCAGCTGGGCTGTCTTTCCCAGGTCAGCCCACCATTACCCAGGATGGTGAGACCTTCTCATATGGGTCTTCTTGTATGAAATGCCAGGGATGAGGCATTGTCTTCTGTGTGCCCTTTTTGGTGACCCCACAACTGTAGACACAAGTGAGATGCCAACTACCAATTAATAACTTCAGGAAAAAAGGGTTACATGGGCCCTTTCCATACTCTCTCTTCTACCTCACAGGCACCTCCTTTGGAGTCCTCCAGTTTGAGAATATGGGTCAGGCTTCCCTATATTACATGGGATGGGGGCAATGGTTGAAGTCATTTCTCTTATCTCTTCCTGGTGCTGAAAGCTACTGACCCACTTTAAAAGGGCATATCAGTTATCTGTTGCTACAGATCCAATAACCCCAAAACTTAGCAGCTTAAAACAATAAATAAGGGGCCCCTGGCTAGCTCGATCAGAAGTGCCTGGGGCTCGTAATCTCAGGGTCATAAGTTCAAGTCTCACGTTGAGTGTAGAGATTACATAAATAAATAAATAAATATATATATATATATATATATATATATATATTTTTTTTTTTTAAAAGCCCAATTCCTATCTCATATAGGTTCTGAGGATCTGGAGACCACATGTGGTCTAACTGGGTAGCTCTGGCTCAAGACCTTTAATGTGGTCTCAGTTAGAATGTCAGCTGGGGTTGCTTCATCTGAAGGCTTGACTGGGGCCGCAGGAGCCACTCCCAAGATGGCGGCAATCACATTCCCCTTGGCCAGAGATTTTAATTTCTTGCTTCATGGGCCTCTCCAGAGGGCTGCTCATGATATGGGCCCTGACTTTCCCCAGAGCAATTCATCCAAAAGAGAGAGAATGACCAAGATGAAAGTGTCTTTTATAGCCTAATCTCAGAAGTGCTGTATTCTGTTGGTCTCACAGAATGACCCTCATATAGTGTTGGGGGGGGGGCTACCTAAGTGTGAGACTCTTGGGAGGCAGGGATGCTGGGGGTCAATGGAGACTGGCCACGATGATGAGGTCCATTGATTGTGAGGCTCTGGCTAGGACTCCAACTCTCTTTTAACTTAGCCCTTCAGTATTAAGCAAGTTGTTTTTGCCATGCATGAGCTTTTCTGGGAAAGATCCAGTCATGCTCTTTGCTGCAATTACCTTGTACAACTTATAAAATTAAAATTTATTATTATCATATGAGTAACATGTACTCTGTGTAGAAAAGGAAAAAAACACACAGAGAATAAAAAAGCCGATAAAAATCATCTCTTAGATCACTGTTTAAAAACAAACTCTGATGTTATGGTTTTATAGAATTTTTTTCCATATGAATGTTTACTTTTACAGAATCTTCCCTGTTTGTTCATGCTTTAAACAATCATTCTTAAAATATCTGTATGTGTCAGTGATTCTGCTTCTAAAAATTTACCTAAGGAAATATTCAAGTCCATGAGCAAGGAGTTAGTTTCAACCAGTTTAACCCAATATATTTATCCGATAATCTTAATGTGGTTTTACATTTGTTTGCATTTCAGATTTAGAAATATTTCTTCATGGTTTCTGGTTCCAGAAGTTTTTATGCTCCTCTTAGCTTACTTAAGTTAATTTTACTTACTTCAGTTAATTTTAAAGTGGTGAGATTTTTTTAAGACTACTTTCTTTGCATTATAATAAAAAAGATATAATTATGGCCATTCAGTGCCCTCTCCGGTTATTTTTTTTTCTTCATTTTTTGGTTTCTTTGTTCTTTTCCTCTGAAGTTTGAAAGAATTTTTCAAGCTGGTCCTGCTACACGAATATTCACCTGTTATAACTTTAAAATTACCGAGCCTAGGTGGCTCAGTCATTAAGCCTCTGCCTTCGGCTTAGGTCATGATCCCAGGGTCCTGGGACTGAGTCCTGCATGGGAGTCCCTGCTTAGTGGGAAGTCTGCTTCTCCTTCTGCCGCTCCCCCTATTCATGCTCTCTCTCTCCGACAAATAAATGATAAATAAATTAATCTTAAAAAATAATTAAAGCAATAAACAGTCTCTTAGAAGAACCCTCCCTCCATTAACCACTGTTCTGAAGTTTGGGCTTATAGTCTTGCAACAAACACGTGTATCTTTAGACAATGCATTGTTTAGTTAATGCAATTTTCCCCTTATGTAAATGCAGTCAATTTGTGTATGCTCTTCTGAGAATTGCTTCTGCCTCCTGCCCAACATTATGTTTGTGACATTCATCTCTGTTGATGGATGTGGTTGCAATTAGTTTCTACTGTGCTGCAGTATTTCATTGTATGAACACACCACATCATACCGATTCCACCTTTGGATGCTGAGACATTCCTGGGTTCTTGCAATTACAAGCAACACTGTTGTGAACATTCTAGCAGACGCCATCCAGGGCACACATGCAAGGCTTTCTCTAGAGCATCCATACCCAAACTTGGTAGCACGTTGGGGTTATGGGAGAATTTAAGAACTATTGAGATGTGGGGGCACCTGGGTAGCTGTTAAGTGTCTGCCTTTGGCTCAGATCATGATCCCAGGGTCCTGGGATCAAGCCTTGCATCAGGCTCCCTGCTCAGCGGGAAGCCTGCTTTTCCCTCTCCTGCTCCCCCTTCTTGTGTTCCCTCTCTTGCTGTCTCTCTCTCTCTGTCATATAAGTAAATAAATAATCCTTTAAAAAAAGATTAAAAAAAAAAAAGAACTATTGAGATGTGGCTCACATCCCAAGACATTCTGATTTAACTGGTACAGTGTCTGATTTGGATCTGGATTTTATTTCATTTTATTTTCCAGATTTTATTTTTAAGTGATCACTATCCCCATGTAGGGCTTGAACTCATAACCCCAAGATTGAGTGTCTCATGCTCTTCTGACCGAGCCAGCCAGACACCCCTGCTTTGGACATTTAAAAAATTTTTTAAATATATTTTTAAAAGATTTATTTATTTATTAGAGAGAGTGAGCATGCACACAAGCTGGGGGAGGGGCAGAGGGAGAGAATCTCAAGCAGACTCCGCATTGAGTACGGAGCCCAACTCGGGGCTTGATCTCAGGACCCCTGAGATCATGACCTGAGCTGAAATTAAGAGCTGGTTGCTTAGCTGACTGAGCCACCCAGGCGTGCCAAGACATCAGGATTTTAAGAAAGCAGGTTTGGCACCATTGCCTTAGTGCATATCCGCTTAAGAGTAGAATGCCCATGGAACTGGTAGGTCATAGATTAGGTGCATCTTCTGTCGTATCTGATATTGTTAAATTGTTTCTCATAAGGAATGTGTGAGAGTCTTAGTTGCTCCAGGGCCCTGCCAATATGTGGTATCCTCCAAGTCAATTTTTTTTTTGTAATATCAATTCTACCATTTGTGAAGGGAGCTATGAATGTAATCTGTTTTTTTTTTAATTTTATTTTTTAAAGATTTTATTTTTTAATTTTTTAATTTATTTGACAGAGAGAGATCACAAGTAGGCAGAGAGGCAGGCAGAGAGAGAGAGAGAGGAGGAAGCAGGCTCCCTGCTGGCAGAGAGCCCGATGCGGGACTCGATCCCAGGACCCTGAGATCATGACCTGAGCCGAAGGCAGCGGCTTATTTTTTAAGAGAGAGCATGTGTGTGTGTAAGTGAGGGGCGGGCAGAGGAAAAGAGAGAGAACGAGTCTTAAGTAGGCTCCACACCCAGTCTGGAGTCTAGTGCAGGGCTGAATCCTGCAACCCCAAGGTCATGACCTGAACCAAAACCAAGAGTCAGACCCTTAACCAGCTGAGCCACCGCTGCTTTTATTTATGGTTTCATCACACTCCTCTTTTATCACCCCCCATTTACGGCTACTTTTATTTATCTCGGTCTGTTGCCTTTTCACCTGAGTCTGTTTTTTTTCCCTTTTGATTCCTTATGATTCTATATTTCCTAGAGGCCATGTCTTCTTGTATCCAACGGTGGACGCAGAAAAAGTTTGCCTGCATCCTCCTGTTGTTCTGGCAATCGAGGGCTCTCTCAGTGGTTTGCTTTTCCGTAGGCCTCCAATCCCACACGTGCTTTTCTTTTATCCTTCTCTGCTTTTTCATGGACCCCCATGCTGATTTTGTTCTCTTAATTTGCTTTTTTTGTTTTGCTTTTTTAAAAAAAATTGCAGTGTAGTTGACATTCAATATTACGTGAACTTCAGGGGTACCACACAGTGAATGGACAAGTCTGTATGTTACGCTGTTCTCCCATGTGTATCCCCCACCCTTCACCATGTGACGCTGTTACAGAATCATTGACTATGTTCCTGATGCACATTTTATCCCTGGGACTTATTCATTGCATGACTGGAAGCCTGGAGCTCCTGCTCCGACCCCCATCCCCTCCAGCAACCACCAGTTTGGTCCCTGCACTCATGGGCTTGCTTGTTTGTTTCTCTGATCTCATAATTTGCTCTTGAACAAATACGATCTGATGTTTGTCCATAAGTAGAAGGCAAATTGCCTGTATTCTCATAGGGGTCATGGTCCCATGTCCTTCCCAGCCTATAGCTGAAGCGATGCTTTGGAAGCACAGATCTTGGTCCACTTCTTTGATGAAAACAGACTCTTCATTGGGTCACCAATGGCTGTATGAGGTGACGTCTTCCTCTTGCTCCCATCATAGGCTTTGGGGAGAAGATAGATTTCACTGATACAGAACCAAGTCTTCCTGATTTATGGTGGGGCAGAAGAAAAGTAAAATGCCAGTGACCTTCTCAAAAAAAAAAATGGTACTGATAATAGCATCTGTGGATTAACCACCTACAGAGGCCCTGGCATAATGACTGTCAGATTGCAAACATTTAGTAAGTGGGGGCTGCCATCATTATTGGTATTTCATGAGTGTCAGGAATCGTTATGTCTATGTTATTGACATGTAGCCTCATTACTGTTCATCATACTGGGATGTAAGTTGCCAAAAAGGTAGAGGTCCATTTTGTTCATTTCTCTATCCTTACCAACTGGAAGAGTGCATGACCCATGGGTGATACTCAAGAAATATTTGTTGGATGAACAAGGTTTTGAGAATTTGGAGAGACTATTGTAGAACTTGCTCACCATGTACCAATTTTTCAAAAAAGATTTTATTTATTTATTTGAGAGAGAGGGAGCATGAGAGGGGCAGGGGACAGAGAGAAACAGACTCCCCACTAAGCAGAGAGTCTGATGTAGGGCCGATCTGTGGACCCTGGAATCATGATTTCAGCCAAAAGTAGACATTCAGCTGACTGAGCCATCCAGGCGCCCCACCCTGTGCCATTTTGAATCAGAAGTTGGCAGTGCTGTTCACAATAGCAAACAATTTGAATCAACCTATATGTCAAATAGCAGGGGTTAGTTGGGTGTGAACAGCACGTCATAGGCTGGAATGCGATGTCCTTTTGGCCAATAGTGCTGTGCAATCTCTTTGATGGGGGAAATGTTTACTTACACGGTTGGAATGAAAAAAAGGGAGTTACCAAATGGTATGTACAGTGTGATCTCAAATATAGATGGGTGTATATACAGAAAAACTGAAAGTCAGGTTTGATGATTCTTTGCATTCCAAGCCTAAGAAGAGAGTAGACTCCTGAGACTCTTGACCTCAGGGTTGTGAGTTCGAGCCCCATGTTGGGTGTAGAGATGACTTAAAATTTTTTTTAATTAAAAAATTTAAAAAAAAAGTCCAAGAAGAATGTGTTTGACTGGCAGATCCCAGGTCATGGGTCTACAGTCTTGCTGTAGGAGAAGCTGGGAAAGTGGGGGTCAACAATGATCAGCTCTGCTTTGTACTAGTGCTTACAAGAGTGTGGGGTTCTCAAGATGAAGAGGTTCAGATGCTGACCCACCAAGAGGAATTACTGGTGTCTATGTCCTATCCCCATATTGGGGTCAATCAAAGAAGCAAGAAGGGATAAGGTTGTTTTGTCAGAAGATGACAGACAGTAGCATTGCTTCATAATCGTTTTGCTCTGGACTTTGTCAGAACAAAGAAAAATGCACAACATTTTAAAAAAAATTTTATTTATTTATTTGACAGAGAGAAATCACAAGTAGATGGAGAGGCAGGCAGAGAGAGAGAGATAGAGGGAAGCAGGCTCCCTGCCGAGCAGAGAGCCCAATGCGGGACTCGATCCCAGGACCCTGAGATCATGACCTGAGCTGAAGGCAGCAGCCTAACCCACTGAGCCACCCAGGCGCCCTGCACAACATTTTTTTAAAAAAAATTTATTTATTTAAGTAATCTCTACACGCCACACAGGGCATGAACTCATGACCCTGAGATCAAGAGTCACATGCTCTTCCAACTGAGCCAGCCAGGCGCCCCACAACAAATTCTTTAAAAATGAATTAAAAAAGGAAAAGTGTTCGAAAAGAGTCTGGTTAATTCAGTTCAACAACTATTTTCAGTCTGATTAAAGATCTAAAAATTCTTTAAAACATTTAAAGAAAAAGGCAGAAGACTATCTTTTTTATCATCGAGGCAGTGAGGGATTTTCAACATCAAATACAAAGAGCATAAACAAGAAAGGGGAACAAAAAAACCCCTGCTAGATTAGATTCTCTAAAATGTGAAACCTTTGTTATAAAAAAGCACCATAAATAAGGCAAAAAGATGAGTCAAATGTTGGGAGAAGATATTTGTGCCCATGTAACTAGCAAAAGATTCGTGTTTAGAATATTTAAAACAATTTCTGCAGAGCGGGAGGAAAGAACAGCAACAACCCAATAGAAAAACGTCCCCAGAACATTGTTTCATTTGTTGCTGCATGAAAATTACCCCCAAACAGCAGTTTAACACAACGAACATTTATTGCCTTACAGAAAGCTAGGAATTCAGGGGCTTCTCAGCTAGGTAGTTCAAGGAGGCAAGATGTCTCCCAGGCTGGGCTCATCTGTATCTTACTCACTTCCGAATTTATCCTCGAGGCTGTCTTCTAGAGACCTCCGTTCCTTGCCATGTGGGCCTCCCCAAAGGGTTCCTCACAGCATAGCAGTTGGCTTCTCCCAGGTTGAGTGATCCAAGGGAAAGGGAATAATCAAGATAGAAACTGCAGAGTCTTTCAGAACCTAATCTTGGAAGAGACATACCATTTCTTTTGCCATGCGCCCCTAGTCTCGAAGACCAGCTCCGGCACAAGGCGGGAGGGGACCACGCACGGGTGTGACCACGTGACAGATGATTGGGGCCATCTTGGAGGCTGGCTAGCACAGTTACAACTCATCTCCTAGAAGAAGAAACTCAAAACCACCAATACACCTAGGAAAGGATGCCCCAGGGTGCCTGGAGGGCTCAGTCTGTGAAACATCTGCCTTCAGCTCAGGTCATGATCCCGGGCTTGTGGGCTCGAACCCCTATAAGGTTCCCTGCTCAGTGGGGAGACTGCTTCTCCCTCTCACTCTCCCTCTGTGCTCGCTCTCTCTCTCTCTCTCAAATAAGTAAATAAAATATGTTTTAAAAATAAAAGTACAGAATGTAAGGGAATGACGTAGTCCTCCTTTTGGAGGTGGGAAGGGGATGAGAGTGGGCTTTTAATGCTGTTTGAGACATCCTATTTCCTCTAAAAAAACACACACACAAAGACATTTGAGACAAATGTGACTAACTACTAACATCTGTTTCATCTTGGTGGTGGGTACGGGGATGCGAGCGTGATCTTAGTAGTATTCAACAACTGACAGCCTCTTGGTGTTGACCAGCCAGAACAGACACTGAATGTAGAATTGGTGCCCCATGTCAGGGTGCCAGCCATCCCATTAGTTGCTGGGCTATGGGTGGGCCCTTGAGAAAGACCCAAGGACATGTAAATTACCACCTGAGCCATTGGGTAAGCTCATGGATAAGGATATTGTGGGCTGAAGACATGCCTAGTAGATCACCAGGGGACCTGATTCCTGGCTATGTTATTTTCAACAGGGTCAGCTGGGACTTGGATGAAAACAGTGGAGACACTAAGTCATATTTGCAGGTGATGCAAAATCAGAATGGATGAGGGACGCCTGGGTGGCTCAGTGGGTTAAGCCACTGCCTTCGGCTCAAGTCATGGTCCCGGCATCCTGGGATCAAGTCCCACATCGGGCTCCTTACTTAGTGGGGAGCCTGCTTCTCTCTCTGCCTCTGCCTCCCACTCTGCCTGCTTGTGCTTGCTCTCTCTGACAAATACATAAATAAATAAAATATATATTTTTAAGATTTTATTTATTTATTAGACAGAGATCATAAGTAGGCAGAGAGGAAGGCAGAGAGAGAGAGAGAGAGAGGAGAAATCAGGCTCCCCGAGAAGCAGAGAGCCCGATGTGGGACTTGATCCCAGGACGCCAGGACCATGACCCGAACCAAAGGCAGAGGCCTTAACCCACTGAGCCACCCAGGTGCCCATAAATAAATAAAATCTAAAAAAAAAAAAAAAAAAGAATGGATGAATATTCCCACACTTGACTAAATCTCAAGAGTCTTTGATCTCACATGTGACTCTCAGGAAGTAAGACTGAATCTCTCATGTAATAATGATCTCAACAGGTGGGAGAGAGACACGAGAGTCAATTAAATACAATTAAAGGAGTATAAATACAAGTCTTTCATTTAGCTTAAAATCAATTACGACTTATAGACACCCAGCTCAGCAGGTGGGCTCTCATGTGAAAATTCCAGGAGTCTTTTATTTTTTTAGAAGATTTTATTTGTTTGACAGATAGAGAGATCACAAGTAGGCAGAGAGGCAGGCAGAGAGACGGGGGCAGCAGGCATCCCACTGAGCAGAGAGCCCAATGCAGGGCTCAATCCCAGGACTGGGAGATCATGACCTGAGCCGAAGGCAGAGGCTTAACCCACTGAGCCACCCAGGTGCCCCAATTCCAGGAGAATTAAAGCCTTTTATAATCTGTGGATGGGAGTATACATTGGTTTCCGGAGGGTAATTTGGTGATAGATAATTAAAAGCCTTGCAAGAAAACACATATCTTTTCAATTAGCAATTTGACCTCTAGAAATTAAAAAAAAATATGTAATTTATTTATTTATTTGAGAGAGCGTGCACATGGACAGGGGGAGGGGGAGAGGGAGAGAGAGAACCACAAGCAGACTCCAAACCAAATGCGGAACCTGATGTGGGACTCAGTTTGAGGATCTGGAGGTCATGACCTGAGCCAAAACCAAGAGTCGGATGCTTAACTAACTGAGCCACCCAGAGTGTCCCCCAACCTCCTGGAATTTTTAAGAAATCCACTGTTGAGGGAGGAGTCAAGATAGCGGAGAAGTAGCAGGCTGAGACTACCTCAGCTAGCAGGAGATCAGCTAGAGAGCTTATCTAAAGATTGCAAACACCTGCAAATCCATCGGCAGATCGAAGAGAAGAAGAACAGCAATTCTAGAAACAGAAAAACAACCACTTTCTGAAAGGTAGGACCGGCGGAGAAGTGAATCCAAAGCGACGGGAAGATAGACCCCGGGGGGAGGGGCCGGCTCCCGGCAAGCGGCGGAGCAACGGAGCACAAAATCAGGACTTTTAAAAGTCTGTTCCGCTGAGGGACATCGCTCCGGAGGCTAAACCGGGGCGAAGCCCACGCGGGGTTGGTGTGACCTCAGGTCCCGCGGGGTCACAGAAGGATCAGGGGTGTCTGAGTGTCGCAGAGCTTGCGGTTATTGGAACGGGAAAGCCGGCTGCAGAGACAGAGCCGACAGTAAGCTCGCAGCTCAGAGTTGCCTTGAACCGGTCACAAGCTCAGTGAGCTCGGAGCGCGGCCGGAGGTTAGGCAGACGCGAGTTACTAGGAGCTGTTCTCTGAGGGCGCACTGGGGAGCGGGGCCCCGGGCTCTCGGCTCCTCCGGGCCGGAGACCAGGAGGCCGCCATTTGTATTCCCGTCCTCCGGAACTCTACGGAAAGCGCTCAGGGAACAAAAGCTCCTGAAAGCAAAGCCGAGCAGATCACTCAGCCCGGCCCCTGGTAAGGGCGGTGTAATTCCGCCTGGGGCAAAGACACTTGAGAATCACTACAACAGGCCCCTCCCCCAGAAGATCAACAAGAAATCCAGGCAAGACCAAGTTCACATACCAAGGAGTGCAGTTTCAATACCAAGGAGAGCAGCAGAATTCCAGAGGAGGAGAAAACAAACCACGGAACTCATGGATTTCTCCCTGTGATTTTTTAGTCTTGCAGTTAATTTAATTTTTTTCTTTTTCATTTTTTTTTCTCTTCTTCTGCTAAAATTTTTTATAACTTTTACCCTTTTATTTTTAAATTTTTTTAACTAGACTATCTAATATATATATATTTTTCTTTTTTATACTTTTCTTTATTCATTTTCTTTTTTTTTAATTCTTTTTTTTCTTTTTTTCTTTATTTTTGAACCTCTTTTTATCCCCAAATCAGAAGAGAGCCTAATCTCTTCAATCTTTTTTTCTTAATTCTTTTTTAAATTCTTGATTGAATTTTTAATTCAATCTCTTTTTTTTAATTCTTTTTTTCTTTTTTTTCTTTCTTTCTTTTTGAACCTCTTTTTATCCCCAAATCATAAGAGATTGGGAGATCCCAATCAGAAGAGATTGGGAGATCCCAATCAAAGGAGATCCCAATCAGAGGAGATCCCTCACCCAATCGTGAGGGGGGAGAAATCCCCCCTCACGATTTGGGATCTCTTCTGATTTGGTTAAAGCATATTTTCCTGGGATTGTTGCCACCCTTTTAGTATTTTACTTGCTCCTTCATATACTCTTAGCTGGACAAAATGACAAGGCGGAAAAATTCACAACAAAAAAAAGAACAAGAGGCAGTACCGAAGGCTAGGGACCTAATCAATACAGACATTGGTAATATGTCAGATCTAGAGTTCAAAATGACAATTCTCAAGGTTATAGCCGGGCTTGAAAAAGGCATGGAAGATATTAGAGAAACCCTCTCCAGAGATATAAAAGCCCTTTCTGGAGAAATAAAAGAACTAAAATCTAACCAAGTTGAAATCAAAAAAGCTATTAATGAAGTTCAATCAAAAATGGAGGCTCTCACTGCTAGGATAAATGAGGCAGAAGAAAGAATTAGCGATATAGAAGACCAAATGACTGAGAATAAAGAAGCTGAGCAAAAGAGGGACAAACAGCTACTGGACCATGAGGGGAGAATTCGAGAGATAAGTGACACCATAAGACGAAACAACATTAGAATAATTGGGATTCCAGAAGAAGAAGAAAGAGAGAGGGGAGCAGAAGGTATACTGGAGAGAATTATTGGGGAGAATTTCCCCAATATGGCAAAGGGAATGAGCATCAAAATTCAGGAGGTTCAGAGAACGCCCCTCAAAATCAATAAGAATAGGCCCACACCCCGTCACCTAATAGTAAAATTTACAAGCCTTAGTGACAAAGAGAAAATCCTGAAAGCAGCCCGGGAAAAGAAGTCTGTAACATACAATGGTAAAAGTATTAGATTGGCAGCTGACTTATCCACAGAGACCTGGCAGGCCAGAAAGAGCTGGCATGATATTTTCAGAGCACTAAATGAGAAAAACATGCAGCCAAGAATACTATATCCAGCTAGGCTATCATTGAAAATAGAAGGAGAGATTAAAAGCTTCCAGGACAAACAAAAACTGAAAGAATTTGCAAACACCAAACCAGCTCTACAGGAAATACTGAAAGGGGTCCTCTAAGCAAAGAGAGAGCCTACAAGTGGTAGATCAGAAAGGAACAGAGACAATATACAGTAACAGTCACCTTACAGGCAATACAATGGCACTAAAATCATATCTCTCAATAGTTACCCTGAATGTTAATGGGCTAAATGCCCCAATCAAAAGACACAGGGTATCAGAATGGATAAAAAAACAAAACCCATCTATATGTTGCCTCCAAGAAACTCATTTTAAACCCGAAGACACCTCCAGACTTAAAGTGAGGGGGTGGAAAAGAATTTACCATGCTAATGGACATCAGAAAAAAGCAGGAGTGGCAATCCTTATATCAGATCAATTAGATTTTAAGCCAAAGACTATAATAAGAGATGAGGAAGGACACTATATCATACTCAAAGGGTCTGTCCAACAAGAAGATCTAACAATTTTAAATATCTATGCCCCCAACGTGGGCGCAGCCAACTATATAAACCAATTAATAACAAAATCAAAGAAACACATCAACAATAATACAATAATAGTAGGGGACTTTAACACTCCCCTCACTGAAATGGACAGATCATCCAAGCAAAAGATCAACAGGGAAATAAAGGCCTTAAATGATACACTGGATGAGATGGACATCACAGATATATTCAGAACATTTCATCCCAAAGCAACAGAATACACATTCTTCTCTAGTGCACATGGAACATTCTCCAGAATAGATCACATCCTCGGTCCTAAGTCAGGACTCAACCGGTATCAAAAGATTGGGATCATTCCCTGCATATTTTCAGACCACAATGCTCTGAAGCTAGAACTCAACCACAAGAGGAAGTTTGGAAAGAACACAAATACATGGAGACTAAACAGCATCCTTCTAAAGAATGAATGGGTCAACCGGGAAATTAAAGAAGAATTGAAAAAAATCATGGAAACAAATGATAATGAAAATACAACGGTTCAAAATCTGTGGGACACAACAAAGGCAGTCCTGAGAGGAAAATATATAGCGGTACAAGCTTTTCTCAAGAAACAAGAAAGGTCTCAGGTACACAACCTAACCCTACACCTAAAGGAGCTGGAGAAAGAACAAGAAAGAAACCCTAAGCCCAGCAGGAGAAGAGAAATCATAAAGATCAGAGCAGAAATCAATGAAATAGAAACCAAAAAAACAATAGAACAAATCAACCAAACTAGGAGCTGGTTCTTTGAAAGAATTAATAAAATTGATAAACCCTTGGCCAGACTTATCAAAAAGAAAAGAGAAAGGACCCAAATAAATAAAATCATGAATGAAAGAGGAGAGATCACAACTAACACCAAAGAAATACAAACTATTATAAGAACATACTATGAGCAACTCTACGCCAACAAATTTGACAATCTGGAAGAAATGGATGCATTCCTAGAAACATATAAACTACCAAAATTGAACCAGGAAGAAATAGAAAGCCTGAACAGACCCATAACCAGTAAGGAGATTGAAACAGTCATCAAAAATCTCCAAACAAACAAAAGCCCAGGGCCAGATGGCTTCCCGGGGGAATTCTACCAAACATTTAAAGAAGAACTAATTCCTATTCTCCTGAAACTGTTCCAAAAAATAGAAATGGAAGGAAAACTCCCAAACTCATTTTATGAGGCCAGCATCACCTTGATCCCCAAACCAGACAAGGATCCCATCAAAAAAGAGAGCTATAGACCAATATCCTTGATGAACACAGATGCAAAAATTCTCACCAAAATACTAGCCAATAGGATTCAACAGTACATTAAAAGGATTATTCACCACGACCAAGTGGGATTTATCCCAGGGCTGCAAGGTTGGTTCAACATCCGCAAATCAATCAATGTGATACAACACATCAATAAAAGAAAGAACAAGAACCATATGATACTCTCAATAGATGCTGAAAAAGCATTTGACAAAGTACAGCATCCCTTCCTGATCAAAACCCTTCAAAGTGTAGGGATAGAGGGCACATACCTCAATATCATCAAAGCCATCTATGAAAAACCCACTGCAAATATCATTCTCAATGGAGAAAAACTGAAAGCTTTTCCACTAAGGTCAGGAACACGGCAGGGATGTCCATTATCACCACTGCTATTCAACATAGTACTAGAAGTCCTAGCCTCAGCAATCAGACAACAAAAGGAAATTAAAGGCATCCAAATCGGCAAAGAAGAAGTCAAATTATCACTCTTCGCAGATGATATGATACTCTATGTGGAAAACCCAAAAGACTCCACTCCAAAACTGCTAGAACTTATACAGGAATTCAGTAAAGTGTCAGGATATAAGATCAATGCACAGAAATCAGTTGCATTTCTCTACACCAACAACAAGACAGAAGAAAGAGAAATTAAGGAGTCAATCCCATTTACAATTGCACCCCAAACCATAAGATACCTAGGAATAAACCTAACCAAAGAGGCTAAGAATCTATACTCAGAAAACTATAAAGTACTCATGAAAGAAATTGAGGAAGACACAAAGAAATGGAAAAATGTTCCATACTCCTGGATTGGAAGAATAAATAATGTGAAAATGTCTATGCTACCTAAAGCAATCTATACATTTAATGCAATTCCTATCAAAGTACCATCCATCTTTTTCAAAGAAATGGAACAAATAATCCTAAAATTTATATGGAACCAGAAAAGACCTCGAATAGCCAAAGGGATATTGAAAAACAAAGCCAAAGTTGGTGGCATCACAATTCCGGACTTCAAGCTTTATTACAAAGCTGTCATCATCAAGACAGCATGGTACTGGCACAAAAACAGACACATAGACCAATGGAACAGAATAGAGAGCCCAGAAATAGACCCTCAACTCTATGGTCAACTAATCTTCGACAAAGCAGGAAAGAATGTCCAATGGAAAAAAGACAGCCTCTTCAATAAATGGTGTTGCGAAAATTGGACAGCCACGTGCAGAAAAATGAAATTGGACCATTTCCTTACACCACACACAAAAATAGATTCAAAATGGATTAAGGACCTCAATGTGAGAAAGGAATCCATCAAAATCCTTCAGGAGAACACAGGCAGCAACCTCTTCGACCTCAGCCGCAGCAACATCTTCCTAGGAACATCGCCAAAGGCAAGGGAAGCAAGGGCAAAAATGAACTTTTGGGATTTCATCAAAATCAAAAGCTTTTGCACAGCAAAGGAAACAGTTAACAAAACCAAAAGACAACTGACAGAATGGGAGAAGATATTTGCAAACGACATATCAGATAAAGGACTAGTGTCCAAAATCTATAAAGAACTTAACAAACTCAACACCCAAAGAACAAATAATCCGATCAAGAAATGGGCAGAGGACATGAACAGACGTTTCTGCAAAGAAGACATCCAGATGGCCAACAGACACATGAAAAAGTGCTCCATATCACTCGGCATCAGGGAAATACAAATCAAAACCACAATGAGATATCACCTCACACCAGTCAGAATGGCTAAAATCAACAAGTCAGGAAATGACAGATGCTGGCGAGGATGCGGAGAAAGGGGAACCCTCCTATACTGTTGGTGGGAATGCAAGCTGGTGCAACCACTCTGGAAAACAGCATGGAGGTTCCTCAAAATGTTGAAAATAGAACTGCCCTATGACCCAGCAATTGCACTACTGGGAATTTTTCCTAAAGATACAAACGTATTGATCCAAAGGGGCACGTGCACCCGAATGTTTATAGCAGCAATGTCCACAATAGCCAAACTATGGAAAGAACCTAGATGTCCATCAACAGATGAATGGATCAAGAAGATGTGGTATATATACACAATGGAATACTATGCAGCCATCAAAAGAAATGAAATCTTGCCATTTGCGACAACATGGATGGAACTAGAGCGTATCATGCTTAGCGAAATAAGTCAAGCGGAGAAAGACAACTATCATATGATCTCCCTGATATGAGGAAGTGGTGATGCAACATGGGGGCTTAAGTGGGTAGGAGAAGAATCCATGAAACAAGATGGGATAGGGAGGGAGACAAACCATAAGTGACTCTTAATCTCACGAAACAAACTGTGGGTTGCTGGGGGGAGGGGGGTTGGGAGAAGGGGGGTAGGGTTATGGACATTGGGGAGGGTATGTGCTTTTGGGTAAATTGGAAGGGGAGATGAACCATGAGAGACTATGGACTCTGAAAAACAATCTGAGGGGTTTGAAGTGGCGGGTGGGTGGGAGGTTGGGGTACCAGGTGGTGGGTATTATAGAGGGCACAGCTTGCATGGAGCACTGGGTGTGGTGAAAAAATAATGAATACTGTTTTTCTGAAAATAAATAAATTGGGGGAAAAAAAAAGAAATCCACTGTTATGCTAAGTCAGACAGAGAAACACAAATACTGTATGATTATCACTTATATGCAGAATCTAAAACAGCCAGGCTCAGAGTCGTGGTTCCCAGGTGCTGCAGGGTGGGGGAGGTGGGGAGATATGGGTCAAAAGGTACAAACTTCTGGTTGTAGGATTAACAAGTTCTGGAGCTGTAATGTACAGCCAAGTGATTATAGCTAAAATTATTCTATTGCGTACTTCAAAGTTGCTAAGAGTAGATCTTAAATGTTCCCGCTACAAAAAAAACATGTTAATTCTGTGATGGGTTGGCGGTGTTGGCGAATGCTAAGGTGGCAATCATTTTGCAATATATAAACGTATGAAATCAACACCTTGAACTTAGACAATATTAAATGTCAATTATAGCTCAATAACACTGGGGAAAATAGAGTAGCATACAAAGTTGGAGGTATATGAATATTAATCCAAGCATTGTTTGCAATTGCCAAACGAAACACAACTGTCAAGAACCTATCCAGAGGGGACTAGCTAAATATATAACATATAGTGGAACAGTGCTTGGCCAATAGAAAATACACCATAATAAGCCTAGGGAGTAGTCTGGAAGATTTTTGCATGAATGTATTTATAGAGATTATCACGAGGTGGGGGGTTGTGAGAGCTTTTGAGATTTATCTTTTGTGTATTTGTGTTTTATAACTTCCAAAGATTTTGTGTGGCATGTATGATGAAGCAGTGAGTTTTAAAAAATAGCTTTCGCTGACAGTACACCTAAGATAATCCAACAGTGTAATGTTGCTACTAAAAAAAAAGTGGTCCTTTATGTAATTAGGGAAGAGACCGGGGGAAACAATGATCCTATTATAATTTTCATGTTCTCGTGTTAGGGGTCACGTTTTAAGGGCTCTAAGGAGTGGTACCAGGATGTGGACAACGTTGGAAATTGTGTCCTAACTCATTGGTGAGAGATTGGGGCTACTTATCCCAGGAAATAAACAACTGAGGCAAAGTATCTTAGCCTCAAACAATTGAATGTGCATCATATGGAGAACACTGGCCCAAAGTTGCTCCAGAAAACAGGAAACAGTTGCTTCAGAAAACAGAAACAGGGTAGAAGTTACAAAGGACAGAGAGCTGAGCTTGCTAAACGGAGCAACTTTCTAATGATTAGGGATTGTTACTATTGCCATAATGAGTTGAATCCGCCAGGGTTCCTTGGTTGCAAACAGTAGAAACAGACTCTAGCTAACGATATGCAAGAAACAAATTATTGGAAGATTTGGAGTATCTCATTGCGAAGAGCCTGGGGAAACAGCCCTGGAAAAATGAAAGAATATTCTGAGTCATACGTAGGGTGTTTTGCAGAAACCAGTAGCAATTTTCATCCAAGAATATTAAGGATATACTTAAAATTCCCCAGTGTCCTCCTTGCCATCTGACTCGGTTCCACTACCATGAATTAAAGAAAACGTTTGTTTTCTTACAAAAGTAAGAAATACTTTTGTATTTTGTTACAGATATTTTGTAGATACTTTGTTACACTCTACCTCTTCTGGATTCTTATGAGGTCCATCCGTTTTGACATCCCAAAGAGCCTTATCACGTAAATGGATATTTCTGTTTCTTAGTTCCCCAGATTCTGTTCCTAAGCATTCACAGATGTCCCCTAGAGTCATGTTTTAGGGGTTTGGTAAACAAGTTCAATTTCATGTTTGCCCTCAAAACTCCTTTCTTTTTTTTTTTTAAGATTTTATTTATTTGACAGAGAGAAATCACAAGTAGGCAGAGAGGCAGGCAGAGAGAGAGGGGGAGAAAGCAGGTTCCCTGCAGAGCAGAGAGGCCGACGCGGGGCTCGATCCCAGAACCCTAGGATCATGACCTGAGCCGAAGGCAGAGGCTTTAACCCACCGAGCCACCCAGGCGCCCCCAAACTCCTTTTGTTTTAAAAACTGTGGGCAGCTCTCCACCCCAGGTCTGTTAGCCTGTGGAATGATCTCCGCTGGGATAAACGGTTAGGGAATGGAGAGACTCTGTGTCTACTTCCCATGGGAATGGCTTTCCTCCCACCCGTCAGAGCATCATGGAGCTAGAAGAACACTTGAGTGGAAGGAAAGATGTGGAGAATAAGGAGCCAAAAGGAGAAAGGAATCAGTTGGAAATGCCTACTCCATGCCAGGAATCCTCCTGGGCACTTGTGTAGGCAGAGTCCTTAACATAAGCACAGAAATGGACTGAAGCAGATTAAAGCAGGAAAAAAAAAAAAAACCCACAGCAACATCATTCTGAGGCTATTGGTTAGTGCACAGAATTCTCAGAAAGATTAGATAACCAGACAGAGCAAATAGGAACAAATGGGGCTTTGCAGTCAGAGAATAACAGAAAGCTTGCCACAGAATGGGTTCAGTTCTTAAAAAAAAAAAAAAAAAAGAAGAAGAAGAAAAGAAAAAGTCTGTGCCAGCACCTTTATTTATTTGTTTTTTAAAGATTTTGTTTATTTATTAGGAAAGAGAGTGAGAGAAAGCAGGGGAGTTCCAATATATGTTATATATTTTGTTCCAATATATGTTATATATTTACATATATAACATATAATATATATAATATATATATATAACATATAATATATGTTATATATTTAGCTAGTCCCCTCTGGATAGGTTCTTGACAGTTGTGTTTCGTTTGGCAAATTCCTTACTGAGTGCAGAGCCCAATGCGGGGCTCGATTCCAGGACCCTGAGATCATGACCTGAGCCAAAACCAAGAGTCGGATGCTTAACCGACCGAACCCCTGTGCCAGTACCTTTAAAGTCCAGAGCTTGCAATGCTGACCCCTCTGGGCGGGACACCCAACACTGAGGCTGAGACTATTTTCCCTTGCTCATGGCTGTCATCCCAGCCCCACGTTGGTACTTTCTCCCAGCTTCAGTTCCTCTCTCTACCCTCACTTAAAGCCTAGGAGCATGAGCATCTGATTAACTGAGTGTACGTCACCAACCCAAACCCACCCGAGTTCCACATCAGCTCTTGATATATTGTCTTAGCAACCCCATGAGAGGGTATTTCCACCATCTTTTAACAAATCTTTGGACAAATGGAGGTTCTGAGAGAACAGTTATTGGACTGAGGTCAGGCAGTGAGTGAGCAACCTAACTAGGGTAGAACCCTGGTCTCCTTTCTTATCTGTTATACCATGATATCTCTTATACACCAGGCATTGCACTGAGCCTCAGACACAACAATTCTATGAGCTAGGCACGATTATACCCATTTCACAGATAAAGAGATGGAGGGTCACTCAAGGTTCTTAATTTGTAAGTGACAGGAGGCTTGGCGGCATGACATCAGTCTGTCCTTGAGCCACACTCCACGGTGCTGACTCTTGGAGAAAGAGAGAAGCTGGATGCCTCCTCTTTCTCATGCTTTCAAGTCTTTGTCAGGCAGACCTGGTGGGGCACGCCAAGTGAGCCCCCCAGACACTCATCTCAGCCAATAGTGTACTAATCCCTCCATCACCTTAGGTTGGAAGCTTGGAGTATTCTCAGATCCTAGCTTCTCACTCCCCATAGGATGAGTTGGCAACTTCTTTTTCACATGCAAGATGTGTCTTTAATTTCTCCTCCTCCTTCCTGCCCACAGCCGCATCTCTGGTCCAGGTCTGATTACTTTATTCCAGTGATTTTTTAAAAATGTTTTTGAAAGAGAGCGAGAGTCTGAGCAAGTGTGAGAAAGAGGAGAGAGAGAGAGAGAGATACTCTTAAGCAGGTTCCTTGCCCAGTGCAGAGCCCAACATGGGGCTCCATCTTACAGCCCTGAGATCATGACATGAGCCAACATCAAGATTTAGATGCTTAGCCAAGGGACGCCACACAAGCACCCTGATACCAGTAATCTTGCACTGTCTTGTCCATTGGTCTCCCTGTCATCACACTCCCCTGGAGCCCATCTGCTTGCTAGCAGCCAGTGGTGGACATCTCCACTCAGATGCCAGATCCAAACCAGCCATGGCAAATGCTGCTATCTTCTGAAAGGGCTGTGTGACCCACGACCTGGGGAGGGTATCTGCTGGGTGGGGGAGGGTGTGCTTCAGGATTTGGCTGTGCCTGAATGTATTCCTGGCCATTTCGCCATTTTGCAAAGCACCTCAAGAATAAAGCAGTAACTAGTGTTTGCACAGTGGAAAGGCAGAAAGACCAGGGGTCTTTTGGGGATTGAGCACTCCATGCCTGCAGCCTGCCTTCCTCTGAATTTCCAGTTAAGTGATGAATCTCCTCGTTGCTTCTGCTGCTTTTAGTTGGGTCTTTGTTACTTGTAGCCGAAAGCATGCCGTTGACAGTCAGTACAATCTACTGATTCCCCTCCTCTGTGGCTTTGTACCTTTGCCATCAAGTCCACACTCCTTACCTGGATTCCACAATGTGTGAAGCCTCTGCTGATCGGTGCATCAGCCCCTGGGTCTCAGACTCTCCCAACCTCTTTCCTAGGCCCTCAGCTTGCAATTATACAAACTCACCTCCTCTTTCCCCAAAACGTGCTGCACGTCTATGCTGTTTCTTTTCTAGAATGTTCTTTTGTCTCTTTCTCCATCTTCTTTTCATCTTTCAGGATCAGCTCAGGCAGAATTACAGAGTCTGTTAAGTGTCTCTGGGCACTTGGAGTCTGTGTTTCTGGTGCTTTCTGCCTCCCCACGCACAATCACAGGCACTTACATTCCTGCCCCTCTGCTAAAACATGAGCTCCTTAAAGACAAGGGTTATAGTTCACCAAAGGTTATAGTGAACCTATAGTTCATCCACCTTTTTCCTCTGGTACCTTGTGCAGGCAATGATTCTATATGTAGTCATAAAATATTTTATTTACAAAGTTAATTTATCTGAGAAAGAGAGAGAGGGAGCACACATGCATGGGGGCTTTAGGAGCGGAGGTGGGGGTCGGTGGAGAGCACATGCAAATGAGGGGAGGGGCGAGGAGCATGGGGCCCAACTCCGGGCTTGATCTCACCACCCTGAGACCATGACCTGAGCCAAAATCAAGAGTCGGAGGCTTAAAAAACTAAGCCCCCCCCCCCGCCCCGGCGCCCCTGTACTAGCGGAATTTTTACTGCAAAGTCTTTGTTCGTTCAGATTGTAGATAACTTGGCATATGGCTATTAAGCATTATTTATTTTCATTAAAAAGTAGAGCAACATTATCAATAATAATTTCTTTAGGATTTTGCAGTTTAAATGCTCTTAATGTATGGTATCCCAGCTAATCCACACGTATTGCTACGACAACGATACTACCTGCGCTTCAGAGATGAGGAAGCTGCACGCCCCACTGAAGTGTATTTGTTGAGTGCCTACAATTTGCATAACGTTATATAAGAGTCAGGCTGTGGAGGGAGGTTGCCAAGGGGTAAAAACCACAGTCTCTCTCTTCACAGAGCTTGCAATTTACTTGGGGAGGTAAGAAACAATGCAGCATATTTCTGTTGCAAGAGACGAGAGCAGGGATGCCTGGGTGGCTCAGTGGGTTAAGTCTCTGCCTTCAGCTCAGATCACAGTCTCAGAGTGCTGGGATTGAGCCCCGCATTGGGCTCTCTGCTCGGCGGGAAGCCTGCTTCCCCCTCTCTCTCTGCCTGCTTCTCTGCCTACTTGTGATCTCTCTCTGTCAAATAAATAAATAAAATCTTAAAAAAAGAGAGACAAGAGCAATGCAGCACAATAGTGAAGGCATGTTGATGGCAGTAATTTATGACATAGAAAAAGAGGAGTACGAAACAGAAGTGTTGTAAGATTAAGATGGAAGATAACACTGTGGGCTGGCAGTGGGTGTCCGTGAGTGATCTTCCAAAGAAGAACTGAACCAGGGGCACTTGGCTGGCTCAGTTGGTAGAGCACATGACTCGTGATCTTGGGGTCATGGGTTTGAGCCCCAAATTGGAGGTAGAGATTACTTTAAAAAAAAAAATTAAACCTGGGGGCACCTGGGTGGCTCAGTGGGTTAAAGCCTCTGCTTTCAGCTTGGGTCATGGTCCCTGGATTCTGGGATCGAGCCCCGCATCGGGCTCTCTGCTCAGTGGGGAGCCTGCTTCCCTTCCTCTCTCTGCCTGCCTCTCTGCCTACTTGTGATCTATCTGTCGAATAAATAAATAAAATCTTAAAAAAAATTAAACCTGAATTTTAAGGAGCAATGGGATTATTATCAAATGGAAAAAGGGGAAAGACATTCCCTTTGGAAAGTGAAGGCTTAGCACCGTGCAAAGAAGAGAGGATAGAGAAAGTCCCAAGGAAATGAATTAGTGTTTGGATGGATGGAAGGATGGATGGATGGATGGATGGATGGATGGATGATAGACAGATAGACAGACAGATAGTTAAGATAGGTGGGTGAGTGGGTAGTTAAATGAATAGAGTATAGAGAGATAAATCCATAGATATTTGAGGCTGGACTCATTTAACTGTCTCCCAACCCAGAAACATGATACGGAGTTAGTTGTATTCTTTTTGCCAAGCAACTTCGCTTTCCTTGTCCAGCTGAAAGAAAGGACTTGCGGATATCCAAAGTCACATTGGATGAAGACATTTGAATGTGGTCAGGACTGCAAGGAGGCATGCCTGCGGTTAGGATGTAATCAGGCCAGTGTGGGTGTGTTTTCTCACAAACACGTGTGCAGAGACACACATAAAAATTTGGGGTTTTCCTTTTCCTTTACACTGTGTCAAGCCAGGCTTTTGTTTTGACTGAATTGTCCCTTTCCGATTTCCCATGTATGGGAGCCCAAAGCCTCACAAATTGGCATAAATGAGATACTGGGACCCACAATGATGATGGTAGTAAGTGTTTACCTAACTTGGGCAAAGGATACAATTTAGCTGGTTGGGGGAAAAGGATATTCCTCATGGGGAAGTGGTTTTGGCTCTTCAGTCCCATCCTTATTTTTGGACAGAATCCTGTCCTAGATTCGTGGGCTCGTGTGATCAGCAAGAGGTGGGAGTTTCCCCGCCTCTCGCTTTTAATCCCTAACAATGGATGAAGCCATATTATTGGCAAAAGAGTCTGATTTCTTCCTAGTCCACAATGGAACCTATCGTCTAGGTTCCTGGGACTGACTTTCTGGTTGGGTCACAGAAGTGGGGGCCATGTGTCCAAACACAGTGCTTTTCCCTCTAGGATTTTTCCTGTGGTGGACCTAGCTCTGTCTAACCCACTGTTTGAACTCAGCTTAAAACTTGACATTGTTCTGGGGCGCCTGCATGGTGCAGTCGGTTGAACAGCTGACTCTTGATTTTGGTTCAGGTCATGATCTCAGGGTCCTGGCATTAAGCCTTATGCTGGGCTCTCTGCTCAGCAGGGAGTCTGCTTCTTCCTCTATCTTTCCCCCCTCCCCTGCTCATGCTCTCTCTCTCTCAAATAAATAAATAAGATCTTTTAAAAATGTGCCATTTTTCTCCATTTTCAAATATTTCCCAGCCTAAAATGCCTTGAGTAACCTTCCGTCCAATGTCTTGTGGTTTCTTTGTGAAGGTTTTTCTGGAAGACACTGGAGTTTGCTTATGCAAGCCATTCCTGCCCCCACACTCCTGCTGCCTCCAACTTTGGAAGCTGGAAATCCAAATACCGAATTCCCCTATCTTCCTTCAGTTAGACGTGGCCGTGTGACCCGGTTTGGGCTGATGATAAGAGGAGGGTGTCCTCCTGGGGCTTCTGGGAGAATTTCTCTTCCTTATATAAGGGATAAGTTGAGAGCTCACTGTCCTTGTCTTTCCCTCCTTTATCTACCATGGATGCAGAAATGAGGTCTAGAGCTAAGACAGCTATCCCGGGATCATGATGCTACAAGCATGTGGAAGAAAAGCTGACACACTAAGAATAGAAGAATAAAAAGGGGCACCTGGTGGCTCAGTTGGTAAAGCTCCTGCCTTCGGCTCAGGTCCTGATCCCAGAGTCCTGGGATTGAGTCCCGCATCGGGTTCCTTACTCAGCAGGGAGCCTGCTTCTCCCTCTGCCTGCCATTCCCCCTGCCTGTGCTCTCTCTCTGACAAATAAATAAATCAATCAATGTCCACATCCTCTAAATCTTTGCTGAGTTGTCTGATACCTGCAGCCAGACACAGTCCCAATGAATGGTCTGCCCAAGCTTGGCTAAAGAATGGTGGTGAGGAACAAGAAGGTGGGATTGTGGATCCCAGAGACTGACCTTGGAAAACACTAGGGGGTGGGAAGCCAGAAACATGGGGAATGGTTGATGAATTTCTTTCTTTTTAAGAATATTTTATTTATTTGTTTGAGAGAGTGAGAGAAGACAAGCAGAGGGAGGGGCAGAAGCAGAGGGAGAACTTCCTTAGACTTCCTGCTAAGAAGGGAGCCCAACGTGGGGCTTGATCCCCAGACCCCGGGATCATTACCTGTGCCACCTGAGCACGATGGTAGAAGGATTCTTCTGACCATCTTCCTATTTGAGTGTCCCTAATTTCTGCAACTTCAAGTACCTTTTCAATGAAGTTGTAATGCATTAAATCCCTTTATAGGAAATCTAAGATACTCTTGTGGTAAATGTCACCTGTGCCCTCCATCAGAAGCAAGTTAAAATGTATCCTTTCCCTGAATCAAGTTGCACAAGGGTATGGATTTCTGGCTGTTTTCCTCAGCGTTTCATTCTCAAGTTCCTGAGCAGTGCCTTGCACATAGTAGGTGCTCATTAAATAGTTGTCGAATGAACGAATTATTGAGACTTTGCCTTAAGAGGCTGTTGTTAGCTTGAAAGCAGAAGGTTTAGCAAATTAAAGATGATGAGGTTTAGGGGGGCTCCTGGGTGGCTCAGTCGGTTGTGTCCAACTCTTGATTTCAGCTCAGGTTGTTATCTCAGGGTCGTGAGATTGAGCCCTGCATCCCGCTCTATGCTAAGCAAAAGGCCTGTTAAAAGTTTCTCTCTCCCAGGGATGCCTGGATGGCTCAGTGGGTTAAAACCTATGCTTTCGGCTCAGGTCATGATCCTGGGGTCCTGGGATCGAGCCCTGCATCGGGCTCTCTGCTCAGCAGGGAGCCTGCTTTCCTTCCTCTCTCTCTGCCTGCCTCTTTGCCTACTTGTGACATCTGTCTGTGAAATAAATTAGAAAAAAAAAAGTTTCTCTCTCCCTCCCCCTCTGCCCCTCCCCACCTCAAGCTCTCTCTCTCTCTCAAATAAATAAATAAATCTTAAAAAAAAAAACCATGAAAGTATGAGGTTTGTGATCTGATCATATGGTTCAATGGTAGATCTCACGTTGCTTCCTTTAAGGCCTTTTAAATTATACTCTTGAGGTCTGTCCTATCCACAGAGACCCTAAAACTAGTTGAAAAGGTACGGGTTATGGAGAATGGTATCAGAAGAAGTGACCACTCCCTGTGACCTTCCAGGAAAATTCTACTGGATTTTGAGATGAGTCCAAAATAAGGAAAGCCTAGCATAGGGATATTTTTTTAGGACGGAATTCTGCATAGTCGATGTGGGAAGCCTCTTTCATTTTGTTTAATTGTACAGTAACTATAATGTGCTTTAACAGGCTGGTCCAAAACTACCCTCCCTCCTCACACCTTACTCACATGCCCTGCCTTGTATCTGACCCTCTCCTAGTCAACCGTCAAGACCCAGAGGGACCTTTGCCAACTCCTCACCCTAGCCCACTCGATGTAGGGACAGTTGCTCTCATCCCAGGCACCCCACAGGCCCTTGTTCCTGCCTCCCTGACAGCATCTTGTCCAGCTGTCCCACACGCTGGGATGATGACATTCTCATCTTTTTGCCTCTAGTACATAATGACGGTTGTTGCCAACATTTACCAAAACTCGTTCCATGCCAGACCCAGTTCTAGGTGTTTTATGCATATTGACTCATTTACTTTTCCCAATAACCCCGAGGTAGGTACTACTGATAATCCCATTTTATAGATGGGGAAATTAAGGCACAGGGAGCTTCACGTCTTGCCTGCAGGTCATTGGGCCGGTGGGTAGCAGAGCAGAATTCATAATGCTTCTCTCTTAGCCATTCCGTTATGCTTCCCTTCGTGAAGGCAAGCATGTTGGAGTATGACTTGAGTCGTTAAGGATGACTTGAGTAGCTCGTTTAGCGAACGCGACGCTACTGGGTGTTGGCGCTGTCCTAGGTACCAGAGATGGAGTCCAGAACATGGCGGGAAGCCTACTGTCCTCTTGGGGTTGACATTCTGGTCCCAGCGAGGGGAAAGCCAACAGAGAGGTGAAAAAAAAAAGGATGGACCCACAGTTACGGAAATTGGGCAGGCCTGCTGCAACTTTCCCGGGCTGAGGATGGGAAGGGGCCCTTCCCCACCACAGGGCGCTACTACCAGAATTCCACAGACAAGGCAGCCTGAAGATGAAGGGATCACTGCAGGAGACTTCACAAAACCCACTGGGCAGAGATCAGTCGGAACCATGAAAGGGAGGACGAAAGAGGGGAGAGCAAAGCGGAAAAGAGCGACGGGGGACTGAGGAGCACGCGTCTGTGCCGCACGGAGAGAATAGGTGCTTAAAGAGCAGCCTGGGAACACTGGCAGGGCGGGAAGCAGAGCCCACGGTAATGAAAGGGATTCTCACGAGTGCCTGGAAATAGGCTGGTGGTGATTGTACGGGGCGAGCTCAAAAAGGCTTTGTTCTTCTGTCGAATAAGAAAAGCCATTGTGGGGCACGGGAAATAAGGAGCTTGTGTGTGTATGTGTGTGTGTGTGTGTGTGTGTGTGTGTGTGAGAGAGAGAGAGAGAGAGAGAGAAGGGGGGGACGTTCCCTACCCCAAATGCAGAACGATCGTCACTAGCAATTCTGTACTGTGTACATAGCCAATGGGTAGGGCTGGAACTGCCCCCTTGGGGTGTCCCCGATAAAGCCAGGCTTTGGGAGGTTGAGATGTGGTGTGTCTTACTCACGGCACATGAGTTTCTGTGAACCAGGATGACCGGGAGTTCAGATCACCAGGAGGGCATCGCACCCTGCTTTGGGGTCCCAGCGCCCACCAGCCAGGGGGCCAGGGGCCAGGGAGAAGCAGGGACTGAGTGCCCCTAGGGACCTCCAGGTGAGGCAGAGAACCAGGGAACAGGGAGCACGGTGGCCCCGAGGGAGCCCTTTGTGACCCCAGAAGCTACAGGGTCCTATTGTCTGGCTCAAGGGAAGACTAGAGAGTGACAGGGGCTGCACAGAACAGCAGCTGGAATCTTCCACCTTTCTGGCCCTCTCCTGCTGCTGGGGGGCAGTGTGAGGCAGCACTGTAGAGTGTGGGTTCTAGAGTCACCCCCACGGCCAAATCCAGGCTTCCTTGCTTTCTACAGGGTGGCTTTGGGCAAACTCTAAGTTCTGTTTCTGCCAATACAAAGTGGGCACAGGAAGAAGCCCCCTCGTGGTGGTCTAGGGGGAGGAAAAAGCTGAGAAGAACTTTATGGAGGACATAAAGAAGTATGTAGAGTAGAGTCAGCTCTCAATAAACATAAGTAATAGTTCTTACTCATATCGCCCTTGGGGTTGTCTGGCACCGGAAGGGCACACACTCCTTGGGATACACAATTTCCTTTCTTTCGGTAGTTTCAAGAACAACCAAAGTTTTTCAGGACAAAATAAAGTCTCGGGACAAACCTTACAGTGAAGTCCCAGTCCCCTCAGTTGCTGCTTCCTCCCTCCTCAGTCCTGGGAAGTGCTAAGTGGGTCTCCAAGGTGGGAGGGTGTCACCCTGGGCTCATAATTCCCAGGACGGATGGCTGCAAACAAGCAAGCCCAATTTGTCACCCATTCTTCAAAAGTTCCAACCACCCAGGTGGTAGGTTGTCATGGTGGAGGGGGACATTGGAACAGTCCCTGCCCCCCACCCCCCACCCCCATGACTCAGTGCTGCCTAGACTCTGCACAGCCAGGACAACTGTCCTCTGTCTGCTCACTGCTGAGTTTCTCCCTTGGATCTAAGAGAGGGTGGGCATTGGGGAACCGGAGGGGTGATTTGCATCACATTTGGAAACAGAATTTTGGCAGCTCTTGTTAGGTGCCAAGGGTTTTGTGAAGGGCACTCACGCGAAAGAGGAAAAAACAAAAGGAAATATTCTGGGAATTCCCAGTTAGTTCTTGGCACCGGTGGGAATCTTAATGCTCTAGGAAGCCTCTCTGTGCATCCCCATCTCCTCTCCCAACAACCCGCCCCTTCCTCCTAACACTTTCCAGCTTTTGTGAGTGCCTGCGGCTAATTTGAGCCCGAAACATGCTCCCAGAGGTTCCAGTGGTTCCCCTGGGTCCCCTCCTCCCAGGAGACTATGTGTGTAGAGTAGGTGAGCTCAGAGGGGGAGCTCATGCCCTGTCTGAACCTCTCTGCAGTGTGCTGGCAGGTAGAGACCTTGCGGACCAGGGAGCCCACTGTGGACCTTGTTCTCACTAGTGTTCCTTGGCTTTGCTGCTGCTTCCTAACAATGCTAAATGGGGCTGGAAGGGCAGCTACCCCTTTGAAGTGTTGGGAGGATAGAATGACTATTATTTACCCAAAACGGCTTAGGACAGTGCCTGGTCCATATAAGCACTCAGTAAATGTCAGCTATTTTCTGGAGCACATTATTTGCTCAGAGTAAATGACTTTTGGGGCGGCTGGGTGGCTCAGTGGGTTAAGCACCTGCCTTAGGCTCAGGTCATGATATCAGGGTCCTGGGATCCATGCCTTGAGTCAGGCTCCCTGCTTGGTGGGGAGCCTGCTTCCCCTTCTCCCTGGCCCCGCCTGTGCTCTCTCACTATCTTTCTCTCTCTCTTTCAAAATAAATAAATAAAATCTTAGGGGGAAAAAAAAGAGAATTCTTTAGTTATTCTAGATCTTACACATTTCCTTATAAAATTTAGAGTCAACTTGTTAATTTCTACCAAGCAGGGCTGGGGTGGAGAAAGAGAGAGAGGGAGAGAAAGGAAAATGTATGGAGAGGATTCAGGAAGGAGGCATTAAGGAAGAAATGTAAAAGGCTGTAGTCATTTTTAGTTTGGATTGTGCCGAATCTCTAAATTAATTTGGGAGGAGCTGATACCTTTATGCTACTGCATCTTCTAAGCCATGAACGTGTTATGTCTTTGTTTTAGGTGTTTTTAATAGCTCATAATAAAAAAAGTTCCTTATTTTCTCTGTAGAAGAAAACAACATGATTTGTCTTATATGCAGCCAGAACTTGATTTTTTAAAATTGTTCATTAACAAACATATAATTTTTTTAAAAAGATTTTATTTATTTATTTGACAGACAGAGACCACAGGCAGGCAGAGAGGCAGGTAGAGAGAGAGGAGGAAGCAGGCTCCCCACCGAGCAAAGAGCCCGATGTGGGGCTCGATCCCGGGACCCTGGGACCATGACCCAAGCTGAAGGCAGAGGCTCAACCCACTGAACCACCTGGGCACCCCCAAACATATAATTTTTAAAAAAATAATTTTTCAACCTGTTGAAATCATTTTCAACCTGTTTCAACCTGGTACACAAGGATAATTTACTTTTGCATTTTGATTTAGAAAGGTTTTTTGGTGGGGGTGCCTGCATGTCTCAGTGGGTTAAGCCTTTGCCTTCGGCTCAGGTCATAATCCCAGGGTCCTTGGATCGAGCCCCGCATCGGGCTCCCTGCTCAGTGGGGAGCCTGCTTCCCCCTCTCTCTCTGCCTGCCTCTCTGCCTACTTGTGATCTCTGTCTGTCAAATAAATAAATAAAATCTTTAAAAAGAAAAAAAAAAGATTAGAAACACTGCCCAATTTCCCATCTGACAGCTCCCTTCTAAAAAAAAAAAAAGAAAGAAAGAAAGGTTTTTTTGGTGAAGAAACTTTTGGTTTGGGATGAGTTTCGATTTACAGAAAAGTTGCAAAGGATACAGAGTAGTCCCCTCTCTCAATTTCCTCCACTGCTAACATCCTACATAATCATGGCACAGCTCACAAAGCTAAGAAATCAGGGCGCCCGGGGGGCTCGGTCTGTTGAGCATCCAACTCTTGATTTCAGCTCAGGTCATGATCTCAGGGTCATGAGATCGAGCCCCACTTCGGGCTTCCTGCTCAACGCGGAGTCTGCTTGGGATTCTCTCTCTGTCTCCCTTTGCCCCTCCTGCTCATGCTTTCTCTCTCTCTCTCAAATAAACAAATAAATCTTTAAAAAAAACCCTAAGAAATCAACACTGATACATTACCAAAATATAAACTTGAGATTTTATTTGGATCTCATTATTTTTTCCAGTAGTGTCCTTTTTTTTTTTTTTCGTGGTTCCAAGATACAAATTTTGGTATTTCATTGCAATTAGTGTATTTTGAATTTTGAAAACAGTTACCTGCTAAGTCCTCTTATTAATTCTAATGCTTACATATGGATTCCTTGGAAAATTTCATGTCTACAACCAGCGGAAAATGACAGTTTTGTTCCCCCCTTTCCCATCCTTGTCTCTTTTGCTCTTTTGTTTTCTTTTCCTGTTGTATTATATCAGGTAGGACTCTGATCTATAGCAATAATGGTGGTGGGAATCCAGCCTCATTCCTGGTCGTAAAGGAAAAGCTTTCAACCTTTCACCATTAGGGTCTGATGTTTTTCTAAGCCTTTCTGCAAAGACTCCGTATCAGATCATGGAAGTTCCCTTTTATTCCTAGATTAAGGAGCATTTTTAAAAAATGGTGAATGGGTGCTAAGTTTTATCAAACATTTCTTTCTGCACCGTTGAAATGACCATGATTCTTCTCCTTTAATCTGTGTATGTGGAGTTTTTTTTTTTTTTTTTTTTTTTTTTTTAAAGTAGGCTTCACACCCAACGTGGAGGCCAAACATGGGGCTTGAACTCACGACCCTGAGATCAAGACCTGAGCTGAAATCAAGAGTCAGGTTCTTGGGGCACCTGGGTGGCTCAGTGGGTTAAAGCCTCTGCCTTCAGCTCAGGTCATGGTCCCAGGGTCCTGGGATCGAGCCCCGCATCGGGCTCTCTGCTCAGCAGGGAGCCTGCTTCCTCCTCTCTCCTCTCTCTCTGCCTACTTGTGATCTCTGTCTGTCAACTAAATAAATAAAATCTTTAAAAAAAAAAAAGAGTCAGGTGCTTAACCAACTGAGCCACCCAGGCACCCCTAGGTATGTAGAGTATTAACACTAATTGATTTTTTAAAAAGATTTTATTTTATTCAAAGATTTTATCTATTGAGGGAGAGAGAGAAGGAGCATGAGCAAGGGGGCAGAGAGAGAGGGAGAAGCAGACTCCTCAGTGAATACAGAGCCTGATGCAGGACTCAATCCCAGGATCCTGGGATCATGACCTGAGCCAGTCAGATACTTAACCAAATGAGCCACCCAGGTGCCCCCAACACTAATTGATTTTCTAATGTTCAATCAAATTTACAATCCTGGAGATAGTCAGCCTTACCCCAAGATACATCCTTTTCTTTATATATTGCTGGATTCAGTTTCCCAACATATTTTTAGAGGGTTTTTTGTTTGTTTTTTTCTTTTATGTTCGTGTTGTCGGTTGAGATTGACCTACAATTTTAGTTTTGATATCAGAGATCACACTGGATTCATAAAATGAGCTGGGGGCACGGGCTTTTCTTTACTTCGCTCTCTGGAAGGGCTTGGGTACGTTTGGAATTCATTCTTCTCTGAACACTTCCCTCCCATCGGTATCTAGAGGCAAGAAACTTGAGGGGTCATGTCTTGAGAGTCTCACGACCATCCGTACTGTCCTGGTTTTTCCCAGAGCCTCAGTGGTTTTTCCCAGAGCCTCAGGGGACTCTCGTGGATTACACTAACCATTTACAGTAATAAGTAGAGCACATACATGTCTGTCTTGTCCTCTCAGGGCTCCGTAACTCCAAGGAGCAGGTCATGTATACCAGTCTTCGCTTAAGCTGAGCAGGAAAATTCGTTTGTTTTTTTGTGTGTTTTGTTTTTTAAGATTTTATTTATTTGACAGAGAGCTAGAGAAAGCCATAGAGCACAAGCAGGGTGGGGATGGAGAGAATGCTAGAAGGAGAAGCAGGCTTTGCACCAAGCAGGGAGCCCAATGCAGGGCTTGATGCCAGGACCCTGAGACCGTGACCTGAGCCAAAGACAGACGCTTAACTGACTGAGCCACCCAGGTGTCCCATGGAAACTCGTTTTTGTAAGCTTGTGGGATATGTGGTGGCTGGGGAAGGTGCCCCCGTGGGCTTGCTTTCTGGACTGGGAAGGAGATGGGGAATTAACGAAAGCCAAGGTATAGAGCCCCAGGTGCCCGGTGTAGCAGTGACATTCACGTTCCCTCCCCAAGCCATTCCTTGGAGTCCCAGTCAGAAGCTGCAGAATCAGTATCCAAGTGACTGCTCCTTGCCCCACAGCCTCCCTGCATCCCTCTCCTCTCCTGCTTGGCCATGACATTGCCAGCATCTTCTGTGATGGGGACGCCAGCACAGCCCTCTGGGAGGGCAGGGTGTGACACGCACAGGGAGGCTGGTCAGGGCACATTCCAGGAAAAGAAGTGAGAGAAGGTTTCCTTTTCCTTTTTCCTTTACTGCACCCTGGGGAGGGCTGCCTTACTGGGGGCAGGTTGAGGGGACGCCAGGGAGAGGAGTGGGTAGGAGGGGGTCTCTGTATGGCTTTCCAAAGCTCGGGCCACAGAAGGTTCCTTTCAAGCCTTAGCTGAAGTCCTGTGTTAGTGGTTCTCAAAAGTTTTGTTCTCAGGACCCCTTTTTCGTTTTAGAGGAACCCTGTGTGGATCGTATCTACTGATATTTACTGTACTAAAAAATAGAACTGGGAAATTTAAGCATATTTAATTTATTTAAAATAACGATAATTATGGGACACCTGAGTGGCTCAGCTGGTTAAGCATCAGACTTCGGCTCAGGTTAGGATTCCAGGGTCCTGAGATCAAGCCCTGCCTTGGGCTCCCTGCTCAGTGGGGAGACTGCTTTTCCCTCTGCCTGCCATTCTCCCTGCTTGTGCTTCCTCCTGCTCTCTCTCTGACAACAAATAAATCTTCAAAAAAATGAAATAAAAATTAACCCATTAAAATGAACACAAAAAATAAACTTTCATGAAAAAAAAATCAGCGCAATTTCCAAAATAAAGAAAAAAACTAATGAGAAGAGCAGCATTATTTTGCAATTTTCCTAATCTCCTTAATTTCTGGCTTAATAAAAGATAGCTGATTTTCATGTCTGCTTCTAGTATTAGATCTATTACAGTAAGTTTTGCTTTGTTTTGTTTTGCTAAAGTACGTGATGAAAATTTAAGCTCATGTAGATATGTATTGGAAAGGAGGAATTTAAATTTTATTTATTTATTTTTAAGGTTCGATTCATTTATTTGAGAGAGAGACAGCACAAGCTGGGGGTAGTGGCACAGGAGGAGGGGAGAGCAGCCTCCCCACTGAACAGAGAGCCTACCCCAGGGCAAATTTGTTGGAGGGGGGATACTCCATCCCAGGACCCTGGGATCACAACCTCAGCCAAAGGCAGACTCTTAATCAACTCCGCCACCCAGGCGCCCCAAGGAGGAATATTTTAATAGCTTTTCAGATAATTAGGAGTGTTCCTCTTTGTTCACCAAAATTTGACCACTGGTAGTTTCTTAAAAGTGAGTTGCAGTGTGTAATCTAATACCCTTCAACTTTTATACTCAGTCCCGTTAAAATCCGTTGGCTTCTTTTGCACATTGAGTAGATCTTGTACCCATGCATGATTTTGTAGTATCATGCTCTGGTCCCTGGGAAAATACTGGCTCACTGAGTTCCACAGATATTCCAAATGTTAACACATTTCCTTGTACAGTATCAAAGCATCACATTTATTTCCATCACCCATAGTATCACCAGAAACATCTTTAAGTGTTGGGAAACTGTAGCACTCAGGGTGGCAGGTATAAGTTTTCAACAATTCAAACCTTCGGGACGCCTGGGTGGCTTAGTTGGTTAAGTGTTCTCAGGTCATGATCCCAGGGCCCTGGGGTCGAGTCCCGCATCTGGCTCCCTGCTCAGCAGAGAGCCTGCTTCTTCCTCTCCATATGACCCTGCTCCCTGCTTGTGCTCTCTCCCACTCTTAAATGCATAAAATACAATAAAAGAATATTTTAAGAATGTATTCAAGGGTTGTGGTTTAATAAAAGTAATACCATGTACTGCTAATTGAGGACATGCAGAAGGAAACCTGAATTTTGTGTTTCCTAAGAGCGCCAGGCAGAGAGAAGACAATGGTGCTAGGACAGTTTGGTGTGACTGCCTTGACTTGGCTTAAGGCACCAATAATTCACCACTGCTCTCGTGCCATCAGACTAACGTTGATACAGAGAAATAGGGACAGGATGTGAAACTGCAGTGAAATGCATGAATTGCAATGCATGCTGTCATGACCTGGAAGACGTAAAGATTTCCAGAGCTCCGTGGACCACACTCCAAGAATGGATGCACTATGACATCGACTCAAACGGATCTAGATGTTTGTATAACTCCCAAGAAGCAATAAGTCTTCAAGATGATGATGACGAAGATGATGGTGATTTCTATCACTTCCGAGTGAGGAATGTGCGTGTGCTGGGTCTTGTTTATCATTTCTCATGAATTGTCTCTTTTAATCCTCCTCCCCCCGCCTTTTTTTTTTTTTTTTAAATTTTGAGAGAGACATAGACAGAGAAAGAGAGAGAGAGCGTGAGCAGGGCAGGGGAGAGGGAGGGAAAAACTGATCCTCGCCCAACATGGGGCTCGATCTCATGACCTGAGATCATGACTTGAGCTAAAGTCAAGAGTTGGTCATTAACTGGCTGGGCCACCCACATATGCCCCCATCCCCCCATTTTTTAATGCACTGATGCTTTATTGGCTGGTTTCCCCTTGGGCAGCAAGAGTGAGGGGAACAGGGAAGAAAGGGAGGAAGAACAGACATTTGATGGTGCTACCAAGCTGCCCTCGCTGGTTATGGGGTCATGCAGGATTTCTCTGGAGAGGCCATCTTGAGCCGTCCAATGCAGGCCAGTGGCCATCCGAGCTACTGTCCTCTGTGCTGTGCTTCAGGGACCCAGGCCACCTCCATCCTGGAAGCCTCCATCTCTGCCATCCTGGCTCCAGTTCTGAGATGGACTCTGTCCTTATTTTCATTTCACCGATGGGATGACAAGTTTGCTATGCCCAAGACCGTCTGGCTAGTGAGCTGGGGAGCCATGAGATGTCTCTTTGGCTCTCCTGAACAACCTGGGTGGGGAGGGAATGAAGACAGTAGGACTGGGCATGGAAGATGCTAGATCGTGATGTATCCACAAGAGAGGTCTCAGCTGATCCCACACACGTGGGGTGATGGGGTGGGACTCCGGAGCTGGCTGTTACCTTGCTTTGAGCAAGGGGATCAGCCTTTACCCCTTCTCTGCCTGACCACTGGATTGTAGGCTTCCCTGGGGAAGGGGGCATGACCCTGGGTGAGCTGTAATTCCTGGTGGTAGCGGGGGGACCTTAGCTGAGAGCTGTCGGCTACCAACATTCCCAGTAGGGGTAGCGATGGGACCCCGAGCAACTGAAGGGGGATCTGGGAGGACCACCACAATGCCCACTATAGGATCTATGGCTCAAGATCATTGAGTACTTTCCCCTAGAGCCTGACTCCCAATGCAGGGAGAGCTTCACCTCTGGGGGATGAAGACAGCTAGGATAATAGCTCTCTGTGAGCCCCACTGAGGCCAGTGGCTGGAATCATGCACAAGGTTCTAGCATCTTCAGGGTAGGAGGGGTCCTAAAACCATCAGACCCAAACTCACCTCCTCAGACTCCATCCGAACCACCCGGTGAACTGGATTTCTCTTCTGCCACTTAACCGTGGGCAAATCAGTCTCATCTCTGAAACAGAACTGGTAAGCTCACAATGCACCTCGCGGGATTATGGTGTTAATTGTCTAGGCATTTTGTGAAGAGCGAGCTCACCTGTTTCAGTGCTGGGCAACGTTCATGCTGAGGACGTCCTTCTTTTTATTAAGCAAGCACTTGGGGTATATCTCTTATACCTGCTGCTCTGGACCCGACCTCTCCCGGTGTCCCAGTACTAGCAGCGTTGGCATCCTGTGGGAACATAGGAGAAATGCAGATTCTCAGCCCCTCCCCAGAATGAATGAACCAGAAGCCCCGGGGCATGGGGCTCAGTGGTCTTCAGTTTCATGAGCTCTTCTGGGGACTCTGAGACCAATGGGTCTCAGATAAGTCTGCAGGTCACACCCGTACACAGCACTCACCACGCGTGTCCTGTTCCATGGTGGTCATTGGTCCGCCGACCACGAATCTGGATGCCACCCCGGTGTCAGATAAACTCACTATGTCTGGGAGGGACCCCGAATTCTGCACGGTGTTCCCAGGCTGCTTCTCTGGGCTTCATAAGACCAGTTTCCTCAACTACTCTCCAGGAAGTCATGTTTCTAACACCCCTACCTCTCCTACCCTGCGCTCCCCAGTTTAGGGTTCTAGAGACGTTATCCACTCCCTAGCCCTCAGCCTGCGTGGTCTCTGCTTTCCACCCTCTTTTCTCCCGTTCCTGGCTCTTGGCGCAGTTTCTTCCAGCATTTTCTCGGCTGGCTCTGGCCCCAGGGGAATTTTCAGATTGCTCATGCTTCTGGGAAATTCTTTAGGCAAGAGGAAGGAAATTGCTCCCGAGCGGGACAGTGCAATGAGAATCTGCCCATCCTGGCCTCAAGCCCTGGTGGGCCTCCAGCCCCCACCGCCCCCCTCTGGGGACTCCCGCCATGACCTTTGGAGTCACCCCAAATCTACACGAGTAACCTGGGGCTTTCCTCTCCGACGTCCCTTATAACATCCTGGGGCTGGAGGGTAGCGCAGAGCCAAAGACAGTTCCTTCCCTTGCTGGGAAGAGGGTGCTCCTAATTTGTGGCACTCCTCACAACCATCCCTCATCCCCACCACCTCCGGGTCTCCTCCCTAGTCTCCCAAGACTTCCCAGAACCAATGGATCTTCCCCCTCAAAAGGCTTTGTTCCAGAAAATCCTATAAACTGTGTTTGCTGGGAAGGAGCAGCACGGGGCCAGTTTCACACCTTAGCATCTCAGCAAGGATCCATCCATCAGATTAGTAAAGAGTCTGCGCGACCCCAGAGGCATAAAACTCACAGGTAGATAACTGTAAGACATTAGACAGCTCTTCACAGAGAAATGAAGACTCAGAGATTAGAAATTCCTTTTCATTACCCTGATCGGGGGCCTGTCTGACACATCATACGTTTTCACAGGGCTTTGATGGGTACTGATATAGTGGCTTAGGTCTTAATATCTTTTAGTAAATACGTTAATTTATAACCATCGATGTGACCATGCGTTGTTTGTGCCTTTGCCTTTTACCGTGTGCAAAACCCTCCAAGCACCCCTAGACTCTCTGGCTGTGTGACATCAGGCCAATTCTTAACCTCTCTGAGCCATGCCTATAAGGAATAAAGTAAGAGCCTGTGGCCAAGAGGAGTTTGATGAGACATGAGATGATGCGTGTAAAGCTCGTAAAAAAAAAAACACCTAGCACATAAAAAGATCTCAGTTAATGTTAGTGGCCCTTATCATAATTGTGCCTATAATATATCCTGACGGTCCTCTATTACTAAGCATTTTTGGTTCTTTGGAATGATTTTCTTATAAAAATGCTGATAGGAACAGTCATCCTTTCTGGCAACGTCTAAGGACTGCCTCATCCACACTAGAACATTCTAAGATGACAAAGAGCGGGCCAGCCCTTGACAGAGGTGGCCATTCCATGGGGGAGAGAAAGCAGCCCTCTCCGGGCCCAATGGGAGATGCTGTGGGTTCACAGACGGCCAGAAGAGAGCACCGGAGGCAGGTAATGATCAGGAACCGCTCGGGCGAGATGCTGACATTTTAGATAAATTTGGAATGCCTTTGAGAGGAAGGCACTTTTCCCACTTGTTATTTATTTCACGATTACGTTCCCAGTCCTTAGAATAGCTCTTGGCTGGTCTCCGTTCCCTATTGAAGACATGAGCGTCACTCGTCCCTGTGCGGGCCAATGCCAGCTGTGGGCCGGCCCTGGGTTCGGATCCCAGCCACGTCCTGATTTGGGACCAGATGTTCTGTCTGGCCCCACCCGGACCTCTCCTTCCTGACTCATGGAACAGGAAGCTCCTGGGCTTCTGGGCAGCGCCTCTGAGCCATGGTCTTCCTCCTCTGTCAGCAGTGAGAGGCCCAGCATGGAATTCAAGTCGCTGGCGGGGGAAGGAAATGATGTTATGTTAGGAGAAGTTAGACTCTTACTTAGCAAGAGTGTGGAAGGCCAAGGAGGTGTCTGCTGGGTCTGGAGGGCCAGCTGGTTGGACAGCGAGTGAGAAGAGCTATCCCATACATATCCTAGAGCTCAGAGTCGTAGGTCAGTGGCAGGGGCCCTATGGTGGAGGGGACAAGGTAAGTAAGTCAAGGGCAGAAGGGTTGGGGAAATGCCAACTGGCATTTCTTGGTGGCCCACTTTGTGCCAGGGGTTCAGAGCCGTCATGGGGACTGGCCTACACTTTGGCCATGAGAAGGCACCATCAGGCCACCTCCAGAAGTGACAAGCAGACTCAGTGGTCACCTGCTGGTGAGTTCTCATCGCTGGTCCCTCTGGGAGCAGGAGCCTTCCCTGATAGGAGGAAGAAGGAACACCCCTCCTTACTCTCCATTCATGGGGCTTGGGTGGGGTTGACCCCCCTGATTCGCACCCAACCAATCCTAAGCTCCCACCCTCCTACCACCTGGGGGCCTGACCATCTGGACAATCAGAGCCTGCGAGACCCAGGCCTGGGGCTCTTGCACAAGTGCCTGGGAAAGAGAATTTCTTTCCTCTCGGCTGCTGGTGTAAGATTTTAAGATAGAAGATAGAAGCGTGGCTGTTTTGGAATCGCCAAGAGGCAGGCTTCTTGGGAATAAAGTTAATTTAGAGGAAAGCGGAGCTGAGGCACGGAAAGAAAGAAAAATCAGAAATCATTGGAAAACCTAGACCTACCCCCATATCGGTGCGGTCCAGGCAGCTGGAAGGTTGACTACCCTTGGGGTTTTCATTGGGGTGAACCCGTAAATCTTCATTTTTGGTTGATGCTTGAGCTTTCTGTCAAAGCGGAATGAATTCTTAAGACCAGGGCAGAGCAGGGGAATTGGGGCCGGGCCAGCGAGCGACTTCCCTTCCCGTTATCCTCGCTGCCCCTACACTCTGAAGGATGTAAATCCTTATCCCTGAGAAGACCTCTCAGTTTGCTTTCTTGAATAAGCTGACCTAGTGGGATCGGTGGGCGGCTGGTGAGGGTGGGCGTCTGGCCCTACATACCCCTTATCTGTATGTACAGAATTGCAGATTGGTTTTAACTTGGATCCCACTGGTTCCACTTGATGCTGGTGAATGTTTAACAGGCTAACAAATAAAACAGCCCTGCATTGCAGGGTTCACGCATTTCTGTAGTGTTAATATTTCCACCACGAGCAGGGCAAGCCACCAGCGTGACATCACTGCATGCAGGCATTGGAGGAGATGCAAGGACCCCACCATTAAATAGGATTCCCACCACGCAGCCTTAACGTTGTCGATAACCTTAAGGCCAAAAGCAATAATAAAATGTGGCAAATAATTAAGAAGTCAAAAGTTTTGATTTTTTTTAGGACCTTTGTTTTTAATATACTTCATCTCCTTGTAAGTTTCTGTAATTTAATTTTTAGTATTATCAGGGTACAATGAGTGGCTCGGGAAATTTCCTAAAATGTTCACGGTCGGCTCTTGCGAGCTGGTACGAGTTGGTTCCAGTACACCTAGGGGGCCAACTGGATCCCAGAAGAAAGGACAAGGGTTCAAGAGTGATGCGTGCCTGTCTGTTCCGGTTTAAATAAAAGCAAAAGGACCTGGGAGCAATCTTAAAAGCCTGAATTTGGTGAAGGTCTATATCCGGAGGCGTGCAATGAAACTGAAAGTGTAATTACCTAGCTGGATGGAATTTGGGACCTAGAGAGGTCCGTACAGTGTGGCTAGGTAGGGCTCTGTTGAAAGGAGACTGCAAAGTTCAGTAAGCACCCTAAGAGAGCCATTCTGGATAGTGCTTGGGGCGGGGGCGGGGAAAGCTGAGGAAGGAGCCTGCCTGCACCTCCTGTTTCAATTTTTGGAACACTGCGGACTTTTGACTTTTGTCAGTTGCAGCTTGGGAATTGCACCTCCCTACCTCCTGGAACACATCCTTCTACTTTCCAGGGGAACTGAGATAATGTAGCATCTGGTTGCTGAATAGCCCATCGGACAGTAGATAGTTTAACTCTGTCAGTGCCAGTGATAATCCTTTCAAAATAACCCGTGCCTTCTTGTGGTTCTGCCTTTACAAGCCTGTACTCCCTGCCTGTAATTTGGTGCACGCTTTTGATTCTGGTAAACTGGGTGTCTCTCGGATTTCAATCCCGAAGACCCCAAATAAATGCTTTGGTTCCTTTGCCTCCTCTTCTTGGCCAGCACCTCTTAACTTGGCTTGTCCTGTTCCAGAGGAGGGTCATGGGGCCCTGAAATAGATGTGCAGGATGGGAGTGGGGAGGGTCCTGCATCCGGCAGAGATCCCTGCAGGAAATAGATGGCATGCCCAGATTAGCATAATGTGAGGAGTGTTTGTGGGAGATGTACCTCCCAGAGGTGTGGCCAGGTACTGGGAAACTGCAGGGATGCCCTGGGACTCCAGGTCTGACATTTCAGGGCTCCATGACCCTGGGGCTGAATGTGCAAGCAATAGGCATGAGGACCAGTTACTGGAGATGGGAACCGGGAGGGCTTGGGGAGTTGCACGTCTGCTAGGAAATGGGACCTTTGCCTGGAGGTCTTCAAGGGGGGACCAGGGAACAAACAGCCTTGGCCTCACTCTCTTCCTTCCTGCTTTTCTCTCTCAGCAACCCATTGGCTCAACCCACTTGCACCAGAGGGTAAGGAAACTGGCCCTTTCAAACTCTTCCGAGACTTAGGAAAGTGGAGGAGTCTGAAGGGTTGGTCCAGTGGCATAGGTCTTGATCTTGGGTGTCTCGCTGAGGCGTGGACACCATGATCCTTTGTCTTGGGGCTAGGAAAAGGGTCAAGGCACCTACTTTTGGAACTGCCTTGGGCCACCTTCATCTCAGAGTCATGAAGGGTCTGGTCACCTCCCCTGTTAGGAGCTGTTTCTGAAAGTGTACTGCCTTCTAACCTTGTCAACACTGCTCTTCCAGCCTGGGAGAGGTTCCTGGGAGTAGGTGAAGGCGTCTGGGGAGCAGACCCTTGGCAGTGGTCCCAGCTTCTGCTGCCAGGGCCATTCACTGTCTCTGCCTGGCCATTCACTCTCCTGCCCTCCATCTGGAGATTCTATGGGACCCTCTTCTATGGACACTTAGCTTGGGGAGCCCTGCACCCCTGGGAGCCAGGAGACTCCGGGTGTCTGTCTCTGACACTGTACTCCTTAGGATTATAAAACCCTATCATGAATAGGAATTTTCTCATCTGCAAAACCAGGGGCCCAGACGGGATGATCATGATTCCCGAGGACACCTCCAATTCTCTGAATATCTGTTTTGGAGACTTTGGTGGAAGTGCACTGTCAAGGTCATTTGTATAATGAAAAGCGTGTCCTTCCACAGCCAGGAGGTGGCAGCAAAACCCCTGTTTTGAAGGGGTCCGGGGTAAGTTCTGCGCTCCAAAGTCCAGAGCCCCCGTCCCAGTTTGGTGGCTGGGCTTCTCTACTGAACAATAATTTAATGATGGCCGCAGCCATGCTATTCTCTCTGCCATTATTGCTAACAAAACTATAGCAATGTTACCTTCAATTTGGGCCATACTGCACCATTGAGGAAACCTTTTGCACAGTATCACCTAGAAATTTTTCAACAACCCTATTCCATAGGTAGGTAGTGCCCTGACTTCCAGCCCCATGTTGAAGCTCAAAGACATCAACTGACCTGCCAAGGACTTCTAGAAGGGCTGACGTGCCAAGATGGGAGTGCACGCATTGGTCCCATGCGCACTCTACCTTGCCATGTAGGAGACCCAGGGCAAGGCTCTTTCTGCTACCCTCTTGGTTTTTCCACAGAGTTAGAGGAGTCAGAAGGGGTCAGCCAAAGAGCCTGAGGGTCCAGCTGTTGGCTGGAATTCGACATGCAGATGCTGGGAAAGAAAACTCAGCATGTTACTCTTTTCTCTTCTTCTGGTCCTCAGAAAAGAAAATTAGAAGTGTCTCATCAGGGCGTACTGGTGTCTAGGTATGGAAGGTTCTCATTCATACATTCATCCCTTCATTCCACGATTGGGATTCTGATGTAGTAGAAACACTGTGAAGCACTGGGAAGGGTAGAGGAATGTTCTTTCTTTCTAATGCAGACATTCTGGGATATAGGGAGCTGGGTAAATAGAAGAGATCTCTGGGTTCATTTTAGGGAGCCCCAGGTGAACCGGGCAGTGTTTGAGGGGGATGAGATCCTGAACTTTTGTTGGGACGTCTGAGAGGAGTGGAATTCCATAGTAATTTCTTTTGTTATTTTATTTTATTTATTTATTTGACAGAGAGAGCGATCACAAGTAGGCAGAGCAGCAGGCAGAGAGGGGGAAGCAGGCTCCCTGTTGAGCAGAGAGTCTGATGCGGGGCTCGATCCCAGGCCCTGAGATCATGACCTGAGCTGAAGGCAGAGGCTTAACCCACTGAGCCATCCAGGGGCCCCGAAATAGTAATTTCTTTTGATGACTGCCAACCCTGTGGCTTGTTATCTTCTCAAACCAGAAGAAGCCTTAAGGGGACAATGCTAAACCCAACTGTTGTACATCTGGACCCATGTTACCTTCCACCCCTGTCCTGAGGCCGTGTCTTGTCCCTCTCCACCATGACGACAGGTTCCTGGAGTGCTACTGATGTTTGGGGCTCTAGAGCAAGGGTGCTTCTTGAATCATCTTATTTGCTTCTCAAAATAACCCTGTAAAGTACCTTGTTACACCCCCATTGTATGGGAAGCAGCTGAGGCTTATAGTCATGAAGCCACTTGCCTCAAATCACAAAGCTATTTAGTGGTGGGGCAGGTCTGGGACCCAGGGCTCTTAACATTACATCACATGGCTGAGCAGGTGCAAAACCCGCCATTGTGAGACTGTGTGCTATAGGGAGGGTCTGAAGAACTGCTATCTCTTCTTCTCAACCCTGGATAAGCCATAGGCTGTCAGCAACACTGCTAGAAATAAGAGATTGATATTGGCCTGATCTCCTGATGGGCTTGTTGTGTGGCTTGAATGGAAGGGAGAAAAAGGAGCATGAGAACACTCAACACATTCACAGTGTTCTTGTATTTGAAATTATTGGGCTGGACTGGTGCAGATATCTGGGGACCTTGAGAATGACCTCAGTTTCCTTGTCTGTAAAACTGAGGAAGTTGAAGAGATTTTTTTTTTTAAATAGACTCCTCCAGTCTTGAAGTTTAGCACTGATGATGATGGTGGTGGTGAGATGGTGATGGTGATGATGATGGTGATGATCCTGATAACAATGGTGACAATGATGGTAATGATGGTGTGGATGATGTTGATGATGGTGATGGTGATGACGATGATGATGGTGATGATGGCAATGATGGTAGTGATGACAGTAATGATGGTGATGATGATGGTGATTATCCTGATGACAATGGTGACAATGACGGTGATGGTGATGATGGTGGTGATGATGATGACGATGGTGACACTGGTGGTGATGGTGATCATGATGGTGGCAATGGTGATGATGATGTTGATGATGATGATGATGTTGACGTTGGTGAGCCTGCTGCTGGTGGTGGTGACATGGTGACGTGGTGATGATGATGGTGGTGATGCTGATGATGATGGTGATGATGGTGATAATGGTGATGTTGATGGGGATCATAATGTCAGACATATGAGTTCACCTGATCTCAGAATAATTTCCTGCCACCATCACTGCTGCCAACTGCCTCACTTTCGTACCCCACTGTGTTGAAAGCATGTGGGCTGGGCTGGTGATGAGATGGAAAGGAGGGTTGGATCTAGAAAGCTAGAGAGAAGAGATGACACAAGATGTTAGAGGATAGTGTACTTATCTTGTGCCTGGTACAGAGTAAGCCAGTTTTGATTTTATTGAGATATAATCTACATACTATACAATTCAATGGCTTTCAGTATATTCACAGCTACACATCCATCCCCGAAGAACATTTCATTGCCCCCCGAAGAAGCTCTACACCTCTTGTCACCATCCCAGCCCCTCACCCATTCTAGCAAAGCTATGACTTCTATCATTACAGAATAAGGAAGATGGGGCTCAGAGAGAAGACTGACTTGCCCAAGGCCATGCAGTTAGCATGTGACAGTCCTGGGATTCCATCCATGTTTGCCAGAACCCAAGCCCATGCACCTTGTCAGTATGACCTTTGAGGAAAGTCAGGTTCAGAGAGTGTGTGGCCAACTCAAGGCCAAGGCCAATCCGAGGCCATGCATTTATAGCTATGAAGTGATTGGGCCTAATCCTGTCTTTATCCCATTCTGCTACATCTTTACCCTTCCATGTAAGTGAATCAACACAATCTGATCAGGATCCAGGAGTGAGCCCCCAAATCAACAGAGGCTTCTCTCTTGACACTTGGGCCAGGCTCAGCCTGGACTCTGGAAGTTCACAGCCCACCTGCTGCCTTCACGTTTTGGCTCTGCGCACCGTGGGAAGGATCCGTGCAGGTGGGGCAGAGAGAAGACAGCTGGAAGGAGAAAGCAGGCAAGACCCTACCCAGTGTTTCCCAGGAATGAATGAGTTAGGGTACACCTACTCCCTGATCAGATGTCATGGGGAGCAGTGGATGTTCAACACAGCCCCTTAGAAGGACAGGATGGAAAAGCAGAATTTCTTAGCGGCAACACTTCCTGGGAGTCTGTGACCCAGGGCATCTCAACTCCACCCTGCCTCGGGTAACCACAGTCGGAGGACTTCATTTACCTGGGCCCAGTGTCCCTGTCTGGAAGTTGAGAGAGACACTGGGGAAGTGAATTGAAACAATTCTGTGTTCTGAGGAGAAAATGTGCTCTGGTTACCTGAAAGGGGCTTTATTTCAGTGCGAAGGAAGCCGGTGGCTTACTTGGCTTACTTGGCAGTGGTTTTTCTCTTGGCCTTTACTGATGGATCCAGGAGGACTTCCTCGTATTTACCACATCCCTTATTTCTGTGTCCGCACAGCAGGTCGGACACGCCTTTCAAAGCACCCTGAGCAAGTGGGATGGACCGTGATTATGAACACGCAGAGCCAGAGGGACGAGGAACGAGCAGACTTTATTTCTCACAACACCATCCCTCCCCTCTCCCAGTGTGTCGCACGGCAGCGGGCATCGGGAAGGCCTCATTCCTCCAGCTTCTGTGGGAGGAAAACAAGCAGGAAATGAGTCAAACCCAAGGCAAGGCTGAGTACTGCCTTCACGAGGAGCAGCTGAAAAGGCAGGAACTTCCGGAAAAATATCGAAGAACGGCATTGTTTCCCTTTGCACATCATAAAAACAAAGCCATGGGTCCCTGGAGAGGGACGAGTCCCCTGAAAAGCAGGGGCTTCCCGGGCAGCACCTCTTACGACAGGGAGGCATGGGGGTGATAAGACGTCTGTCCCCTGCCCCATGATTCTGGAACCAGCAGGGGCCTGGCTGGAGGGGTGGCCTCTGTACTCTCACTAGGTGTTCCCCGGATCTCGGCATCAGGACATCTGGGGAAGACATCTGCTCTCACCTGAGCCCCCACATCTCGGCTCTTGGCCCGCAGCTTGTTGACCTGGGACTCGGCAATGTCCGCTCTCTCCTCCGCCTCCTCCAGCTCGTGCTGGACCCTCCGGCACTTGGACAGCTGCGTGTTGGCCTGCTCCTCCTGAATGGGGAGATGGAGGGACAGGAGGCAGTTCCTCACTCTGGCTCTGAGGTTTCTTGTCCCTGCAGGTCTCCCTGGGGCACTGGGGAACCGGGAGGGCTTGGGCCCTGGATTCCCTGAGGGCAGAGGGGGCTGAGCCCAGCTCTCTTGGTGCCAGGACACCACTCCTAGCCCCTGACCGTGTATGCTGTCTGGCCACCTTGAGGGTAGTGCTGCCATTCCTTGGACCCCTGCCTGTTCCCCTACAACCCTGCTCTGCCGGGACCTAAGCCCTGAGTCCTCCCAAGGTACCTGGAAGGTCAGAGTCTAATGCCCTAACCCTCCTTGCCCTGGCCTTATCCCAGCACTGTCTGCCCTGTTGCCAGGCCATTGTCCCCACATCTACTGAGGACAATCCAAAGGTTCTCCAAGAAGGTGGTCTCCTGGTACCCTCCCTCCCAGACAGTTTCGCTGTGACCATCCTCATCCAATGGGCACAGACCCCTTCCCCTCCATTTAACTAGCTCAGATCTGCTTCCCTGTGGTCAAGGTGGAACCACGAGCCCCTGGGCAGGGAGGGAAAATGGACATTGAGAGAAGCCATCTGCTCAGTCATTTATCAACAGCAGGGTCCCCCAAATTTTGTTCCTCAGAACCCTAGTGCTATGGCTATGGGCTATGGGCTGCTCTGCATACAATAAAAAGGTTCCAAGTTCCACCTGGGTTTGTGGGTGGGGGACAAAGCTGCATTTTACAATGGTGTGTTCACTTTGAAGAGTGCATTACCCATCACAGACAAAATCTGAAAAATCCTTGAAAGCAACCGGTTCAACTTTGCTTAACCTAGAATTTCCCAAAGTATTTATTTTCTGTAACAGGAAAAAGTCCCCACCTCTTCCCTACTCCAACACCCCCCCTCCCCCCGCCGCCCCGCTGGCCAGCTTTTTGCTAGAATATCTCTGAGGTCTGTTTGATCAAGGGTAGGTCAGGAAGGGTGGGTGGGAGGGAGGGAGGCAGAGGAGGGAGGGAGGGAGGGAAGAGGAGACAGTGGGATGAAGGACAGGGGCAAGGTGTGATGTTGTGACGGATCTAAGGTCAGGTTGCCGGCTCAGGGAGGGCTGGTGGGGTAGGCTGAGCTGGCTGGGGCCTCAGTGAGGTAGGGCTGGCAAGGGGAGCTAGAATGTTCTGGGCTGGGGGTGGGGGATAAAGTGAGGGGCAGGGCCACCTGAGATGAGATAGGAAGCATGGGGGAGGTGCAGCTGGGGGGCAGGCAGCCTTATTTAACACAAGCAAGGGGAGAGAAGTGGGCAGGCGTCCCTGACTTTGTAGCCTGCAAATGAAAACTTGGGCCTTAGGCTCCACAACAGGACAGACTCTTGATGAGGACTGGGTGTTCTTAGGTGGGCATGGGCTTCCAGGGCCCCCCTACTCACAGCCTCCTCAGCCTGCCTCTTGTAAGCCTTCACTTTGGCTTGCAGCTTGTTCACCAGATCCTGAAGCCTGAGGATGTTCTTGTGGTCCTCCTCGGCCTGCAAACATAGCACCGTGCCACCGCCACCACAGCTTATGCCGGGGTCGGAGCAACCTGGAGCTCATGGAGGCTTTGGAGACACCTACCTGGTAGGTTAGCTCCTTGACCTTGCGTTCATATTTATGGGCCCCCTTCAGAGCCTCGGCCCCCCTCTTCTGCTCAGCATCCAGCTCGTTTTCCAACTCACGCACCTGGTTTTTTTTGGGGGGGTGGAGAGAGCCCAGCGTTTGGGTCAGAGCAGCAGACTTCTCCCATGGTCATTTTAGGGTGAACTTGGTATCCCCTAAATATAGTTTGTAAAAATGTCTCCTCCTAGAGCTCAGGAAACACCCTGGGTACACAGGGCCACCACTGCTGGTGTGGTGGCCTTGTGCAAAGGAGTACAAGACGCAGCTTTTGGTGCTCCCAGCAGGGCTACCAGGCTGGGCTTGGCCAAGGACGGCTCTTCCCCTGGGGGAGGCAGTTTGACGAGGCCTGGGCCTCAGCCCCGACTCATCCCTGCAGGTGAAGCCTGTGTGAACATTTTGGGGGGCCTGATTCCTGGCCAAGTGAGGCTGCAGGGGGTCATGGAGAGAGCCTGGGCCAGGAACGGTCCAGGTGTGTTCAAGCCCTGGGGCCAGCTGACTTATTCCAAGAGCCAAAGCAGCTGCCCCTAAGAGTGAGTTTCTATGGGTTTAGGGTAGAGACTGTAATTCCCACTCCACCTGCATCAAAGGTGGGAGTCAAGTTAGACAAAGCACGTAAAAGCGTGTTTTAAATGATAAAGCACTCTGCCAGTAGTGGTCACTTAATAGCTGTTTCTGGCTTTCCTGAAGTCTTGAGGGAACAGGACAGCCACCGAGGACACAGGTCACTAACTGTTGTCCCAAAGCCACAGTCTAGAAAGAGTCAAGACGTGAGGGTGGTGGTCAGCCACAGGGAATCCCAGTGGCCACAGACATGGGCAGCCCTGGGCTTGTGGACTCACCAGATCAACCTTGGAATCCGCCAGTGGAACAGATTAACTCTGGGCACTGTTCCCAAAACGATCCCTAGCCCCCTCTCTACCCATGTGCCCTGGGAAGCTGTTTACTGTTAGGTTCTGCGAAACATATGGGTTCCTGGCAATGCTCTAGTGGCCTCTGGAAGGTTTGCAGAACTAAAGATAATGGGGCAGCTGGGGCTGGAGGCCAGTTGAGGTGCCATGCAATGAGGGGGTTTGGCTGGCCCAGGAACCAAAGAATCAGGGAGGGAGGCATGGGCTCTAATCCCTCCCTCAGTGGAGGGATCCATGAGGACAGGCTAAGCTCATGCAACAGAGGACGACTGGGAAGAATTAGAAATAAGAATTTAGAGAACTTGGGGGGGAAGAAATTCTGACTTCCGTGGTGTTGACTTTTGTTACTCACTTGCCTATGGCCTTGTTGTTTTTTAACCAAAAAAAAAAAAAAAAAAAAAAATCGTTCACATTCATGGTGTGCATGTGCTGGTGACCACATCCTTGGAAGGCTTGAAGCCCGAGTGCACTTGGGGTGCCTCCCTGCTGAGAGGTCACCTCCTTCTCTTGGCCTGCCCCTCACCCCCTCTCCTCCTGTGCCACCATTTCCTCCCTCCCAGGACTACAGAGAAGATAGAAAGAACAAGCTCCCCATCCCCCAGCCCCACAGAACTGGTAATGGAGCCATTTGCAAAACAAATGAAATAAACCGTCCCCAGGTCTCAAGGGAAAAGCAAGGGGTCCAGCAAAAAAGGAAGCCTTTCGCGAAGAGACAAAAACAAATACAGATCAGCTCCCAGATTCAGAAAGAAGCAAGACTGCCTCTGTACTGGGGGTAGAGATTTTTCTGCGAAAAAACGTGGGAGGAAGTGCCAGTCACCTGCCCTTTAGGACAGAGCTAGGGAGAAGCTTCCCAGCATTGCAGCCTGACTGGGTTCAGAGACTGAGAAGTCTGGGACAAACGGGAGCCGGGGGGTGGGAGGTGAAGAGAGACTCTAGACTTTACATGAGCCATTGTTCACCAAAACAGAGGCTGGTCCAAAATGTAACTTACATAAACTACGTAATGTTATGAAAGCAAAGTACATTTCCCCTCACTTATATGGATCTGAATTCCTATAAAAACAGGATGTGACTATTTGCAAGTGTCTTCATTCTGCAGCTCCTGAGGCATGAGTGTTGTAAAGTGTGTGTGTGTGGGTGTGTGTGTGTGTGTGTTGGGGTGGAGGAACCAGTGAAGGAGATCTAGGTGGGCATATCGGCATGTAGTCCTCAGACCAAACTTGCATGCCCTTCATCCACCCCCACTCTCCTGCAACCTAGTGGCTGGACTGATGGCTCTGCCCAGGATGGCTGAACCGAATATCACTTTGAGAACCAGATCTTCTAGAACCTTCTAGAACCCTACCCGGTTCTCCAGTTTCTGGATCTGCTTCTTCCCGCCCTTCAGGGCCAGCTGCTCAGCCTCGTCCAGACGGTGCTGCAGATCCTTCACCGTCTGCTCCAGGTTCTTCTTCATGCGCTCCAGGTGGGCACTGGTGTCCTGCTCCTTCTTTAGCTCCTCGGCCATCATGGCCGCCTGATGAAGTTCATAGGACATGTGAGTGGGCCACCTGGCATCCCAACCAGGAGTCCACAGAGGAAGCTGTCAAGGTCAATACTGTGCGTGCTGTTCCTGGCTCCCTCATTCCACCATGACTAGTCATGTATCTCCTCCCCAGCTGATTTTGGCTGAGGCTTCATCTAACTCCCCCTCTAGGAAGCCAGCATGACCAACTGTAGGTCATCAGGAGACAAAACCTCCTTGCCTTGTCCCCACCTCGAAGCCCCTTTCCTGACTCCAAAAACAGGCGCTGCAAAGAAGGAACAGAGCTCACATCTGTGATGGCTTTCTTGGCCTTCTCCTCTGCATTTCTGGACTCTTGGATGGAGTTCTCCACCTCTGCCTGGCACTGGGCTATGTCCGCTTCCAATTTTTTCTTGGTATTTATCAGGCTCGTGTTCTATAGGAAAAATTAGATGCCAGAGGTGTAAGTTATCTTTGGGAGCTTGGAACAATTGAGGGGAAGAAATTTGCATGAGGAAGGCAATCAATCATGGTCATATTTCTTATTTTTCCCTGGGGGATTTGCTAGGTACTGTTTCATTCTTGACCAAACAGAAGGTCCTGAAACAGACCCAAGAACTGTATATAAAATGAATGAGTAACTGATAAAGGTAGACTTTCATGTGTTTGAGGAAGAATTTAAAAGGTGTTGGAGCAAGAAAAGGATGGGTAGACCTAAATATATAAAATGAGAAATAATTCTAATGATCAAGACACACGGTAAATAGAATTACAAGCGTGACAAAGGGGAAAATGCTCCCAATGTATATTGCTCAAAAAAACACTCTCTTCCTCAATTCATAAAAAAGACAAATTGCACAAGTAAGAAACCAGGGCACAAAGTGTATATAGGTGGAACCTGCCAGAAGAAGCAGTTACTCATTAGTAATCAAAACTTTACTATATATGTATTTTTTTAAGTAGACTCCAGGCCCAACATGGGGCTTGAACTCATGACCCTGAGATCAAGAGTGAAGTTGGATGCTTTACCCAAAGAGCCAGCAACGTTACCCAAGAAAATAAAAATTATATAGATGAGGTGTTTTCAACCGTGAAGTTGGTGAGGATTAAAACACGTGTAACTAGGGCCTTTGAGGATTTAGAGGCAAGAGCTCTTACATATTCTCTCAATGAGAATAAAAATGGAGACCACCTTGTGAAGGCTGATTTACAATAAGTTGCAAATGTCTTTATCCTTTGGACCATGAAATTCTGCTTCCAGCAACCTGTTTACGTCTAGGAATATTAAGGAAGGAAACAATAACGGGAAAACGGGAAAACTTAATTATAAGTTAAGTTCATCATAGAACTCTTTCTAGTGGTAAAGATTTTATTGGGAATAATTAAAAATATCCAGCCATGGAAGATAGATTAAATAAAACTGCCACATCACCCTACTGTAATACACCACTTTTCTGCCATTAAAAATAGTCACGGCGGGGGCACCTGGGTGGCTCAGTCGGTGAAGCAACTGGCTCTTGGCTTTGGCTCGGGTCATGATCTCAGGGTCCTGGGATCGAGCCCCACATTGGGCTCTCTGCTCGGCAGGGGGCCTGCTTCCTCCTCTCTGCCTCTGTCTCTGCCTACTTGTGATCCCTGTCTGTCAAATAAATAAATAAAACCTTTAAAAAAAAAAGTCATAGAAGATGATTTAAAGGGATGGAAATGACACTTTGTTAAAATGAAAATAGGAAGCTGCAGAAATGCCGATCTCATTTTTACAAAAGTATAATAATTGCAGAGATCGAGGAGAGCTTCCGAGAGCTTGGAAGAAAAAGTTTCCAATGGGGACACGGTGGCTGGTATGTTTCTTCTACTTGTTTGTTTATAGGCTCTCTATTTCGCAACAAAGAATTGTTTTTATAAGACTTTTATAAAGGTGGGGGACAGCTCCCTGCTCCCTTCTGGTGTATTCGATAAACTTCTATCTCCTTAAAAACCCAACAAGAACTTTCATAAAGGTAAAAAAATATATTTTGAAAGATAATTATTTTGAAAGATAATTCTAATTTTCCAAGATTGCCGTTAGAGGTTGCTTCCTCTGTGAAGCCTTCTCCAGCCCCTTGATGCAATAACTCATCCTTCCTTTCTCTGAGATGGAGACGTGCATGACCTTTTATCTTCAGAGTAAAGAAAGCTCAGAGTATAGTTAGTCCAAGAACTAAGCTTTTTTTTTTTTTTTGAAGATTTTACTTTTAATTCATCTCTCCACCCAAGTGGGGTTCGAACTCACAACCCCGAGATCTACCCACTGCACCAGCCGGCCACCTCCAAAGAACTAAAGCTTAAAGCAGCTTGGTCTTGACCGCTCGTCTGAGAGGAAGGGCGGGTGCTCCCTTCCACTGCGAGGGTCCTGCCTGCCCCCCAAGGTGGGCCCTGGGTGGAGGGAGGAGGGATGCACCTGGGAGTGAAGGAGCTGCACGCGGTCACTGGCGTCCAGCAGCTCCTGCTCTGACAGCCTGCGGGTCCGCTCCGTCTGCTCCAAGGCCACCTTCATCTCCTCCAGCTCCTCCAGCAAGAGGCCATTCCTGCGCTCCACAATGGCCAGCTGCTCCTTGAGGTCCTCATTGCTCCTCAGGGCCTCATCCAGGTGCAGCTGGGAGTCCTGCGGGGGCAGCCGGATGTGAGTTAGGCTGGAGTCCGGGACAGGGCGAGCGTCGGCCAGGTCCATGGGAGCCTGGGCTCACCTTGAGCTGACCCTGCACAGTGCGCAGGTGTTTCTGTGTCTCTGCCACCTGGCGGTTGGAATGGCCCAGCTGGATCTCCATCTCGTTGAGGTCTCCCTCCATCTTCTTCTTCAGCCTCATGGCGTCGTTCCGGCTCCGGATCTCGGCGTCCAGCATGCTCTGCATGGCTTCTGCCGCTCGCTGGCTCTTTCTTTTCAGCTGCTCGATCTCTTCGTCCTTCTCAGTGACCCTGCGGTCAAGCTCGGATTTCACCTGGCTCAACTCCAGTTGGACACGCAAGATCTTGCTCTCTTCGTGTTCCAAGGAGCCCTGATCGAAGCAGAGGAGTGGTTGGAGGGAGCGCTGGGGGAGGTCATGGACAGCCCCCCTTCTTGAATGGGTATTTTCCTAGTCAGTGTGATAGAACGAATATTATTCTATCCATTTTACAGATGAGTAGAGGTCAAACAATGTGGCCCCCAAATGTCCCTCCTAGTAATGAACCTGGGGGGGGAGGGTACCGGTGCTCCCCTGGGGTGGGTGGGGGAGGCAGCTCACCTTGCAGGTTTTCTATCTGTTACTAAAAAGTTTGTGTCTGGAGAGGGACAGAGCACCTTTCTGAATTAAGTAAAACCTTTATTGGGTGTGTCTTTTTTTTTTTAAGATTTTTAAAAATTTATTTTTTAATAAAGAGAGAGAGATCACAAGTAGGCAGGGGGAGAGAGAGAGAGAGAGAGAGGAAAGCAGGCTCCCCACTGAGCAGAGAGCCCGATGCGGGCGGGGCTCGATCCCAGGACCCTGATATCATGACCTGAGGTGAAGGCAGAGGCTTAACCCACTGAGCCACCCAGGTGCCCGGGTGTTTTGTTTTGTTTTTTTAACAGGGACTCTAACTCAGGAGCCACCCTATTGTCTAAAATGACAGAGTAATCGCTCACCTCTTATCCTGCATCATGCAAATTTCCCTAGAAACAGCTCCACCATGTGCCCTGCACTGGCCACACCGATTAGGGCCTCAGGACACTGGCCCTGTTTTGACTTTCCAGAAATCCCAGTGTCCATAGACCACCTAGCATGTGACCCTGTTAGAGCCGAGGAATTCTGAGCCTGCTCTCGGGATGCCTGCTGACTGATTTCTTGCTTCCCGAGAGGAAGACATCGAGGACATCACAAACGTGTTTATTTATTTTCCAAAGGGGAGATGTGGTGAACTAGAGGACACCCAGGAAATGAAACATGGCACAGCTGTTTCCCCAGGGACGGCTGGTTGTTCTTCCCTGTGGAGCCTCGGCCCCTCCTGGCAGGAAGCAGCCCCAGAAGTCTGGTCTAGTCCCCACCCACCCACCTCCCTGCATCCTGCCCTCCTGAGCACCCTCATGTCATGTCCCCAGACACTTGCCTCCACCTCTTCTAGGGCGACCTGGAGGTCTGACTTTTCCTGTTCCACTTGCTTCTTGGTCTTTTCCACTTCCTGAAGGTTCTTGCCAGTTTCTGCAATCTGCTCGGTTAAGTCGGAAATCTCTTCTGCAAAGGACAGGCTCCATTTAGCGTGTTTGATGGGGCTCGTGTTGACAGCAGAGGCATTTTGCCTGGCAACCTGGGGACTGGTGATTCATTCCCATTTATGCATGAGAGAGTGTGGTGGAACCCTTTGTGTGAGGTCTCGGCACAACCCAGGCGTGTTGCCCCACCTGAACCATGCTGAGGGAGGAGTGGCAAGAACGCTAAGTCTTCACCAAGTATGTAAAATGGTCGCGGCGAGGGCTAGGGAGAAAATTCTGGAGACCCTCTATAGAATAGAGAATCATCGTCTTTTGGGACTAGAAGGGCCTTTCGGGGACATCGGGTCTGGTCTGATTTTGCAGACCAGGAGTCTGAAGTCCTAAGGGATTTGGTGGCACGCCCAAGGACACTAAGCCACGTCCAGACAGAATCTGTGCAGGATCTTGTTCTCTAAGAAGAGGTGAACTTAGCCACTCCCTTCGCCCTTCATGTTCCAGGACACTTAGTTACGACTATGTCTGTGGCATTAGCAGGGCTGAGCTCCAGGCTCGACAGAGCAGACGGAAGGGTTCTGCAGGGCGGTGGGAAGCAGGAGGCAAGGGGGGGGAGGGTACTGGTGCTCCCCTGGGGTGGGTGGGGGAGGCAGCTCACCTTGCAGGTTTTTATTCTCTCGCCTCAGCGTCTCTAACTGATCCACCACTTCCTCATAAGCGTTCTGGAGCTTGAAGACTTCAGTACTAAGCGACCTGGATCCTTTCTGAGCAGCTTCCAACTCAGCCTGACTTTCATCCAGTTTTTGTTTCCACTCTGCAAGGACCTGGGAGAAGGCACAGGGACACGTGAACTGCAGGAAGGACCACGGCCACCTGGGAGAGCCCAGGAAAACGAGGGCTGTCTGTGAGCAACACTGAGGTTTTACCCTTCCATCCTGGGGACTCAAGAAACAGGGCGGGGCTCTGTCCTGGATCCCGGGCCCCAGACTGGGATGCTCCCACGGGTCTTCCGTGGCATCTCAGAGTAATGTGAATTAGCTTGAACTAAAAATCCACTTTGGAGGGACCGTCAGGAATGCAAAGAGACACTACAAAGCCCAGCCTCCCACACGCCGTGACCTGATGCTCGGCAGACCTCCCAGGTGGGCGTGTCTCTCACACGCGCAAGCGCGAGAGGGTGTGGCTCTCTGGGGGCCAGACCTTATCGAAGTCCCTCTGCTTCCTGTCCAGGAGGACGCGGGCCGTGTTGGTGCGTTCCAAGTCAAGCATCAGTTCATCCACTTCCCCCTGGAGCCTCTGCTTGGTTTTCTCCAAGGAGGCACACTTGGAGCTCACTGCCTCTGTGTTTTCCTCTGCTTCCTGGAGCCTCTGGGCCAGTTTTTTCCTAAAAGAACAATTTTTTTTTTTTTTTTTGGGCAAAGGTGAACTATTTCAGAATTTCAGAACTGTCTGTTGATTCGGGGCTAGAACTGGGGAAGACCAAGACATAGCATGGGACGCGTGGACAGGTACCACCTGAAGAAGCCCAAAGAGCTTGGCGGCAAAGCAGGTCACCAAGAAGCCACCAAGGGGACCAAGTGGAAAGGACAGTCCCAGGGGAAGAACAGGGACGAATGCTTAACAAAAACTCAAAGTGCTGGGGAGGAAGCGACTGTCTCTCAAGGCAGGAAGCGTTCTCTGTCCCCTCACTCATGTCCTGGGGTCACCGCTTCTGCTGTCGCCAGGGAGCCCCGTACTTGGCCTCCTCCAGCTCCTCCGTGCGCTGGATGGCGTCCGTCTCGTATTTGGTCCTCCACTGGGCCACCTCACTGTTGGCCTTGGACAGAGCCCTCTGCAGCTCGGCCTTGCCCTCCTGCTCCTCCTCATACTGTTCCCGCAGCAGGTCACAGTCGTGGCGGGAGGACTGCAGGGCGTGGGCCAGGGCGTTCTTGGCCTGCGGGAGGAGGGTGATGACAGAGTGCAAAGGCTTTCGGCCATACTCCAAGCTAAGGTATTTTCCTCTAAACCAGCATCTCCCAACGTGAGCTGCTCCTGAGCTGCCTTCACAAACTTAGCCATATCTGCATATGTCCTGTTTTATTTCTTTTTTGTCACGTTGGCTCCCTGATTGTATTTAAATAAAAGTAAAGTATTAAACTATAAATAGAAAAGCACTAACATGTGCCACACACAGAAGGGAGCTCTAAGAATAAATGCAATGCGGGTAAAGCAATGTAATGGATCACTTTCCAGCCAGGTACTTGCTGTATGCCTCTGTACCTGAAGCCTGCTCTCTCTATGCCTTCATAAGGAAAATGAGCACATGCTAGAGAGATGTAACCACATTGAGCTCTTTTCCTTATGCAAGGAGAAGAATTGAAACAGACTTAGGAAGGGGGTCATTTTCTTGTTACTTGATGCAATGCTATGGAAACCTGTTGCCTTGAAGAAAACCCAAAAAAGTATTGTTTGGTGTCACCAGACGCTGTGTCCCCATGCAGGGGGACTCTGATGTGAGCTGTTCTGTTTCTGTGCCTGTTACCTCTTCCAGGCAGGGGAGAACATGCCCAGAGGCCTCCTTTGCTCAATCCTGCCTGGTGAAGAGGACAATTTAGCTCTCATCTTGAGGTTCCAAAACAAAACTCTTTCTTTTCCTTTTTTTTTTTTTTTTAAGATTTTAAGTAATCTCTACACCCAAAGTGCTTGAACTCACAACCCTGAGATCAAGAGTCTTGACCAAGCCAGCCAGGCCCCCACAAAACACTTTCTGAGGCCACCATCAAGGAATGCCATTTGGGTAGACTCCTGGATTCCCATTCTCATGCTTGAACACCATAGACAGCACTTATTAAGCACCTGCTGTGTGCATTGTAGCTTCTGTTTGGTGCTAGGGAAAAATTATTCTTGCCTAGGAGGAGTTTACAGATCTGCGGGGAGAAGGGCGTGATGAGCATGAAGACCTAGATATGGAAGTCAAGAACATGATGAGGAGGTTCATGTTCATGCATATGTCCCAAGTGTGTCCCCAGAGCCGTACAGTCTTTTGGGAGGGGGGAGAACTTAAACTCAGGTGTTGCAGCAGGTGACGCATGAGTGATGAGGAAGAACGAAGAGGGCATCTCGGCGGGGCTGGGCTGAATGGCTGAGCAGAGTGAGAGAACAGAGGCAGAGATGGGTTGAGCAGGTGCGGTGGGGGAGGGGGGAGAGGGGAATGTCGGGAAGGGATGCCCTGGCTGGTGAGGGTGTTTATCAGACCACGCTATGAGGGGGAGAAAAGCCCAGAGGTTGGAGCACCTTGGCTCTGAAGGAGATCCAACACCAGAGTCCTGTGCCCTCAAAGAACAGGTTCCTACTCTCCCACACAGCAGAGAAGAGAAGTAGCAGACTTCATGCTGTAGGGCTGCCTCCAACCAGTTTTCATGGCTTCTCAGGTTCTGACTCTGCCATTCCAGAGACAGGCATTCTTACCTTGGTTTCTTCTTCCACTTGTCTCTTCAGCTCCTCCAGCTGCTGGGTGAGGGCCTGCTTGCCTTTGGTTAGCTGTGAGATCAGAGACTCCTTCTCTTCCAGTTGGTGGCTCAGTTCCCCTACCAAACAGGAGCATGAGTGTTGCTGAACATTGTTGACCCATGGTCTGTAGTTTCTGGAACCCAGCCCCTCAATCCTTACCATTTTGGGTCTGCAGTCTTGCCTTCTGCATGTTCAGATCATGGATTAACTGTGTCTGTTGGTCATCTTTGGCTTTGATCTCATTAAATTGGTCTTCCACAGTCCGGCACATTCTTTCCACGTTACTCTAAAAAAAAAAAAAAAAAAAAAAAAAAAGTCAACATGAATGGGAAATATTGGGTTTCTGGTGTCCAGGTCTGAACTGGGAAATTGGGTTAGTTTAGCTTCTTGTCAGGTAAAATAAAAATAAGAATGCAGAACACATACACATCAGTTTAAAAAATCACCATCACTTCGGGTTTGGCAAGTTTTATCTGTGATGACTGCTTAGTCACCAATTAGTTGGAGCAACAGCTTTAGGTAGATAAATATTGATTGGTTTGCAAAAAAAAAAAACAAAAAACAACAAAAAAACAAAAACCAAACAAAAAAACAACCTTTGAGAACATGCTACTCCAAGGAACCCCAGGATCCTCTTGTAACATAAGTAATTCTGTTGCCATGTGAGTGATATTACCTTCTGATTTATTTGTTTGCAAGCAGTATATTCAGGGGACACTGTTGCACATTTCATTTGATTATACAAAAGATCCCTTATGGGGGAGGTGGCACGGAGGGATTCACTCCCCCAGCCTCTAGTTTGGCCCCTGTTTTCATGGAGTTTATTTCAAAACCTTGCATATATTGTAGACGTCCTCTTCCTACCTCATATAACATAAAATAAATATGTTGAGCATGTATTTTTCTTCAGAGTAGGAAGTATAAGATGGTAGCAGAAGAGGCAAAGATATTAGATTCAAAGGAAGGTCTCAAGGGGCTTTGGATATCTTTGAGAAAATGACATATGAACATACAATAATTTTATCTAGGGCAGTTGACAAAGAGACAGCAAATCACAAGGCAAAAAATCAAAGCATATAACAACTTAAAAAATAAAGCAATATAAGGTACTTCTTCCACTGCATTCTAAAATTGAGAACAGAGAGCATGAAGTTACAGAGGAAGGGAGGTGGCAAGTAGGTGCTGTCATCTCTTCTAACCCAGACAACCCTGCAACCTGAACTAGAGGTTACGGGGGTGGAGAGAGACAAAGACAGAGACAGAGAATACATATAGACCTAACTCCTTAGAAGGAAATAAAAGCCAAGAAGGACAGAAAAACGGGGAAGCAGGCAAGAGAGAAAAAGGAGTTGCAGTCAGGCACTGAGGAAGAAGTCAAGAAGAAAGCGTGGGTGTGGGAGTCCAGATCCTAAACAAGGACAGCAAGAGGCCCCACAAATCTACAAGCATATCATTGCTGAGGAAGCCTTTACCTTGAAGTCATACAGAGGAGTGGGTTTACCAGAGTAAACTGGTGTGGTTAAGCATGAACTTTACTTGCATGGGCCCTAAACCATGCAAGTAGCTGTAGAAGGTTCCAGGTGGGGAAGGAAAGCTACATGCAAGCAGAATATATTTCTAGGGAGAACTTTCTGGCAAACGGTCTGTGTCTCCAGGGTGCCAATAATTTGTGACTTCTTTCTCTCACTCTAAATGACTACTTTCGTGCCTAACTTTGTATGTATAATTTTGTATACATTTTCTTAAAGAGTTCCTCCCCTCCTGAATTTTACATGCTTCGAGTGTAACAAAACTTGGATCTAACTCTGTTCTCACGTATAAGTTCTCATTAGTTATGCCTCCCAGGGATGGATACTGTGGGCCAAGGAGGTGACATATCCAACCATACCCAGCAAGGCCCTTTGGTGCAATCCTTCCATAGGTTTAGTTCTAGAAAATCCCAGGTGGTTTGGAAGATTCTGAAAGCTTTCTGAAATTCTGGAAGGATGATGAGACCTCAAGTCATAGTAGGTCACTGAGTCAAGCTCCAACGACAGGAGTGAATTTAGGGGCACTGGGAGCAGGCAGAAGGCGGGAGAGCCTTGCAGTTTGGAACAGACAGTGAGTTTGGGGGCATCAAATTATGTCTGCTTCCTGGGCAGGTGAACGTAGCTGCCTCACATTTGCTAAGAGTAGGGGTCAGTTACCTTCGACTTGGAGACTGTCTCAATGTTGCCGGCCATGTCATCGATCTCCATCTTGAGCTCACTCTTCTCCTTCTCCAGCTTCTGCTTGACCCTCTGCAGGTTGTCTATCTGCTCCCCGAGCTCGGCCACGCTGTCGGCGTGCTTCTTCCGAAGAGTGGCTGTGGTGGCTTCGTGCTGCAGGGTGGCCTCCTCCAGGTCCCGGCGAAGTTTCTGGAACTCGGCCTCGCGCTTCTTGTTCATCTCAATCTGGGCGGAAGTGGCCCCACTGGCTTCCTCCAGGCGCTCGCTGATCTCCTCCAATTCCCGGGAGAGGTCAGAGCGCTGCTTCTCTGCTTTGGCCCGGGAGGCCCGCTCTGCCTCGATTTCCTCCTCCAGCTCTTCTGTGCGGGCCTGAAAGGTTCACTGGATCAGGAATGTTGGTGGGGAGAGGGAGCAGCCCACTTTGGGCAAGGCGGGTGGTGACGGACTGGGGGTAGGCACCACAAAAAAAAGACTACATGATAACATTAAGTTAATGAGGAATACGGTTGGAAACATTCTAAAGGTCCTTCAGTAGGGGATGGTCAAATCCACCATGATGGAAGCATGTTCCGGAAGTTCATAAAGTCTTTAGAATTGACCCATGTCTACGTCTACCATGGACAGCTCTGTAGGATGCATTGCTACATGAAAGTGGCAAGTTGTAGAACCATAGTCTCTGTGTTATCATATTTAAGCTAAAAAAATATAAAGTATATAGAATATAAAATACACATAGACTTAATGAACATATTTACATGCATAAATAAATATATATGTACAGATACATGATACATGTTTACACTTATGTTCTTGTTCCTTCATATTTTAATATATACGTATATATATATAAGTATGTGTGTATCATGTATCTATCTCCCTTAGATAATTTCTTCAAGACTTTCTTTTTTTTTTTTTAAAGATTTTATTTATTTATTTGACAGAGAGAGAGATCACAAGTAGGCAGAGAGTCAGGCAGAGATAGAAGGGGAAGCAGGCTCCCTGCTGAGCAGAGAGCCCGATGCGGGGCTCGATCCCAGGACACTGGGATCATGACCTGAGCCGAAGGCAGCGGCTTAATCCACTGAGCCACCCAGGCGCCCCTCAAGACTTTCTTAATAAAGATTTCACTTTTAAGTAATCTGTACACCCAACACGGGGCTCGAACTCACAACCCTAAGACCAAGAGTTGCACGTTCCACTGCCTGAGCCAGCCAGCCACCCCTCTTCGGGTCCTTAATGCATAGATAAACCCATAGCAAGGGAGCCAGTAGTATACACAATCCACCAGAAGGTGAGAGTGACTTCTGAGAAGGGAGGTTTATGGATGATGATCCATGCACCCTTGCCAGTCATATTTGGCCTTATTGGTAACACCGAAATATTCCCCAAGAAATCTGTATGTGCTACTGGCAAGATTAAAATGTTAATTTCAGAAAAATCAAGAGAAGGACAAAACATTGCCTCCAGCTCTGAGGATAGGAAGAAAATAAGCAGCTAAAGCAACAAAAGCAAGGGCAGAAACAAGGGCGGGAGGGACCCTTGGAAAGGGTTTTCAGGGTCGGGAAGGATTAAAACTTCTACCTGCAGTTCTTTGATCTTTTTTTGTAATTGTAAGCTGTGGGCTTGCTCCTCTTCAATCTTTGTTTGTAATTGACTGATTTCAAACTCCTTCCTGCAAACAGATACATAGTTGTACAGTTAAAAGAACAACCTTGTGAAATACAAGGCTTTTAAAGGGGGTAAGTTGGCACTCGGGCTTAAACACAGAGATTAAACATGAGATAGCTACTTCTTCAATTTCTCTTCCACTTGCTGCTTGTCGTTTTCTAGATCCATAATGGATTCCTGGGACATTTTCAGGTCCCCTTCCAGCTTCCTCTTTACTCTCTCCAGGTCTGTCCGCAGTTTCTTCTCCTGTTCCAAGGAGCCTTCAAGCTGGGGAGACAGAGGCACAAAGGTTGGAGCTCATCCCTTGGCCAGCGTGGCCGCACCGGCGCTGATGGCTTCCAAGAGCTCCCGTGGGGTATGACCGCTGGCGTCTGGCCCCAGGACGGAGCAAGATTCCCCATGTCTCAACTCTTCCCTCCTGCACCAAAGGCTACCCTGCATCTCTTGGAAACATTCTGGTGCCTCTTTTGGCTGATTCTCACTTGGCCTGTTCCTTCCCTGTAGAATCATGATGACCGTAAGTGCATGCTTGTGCCCAGAAGGGAAGAAGCAGGGTGTCCACGGATGGGCTCTGCTGTAGCTAAGCTGGGAAAGGTCTAGATTGCACAGCCGTACTCCTCCCAGAGGTAGCATGGTGCTTGCCTGCTCTGGCCTCAGGAAAACATGCAATCTGTACAAGTTCTAGACACGGTCGTGAGTAAGTCTGCAAATGTCAGGTGTGGCTCTTGTCCCAAGAGCCTATATGCAACTGATGAATCACTACGGTCAACCTCAGAAACCAAAAAAACAAAAAACAAAAACAAAACAAAACAAAACAAACAAACAAAACAACCATAGTAACAACATGGGGGGGAATGGTAATTGTTATGGGGCACAAATAGGACTCCTATTTAACAATGTTAAAATCACTCAATTTTAGCAATGTTAGAACAAGATTGGAACTTTGCGAATGCAAGGACCTGAGAGGGGATGTTAATTACCATGATGATAATGAGGGGTATAGTAGCAGCTAATGTTTTACTGAACACACTCTATGTGCTATTTCTTCCTTCCTTCCTTCTTCTTCTTCTTCTTTTTTTTTTTAAAGATTTATTTATTGAGAGAAAGCAGGAGTGGGGGCGGGCAGGGAGAGGGAGAAGCAGGCTCCCTGCTGGTCAGGAAGCCCGATGCGGAACTCGATCCCAGCACCCTGGGATCATGACCTGAGCTGAAGGCAGACACTTAAGGACTGACTGAGCCCCCTGGTGCCCCTATGCTGAGCTTTCCATGAAAACCCTCTGAGGTGAAGTGCATCGTATCCCCATTTCACGAGGTAGACACAGGGACGGCAAGACTTGTGTGGAGGAGGCTGAGGTCCAGACTCAGGGAATCTGCTCCAGAATTAGAAGTCAGACCCTCCCTTCCACCCCCATTTAACCCCAGCTTCTGCAAGCAACAACCGCTGGGACCCGGGAGCAAAACATCCTTACGTCATCGGTTTGCTGCTCTAGCTTGGCATTTATTTTGATGAGACCGTTGACTTTATCTTCCTCCACCTGAAGATCGTCTAGTGTTTGTTGATGGGCTTCCTGCAGGGACTTCTTCTCTTTGGTCAGTTTGGAGATGTTTTCCTCAAGGGCTGTCATTTCTTCGGAAAGATTCTTTACCTGGGAGAATAACCACACCCATGGACTGCTCAGACAACTCAATCAGAAGCTACGGATTTTTATTTTCCCCTTTCCTTTTTGCATTTTTTATTTATTTATTTTTTTTTTGCTTTTTTGGCTACCGCATCCCTACCTCCCTGGGAGGCGGTCACTGTGTGGGTTACATTAACCTGAAACCGGCAGCCTCCCAGCCCTTTGCTTCTTGGCTGGCTGGCTGCAGAGCCAGATAGCATCATTCCTTCAGACACGAGTTTATGTCCCACAACGGAGGGCTCTGAAATGCACATAGGAGGCTTTGGAAGGTCAACTCATTAGTTTCTCTCTATCATGATATATCCACAGGAGTCTGTTTCCTAGGTTGGGGGTTTAGAAAAAGGTGGGAAGAGTAAGGAAAGATACAACATGCTATGCAAGAATGGTCCAGAATGGGAACCTGTGCCCTCAGGAAGCCGGGGCAGGGGGGTGCCACACAGAAAGCTTTAAGGCATTAAATTGAACTTTGCTCTACGTACGCCTCTCTTCCAGATCAGAGGTTCTTAAACTCCCACCCCACAGGCTGAATCTGGCCGGGGACGTGTTTTCTGTATAGCTTTTGCATAAATTATCAATATTGAAAAAGGCAGTGTAATGTCACACAAAATCTGGACTCCCGGCTGCTCCTGGAAAATCTAAAGCGTTGGAGGTTTGCATTCTCACCCCAAGCCGCTGTTGCTGCCTTGGACGGAGCAGGGGCTCAACTCCTGGCAAGTCTCCACGCCTCCCTAATGTCCATTTCCACCCTTCCCGGGTGTGGATCCCACACTCACTCCGGGTCACCTCACACCAGGTCAACCTGATCCCTTGCTCTAACTCATTAGCAACCATTATTATGTGACTCAAGAGCTGTGATTTTCATGCATTTCTGCAAAGTGTGAGGATCCTTCATGTGACCGAGTATTTCCAGTGCTTTCCCGAAGGCTGCGTCAGTCTATAAGCTGCCAGCAACACATGAGGGTCCCTGTTTGCCCATGTCCCTCCCAGGGCGGGGGGTGGCCCAGCTTCCTGCCCCCTTCACCACCTGCATCCCTCATCATCTGCCTGGCCCCTGGGAGCATTCTTTTGCTCTTCCTGAGGCAAGTGCAAACAAAAATGAATAGGACGCCACTCTCATTGAGGATCCCTTGCTTTGTGCAGGATGGGCTGGGGGTTGGAAGTTTGGGGTCCAACCAGCCAGGCAGGAGGAGGGTTGAGAAGAGCCTGCGGGGTAGAGAGACCAAGGCGGAGAAGGACGGGACTTGGTGGGACCTCACTGCCCGTCTGCGGGCTCCTGCCTCCGACTTCAGGAAATGCCTGCTCCTAAGAGGAAGTAAGGATGGTTCCAGAAGCCGGGGGAGTGGGGGACTCCCTGGTTTGCCCACCTTGTTCTCCGTGGCGTGCTTCTCCTTTTCCACTTTTGTCAGGGTCAGCTCAAGGTCGTCGATGTCCCTTTTGAGAGATGAGCATTTATCCTCCAGGTTCCTCTTCTTCGCCACGAGGTCGGAGTTCACCTCCTCTTCCTCCTCCAGCCTCTCGTTCAGCTCCTTGACTTTGGCTTCCAGTTGGATCTTGCTTTTGATGAGCCCCTCACAGCGCTCCTCCGCATCGATCAGGTTTTCCATTTCCTGGAAGAACCAGAGGGTTGTGTTTTAGTCAGACTCTCAGCAAACCCTACGCAGGACGTGCTCTGCCCTCCACAAGCCCACTATCTGTACCTGAGGTGAGGAATGGGTCACACGCACACTCACATACACACACACACACATCCACACACGCATGTGCACATACACTCATGTACACACGCCCACACACTTGGGCACACACATGTACAGGTACAGACATGTACACACAAACACACACGTGCACACATGTGCATATTCACGCACACACACACATCACTTGTATATTATCCGTATACCTTTTTTTAACCACCAAGGACATCCACTTAATAGAAATTCACCTGAAATAATTCCAAACAACGGAGTCCCATACAGTTCACGGAGCTTCTGCCCATTTGCCCCAATTTGGCCAGCCTGCCGTTTCACTTCCTCTCACCACCCGTCGAAAAATGACTCCTCTACCCAATGTTACCACAAGCTAACTAGTATTTTCAAAACATTACCACCTTTTAACTTCCAATGGAAAACGCGGTGTCTGCCCCGGGAGTCCTGCCTCCTCGAGCCACAGAATAGGAAGTTCAAAATAGGAAGAAAGGGATTAAGTTCATAGATGTCCTGGAAGGCTCTGTAATGAGCCTCTCTAGATGAGCTTATTCTACTCTTTTTTTTTTTTAAAGATTTTATTTATTTATTTGACAGAGAGATAGGCAGAGAGGCAGGCAGAGATAGAGAGGGAAGCAGGCTCCCCGCTGAACAGGGAGCCCGGTGCGGGGCTCGATCCTAGGACCCTGGGACCATGACCTGAGCTGAAGGCAGAGGCTTAACCCACTCAGCCACCCAGGCACCCCGAGCTGATTCTACTCTTAAACCCAATCGGGCTACATCTTCTTGTACAGGAGTGTTGTAAAAACTGGACCCCCACTTCGAGATTATGGATAAGAATAAGCATCAGTGTTAATTGAATACGTACTACGTGCTCAGCATTTCACCCGCATGGGTCCATCTGATTCTCTCGACACTCTCTGTGTGCTGTTACTGGGCCCATTTTACAGATGAGAACATGGAGGCGCAGAGAGGCTAAGTAACTTGCTTGAGGCCACACAGCTACCAAGTGGAGGGTCTGGGATAGAAACCCAGCTATCCAGTTCCAAACTTATCCCCTTGCCCACTCACCTTGGAAAAGTGCTCCCAGTGACCGCACTGTCCTGACCGGGTAAGTGAAAAGGGGAGGAGAAAATGCTTTGTGTGCATGGCCATTTGGGGGTTTATTAAAAAAAGGTAAATGATAAACACCTTAATTTGTGAATTGATACAATGATGCTGCCAGAGTGTGACTTGCTGGAAGCTGCTGCCTTTCCCCTATTTCCTTGATTAAAAACTGCAAAGCAGGGACGCCTGGGTGGCTCAGTTGGTTGGACGACTGCCTTCGGCTCAGGGCGTGATCCTGGAGTCCCGGGATCGAGTCCCACATCAGGCTCCCAGCTCCATGGGGAGTCTGCTTCGCTCCCTGACCTTCTCCTCGCTCATGCTCTCTCTCACTGTCTCTCTCTCTCAAATAAATAAATAAAATCTTAAAAAAAAACTGCAAAGCATTTTTAGTATAATCATATTACTGATATTACCGAAACTTTGTATGTATAAAATGGTCCCTCCTTTGAATTGTTTTAGTGACTTACTTTCATGCTTATTTACATGATTTTTTTTTAAAGACCTGGGGTATGCCTGACAGGTTTTAATCATGAGGACAGACCCAGTCCCCTCATACCCACAACAAAATAGGTCTCACTCCTCTGTGGAATTCAGAAATGAGGGTGCGCAGAAATTCGCTTTGTAGACATGCTCCCAAGAACCTCCGCGACCGCGAAGCCGGGCCCTCGCCCTCCTGCAATGCTCCGTACGGCCACGAGGTGGCACCACTGGCCCTTACATCCACGCACCTGTTGGGGCGCCTCCGTGTTGCTCCTGGTTTCTATTCTCACCCGGCAGGTACTTACAGACTGGACCTGCAGCTGGAGGTCATTTTTTTCCTGCAGCAGGGACACCATCTTCTCCTCTAGCTCCTTCCGGCGAGCCTCCGACCTGGCCAGCTCCTCCTTGGCCCTCTCGAAGTCTTCCTTCATGGTGGCCATCTCTCGCTCGGCCTCCGCGCTCTTGAGGAGCGGCTTGATCTTGAAGAACAGGTTCATCCAGGGCCAGTGCTTGACGTTCATGAAGGCGCGGATGTTGTACTGGATGCAGAAGATGGAGTCCCTGCACGCCCCATCGGACTGCGTTAATGAACCCCAGCAAGGACTCCTGTCTGCCCCTCCTGCCCTGGGGCCCAGGCCCTTCGCCCTTCCCCGCTGCAGGGGCAGCCGAGCTCTGCGGCTCCGTGGACCCTAGGGCTCGCTCTGCAGATGAGGGACAGAGGCAGCGGCATGCACAGAGGTCATGGGAGGTGACAGAGGGCACGGGACCATTTGTGGACCCCGCCCCCCATCAGACTCCCACCCCCACCACAGTGCTGGAACGCAGTCCCTAAGATCCCGATCACCCGTGCTGGGAGCCTCTTCCTCCCTACTCGCCTGAGTCTGTCTCCCGCATTTTATTTACGTATTTGACACAGAGGGAGACCGACAGAACACGAGCAGGCGGGGTGGCAGGGGGAGGGCAGACTCCCCCTGAGCAAAAAGCCTACACGGGACTGGATCCCAGGACCCTGGGATCACGACGGGAGCCGAAGGCGGACGCCAACCGACTAAGCCTCCCAGGCGCCCTTCTCCCACATTTGAACGGCTGACTCTCCCCGTTTTGAAAGACCCCCGGCCTTTGATTTCATGATTCCTGTCTCATGGTGCGCTCTGCTGGAGTGGGCTCCCTCTTCCTGCTTACCTGGGCGGGTACGCCCGGGACCATCTCCCCGACACTTGCTCTCCCAGAATTCGCCGTTTTTCCTGACTTCGACCGTCGCCAATGTCCTAAAGACAACTGCCTTATCTCCCGCTCTGTATTCTCTAGAGCTCACGTGTGCCTCAAAACTTGCTTCCCTGGGGCACCTGGGTGGCTCAGTGGTTTAAGCCTCTGCCTTCGGCTCAGGTCATGATCTCAGGGTCCTGGGATTGAGCCCCACGTCGGGCTCTCTGCTCAGCAGGGAGCCTGCTTCCCCCTTCTCTCTCTCTGCCTGCCTCTCTGCCTACTTGTGATCTCTATCAAATAAATAAATTTAAAAAAATCTATAAAAAAATCATTTAAAAAAAAACAAAAAAATACTTGCTTCCCTTTCCCATAAACCGGCTCCTGCCCAGGGCCCTTCTCCTCCCCATTTCTGTGCTGGCTTCCATTCACCTCAACAAGCTAGATGCCCACAAGCTGTTCTTGACTAATCCATGATGGTGGCCCATGTGGCAATGCCAATGTCAGAGCCATATAGGCATCGGGGAATTGGGGAGAAGGGGCCTCCCCTCCCCCAAGTCCCCTCTCCCTGAAATTCCTGCATGTTACCAGCCATGAGGGTTGCTGGTGAATTACTGAAGGAGTAAGACTCTTCAGTGTCCCTGGACTCCTGTGTCCTAGTTCAGGCCCTTGTCATCTACAAACCCGGTCCTGTCACTGCTCCCCGTAGGCACCTGCCATGGCTTCCCAGCGGACTCCTGGCTCTGGCCTCATGAACGAGGAAGAAAGGAACTTGTGTTGGGTACCTCCCCTGAGCTCCTGGAGGGCAGGGTTCCTCTCTGTATGCCCAGCACCATGCAGGGTCCCCAAGCATGGACAGGCTGCTCGGCAGGTGCTGGGGTAAATGAACGAGCAAAGACATCGATGCCCCAAGACTAAAACCAGGAAGCAACCAGCAGCTGTGAAGTAGGGAGGGCAGGGTAAGGCGGGGCGAGGGTCCACCTCACCTCCTCTCCATCATCTTCTTGAACTCCACCCGCATCAGGTATCCCCGGCAGACGGCCTGTGTGCGTGTCATCAGGGTCACAAGCTTCTCATCCCTCATCTCCTCCAGGAGTCCGAGAAGCCCAGCTTTGAAAAACACCTGCGTCCGAGGAGAGGCGAGCCCGGCCATGTTCCCAGCTGCCGTGCAACCCGGGGTCCTCCTGGGAGCCGGTTTCCGCCCAGCCCAGCCCTCAGACTTCAGAGCCATGGCCTGGAACGGGCCGTCCACTGGGCCCCACAGTGGCCTCTCCTGAGCTTGTTCCGGCCCCTCCAACCCCCATGGCCCAATTCAGACAGAGCTCCCACATAGGAGGCAAGGACGAGCCCATAAAGTACCCTCCGAGCTCCAATGCGCCCAGATTGGGAGAAACTCGCAGACGGCTCCTCAGGGCCACCTACCCATGGCCCACTCCAGCTGACATGCCAAGGAAGCAAGGACCCTTCGGAGGGCTGCGAGCCCCAGTCTGGTCCTTTCCAGGAGGCAGAGCTCTGCGGTCAGGCCAGGATTTGAAGCTGGCCTTTGTCCCTCACTGTCCTTGTGACCTTGAGCACGTTTCTTCCCCTCTGGGAGCCTTTATTTCCCTTGCCCTCCCTGTAACCCCATGAGGTCAGGACTAGCCTTATGTCCCTCAGGTTAAGGGGAGGACTGAATGCCAGGTGCACAGAGGGCAAGTCACTGGGCCAGATCTCTGTGTGCTCAATAAATGGTGGGCATTTCTATCTGTTATTATCATTCCCTCCAAGTTTTCACTGTTCTGGAATCCTTGCTGCGTTCTCTCTCTTTGGCTTTCCCGTCCCACATAAAAGTGCCTTTGCTCTGTTCTCTTAGGACCCCAGAACTTTCTATTGCTTTCTTCCAATGCTGGGGCAGGGGTGGGGTCTGGCTTCCAATTAAGCCTCTAGACACTTAAAAACCAACACGGGGACAGGATTCTCGGTCCCCAGACTCAGGCTCCTTCTGCGTGGGCTCCTGCACAATGGGGCAGTCAGGTTGGCTGGATGGGGAGAGCGATCCTTTCCTCCCACCAGCCGACAAGCAGTTTGGGGGCCACGGGTGATGCAGGGTGGAGGGGGGCGGTGTCCCAGCTCCGCGTGTTCTCACCTTGGTGTGCCCAAACCTATACTGTTCCCGGTCCACGTCGATGGAGCTCAGAAGCTTCTCAGAAGCATTTTTGCTGTCAATAAATTGTCCTTCGGGGATGGCACTGGCATTGAGGATCCGGTACCTGCAGGGCAGTGGTGGGGGGGGAGCATGGTTGGTCAGTCACCTGCTAGCAGCTGGGTGTTGCAGAGCTGGGGGGCAGGGGTGTCTCAGGGGAGAAGGGGGTCTGGCCCACAGAGCTGGGAGAGTGATCCCTCCGTGCAATTTCCTGAGGGCTGCACCCTGCTCCTTTCTGCCCCCAGGGCCTCACCCCTGCTGGGCCCAACCCATTCTGGGATGACCCATGGCCAGAAAGACCATAACCTCCCTGAGGACATGTGGACTCTTGAATGCCACCAGGGTTTAAGGGGCAAGAGTCTGCTAGCAGTTGGCCGAGCACACAGGAAGCTGAGAAAACACCTTACCCTCCCTGCAATCTGGCTTTGGAAGCCGGGTCAGGCCTAACATGTACTTGGGCCCCTCTGCATTGGCTTGGCAGTGCAAGCTTGGAAGGTGGTTTCCATCGAGGACAACATTTTCTGAATGGATTCAATCCCCGAGAAAGGCCCCATAGCTAAGACAAGGCCTGCCTTATACCTAAGACCAGGCCTTCTAGAATCTTCTCCTGCTCCAGCCTTAGGAGGACATGGACTATTGTACAGCTAGTCTGGGAGAAGGAGTACACAGCTGGAGTTTTGTTTTCAGAGGAAGCAGTTATTTGCATAAAAGAACCTTGAAATCATCTGTGACACGCGGACCTGTGGTCCCGCTACTCCTGGAGGGTCCTTGCCCCTCCTCTACTCCAGACGAGGCCTGGAGTTGTGGGGCCCAGATGGCAGCTGGGAGGAGAAAGCTGGTCTGGAGCAGCGGGACTCAACTGGGGACAACTGAGCCCCCCCACCTGTACTTCTCCCCCCCGTCCAGGGGACATCTGACAATGTCTGGTGACATTTAAAAAATATGTATTTTATTTATTTATTTGGCAGAGAGAGAGATCACAAGTAGGCAGAGAGAGAGAGGAGAAAGCAGGCTCTCTGCCTAGCAGAGAGCCCGATGTGAGGCTTGATCCCAGGACCCTGGGATCATGACCTGAGCCGAAGGCAGAGGTTTTATCCCACTGAGCCACCCAGGTACCCCTGTCTGGTGACATTTTTGATTGTCCCAGTGTGGGTGGGATGTGGTTAGCTCCTGACACTGTAGGTAGAGACTAGGGGTCTTGCTAAAATCCTACAACACACATGACAATCCCCATAAGGAAGGATTATCTAGTAGAAGGTGAGAATCTCTGCTTTGAAGGCCCAGTTGAGGTGGAGGGTTGGGGCTGAGGCTGGGACCAGTTTGGGCTGGCCTGGCCCTCACTTTGGGCATAGCTCATCTCCCCCAGCTAGAAAGAAGGCCCATGGAAACCCTGGGAAGCTGTGAACTCACCCACCACTCAGCCCAAGGAGCCCTCAGAAGAGACATGGGGATGTCTGAGTGGCTCAGGGGGTTGAGCATCTGCCTTCAGCTCAGGTCATCATCTTGGGGTCCCAGGATTGAGCCCCGTGTGGGGCTCCCTGCTCAGCGGGAGAGTCTGCTTCTCCCTCTCCCTCTGCTACTCCCCTTTCTCATGCTCTCTTTCCCTCTCAAATAAATAAATAAAATCTTAAAAAAAGAGAGAGAGAGATATGCAAAGCCAGGCGACCTACCTCTGTTTGAAGTCTGCATAGAGAATCCGGCTGGGGAATCCTTTCCTGCAAATCCGGATGCCCTCGAGGACCCCGTTGCAGCGTAGCTGGTGCAAAACCAAGTAGTGGTCCATCACGCCTGGGGAGAGAAGTAGTTGCCCATCACGCCCTGGCGTATGTCAGGGGCTTTTTCCTTGTCTTTGACGGTATGGCCACTGTGAGATACACCAACACACCCAGACTTGAGCGGAAAGGGTTAATATCAACTCTAAGAATGATGGGATGGACATAGTTTCACAGTAGGAGATAATCCCAGTCCCTGAGGACATGCAAGCATCCCATGCCTATGGGTCAAAAACCAAAATATGGATCTTCACCCTGTTGATGACCCTTGAGTCCAGCTAGGCTAGAATGAGTATGGATTGCCCTCTGACTTCCCATTAGATAACATGCTGTGCCCTTCTCTACTCAAGGTCAAGGCTGTAGCATCTGCAGGCAGTGCCTTTAGTGGGAGCAGAGAAACAGAGCCAAGGACAGCGGTGCTTCAGAGGATGCAAAGGGTTGAACGCGGTGGGGGGGGGGTTCCTCTGCTGAGCGCTGAGCATGAGGTCTGGGAAGGAAGAGGGGACACCAACATTAGGAGGAAGAAGAGGACCCGTAGAGACAAGCCCTTATCGGGGACGCTCTTGGGTCACGCACAAGCGAGGACTGAGAAATCCTGTACTGGGGCTGTGTGCGTGGTTAGGAGCCTTCTTATGGCTGCATAATGGCTTTCCTGGTGCATTCCCTAGGTTGCTGGGTAGAGGGAGGCTGAAGCTGTCTCTGACGAGCCTTCTGGAAACTTCTAGAAGGCTCACAAGTTTCCTCGGTGTCTGGGAGGAGAGATGACTACTCACACCATTTTCAAGGCTCTGCTGCTGGACTGTGCTGTCGGGTATAGTACTTTCTGGCCACGTGTGGTTATTAAAATTTAAATTCATTAAGATGAAAAGTTCATATTCTTAGCCGCACCAGGTGTACCGTGTACCCAGCGACTGCTGTACTGGATGGCATGGACGTGGGACATTTCCATCATTCCTGAAGGTTCTATAGGCCTGTGATTCAGTCTCAAGGGAGGAGTAGTTAAGACAGGGGAGAGACATCAGACACTCAGAGGACGTCTCGTGGGAGCGAACCTGACGGATTATCAAATTCAGTTCCCGGGATTTCTCGGATGAGAATTTTTAGGGGGTTCCGATGCCAGCTGTGGTACTTGCTAGCTGTGTGCCCCCATTTCCTGGAGAGGTAAGGGCCCTGCCTGGTAGTCTCAGAGCTCAGACTGGGCTCCCTCCTTCCCCGGGGCCCCTGCTGTCACTGCAGGCTCAGAACTGAGTTGACTTCTCTCAAGGTGTCCCTCCCAACCCAGGTGGAGACAGTGTCTGAAAGGCCCATCAAGAATGGTCCTCTCTGCCCTCTGAGTCACTTGCAAAACTTCTAAAAACTCTCCCGAGCTACTGCCTTGCCTTCCTTTTCTCAAGTTATCCCGCATTCAGCACCTCCAGCAAACTCTTTCCCCCTGCCAGCTCAGCTTTGCGGGCAGTTGTGTGAATCGTGTGTCTTAAAATGCAAAAAATGCAAAAATTGCAAATGCAAAAATTGCATTTTTATGATGTTTGGCACCTTGGGCACTTGTGGACCCTGAGAGACTTCCCCTGACCCCGGCCACCAAGAGCCAGTTCCTAGGATGGTAGACTGCTCCCCCGGGAGCACACATCTCACTTCCAACAAGCTAAGACCCAAAGCCACAGTCCCCCAACCATTGCCTCATCGGGCTGCCAGGCTCAGGCCGGGCACGAGACAACCATGGCAGCCCCCACAGCCTGGGGCCCGCTGAGATGATTCAAACTAGTCCCTCCTGACCTGCTCAGCCTGCTGGCCCATTCCTCCCCACATTGTCCCCTCGCTCTTGTGCGAGCGGCCACCATCCACCACTGCCCAGAGCGTGCCAGCGGTTTGGTCCAGCCCCAGCTCCGGACGCCCTGGGGCAGGCACTTCAATCTCCTCCGCCTCTACGGTCTCTTCTAGAAAACGAAGAAGCCCCACTACGCGCTTTCCAAAGCCTCGCCCACGCTCCTATACTACGTTCAGTCTATTCTCGGAAAGGAGAAAGAAAACGGAGCGGGGCCAGGATGGAGGAGAAGCAAAATGGAGAGGAAGGGATGGTGATGTCGTCACAATTCTCCTTCCAAGAGAAAAAGGCAGGCGGTGCATTGCCCAAACCCCTGGGATCCCCTAGAGGCACAGGGTTCCCCAGCGAGGGGCCATCCATCCCTGTCACCTGCACCTGCAGGGAAGTGCTTCTTGGACCCCACCTTTGATTTGTGCTGACACGGGCTCAAAAACAGTAACGGAAATCCACGTTTGTGACAAGACAGCTGCACACAAGCCAACAATTTCATCTGATGCACAGCAACCAGAGAAACAGCTCCGTTCCAACCCTGGCGGAGAAGGGAGCTGTGCTGGGTGCACTGGGAGGGCTGCAGCCTGCAAAGGCAATGTGGGTCCTAACAGTGCGTTTTTAGCTGGTTTTTCCTTCGACCTGGACTTCCACGGAAGAGTAGCCGTGGTCGTTTGGAGAATTAAAATGCCTGGTTTTCCATAATAATAATAATAATAATAAATATAATAGGTATTAATGATGTACTTATACTGTAATGATATAAGCAATTAATTATTAACATAGTAATAAATTAATATTTGTTAATAAATATGACAAATAAAAAATAAATAAGACAAATAATTAAAATAAAATACTATAATAAAAATAAAATATAAATATAATAAAATAAATATGAATAAAAATGAAATGAAATAAAATTAATTTTTTATTTAATTAACAAGTAAACTCGTTTCCCACGATGTCATCATTTCTCATACGCATTATCATACATGACATTATTATCATAATTCTTCTTCTTGTCATTATACTAATAACAACTGTTGGGATTATCACTGACAGCCAGACACACTGAGTGTCCACCAGGCACGCGGCCCTGCTCGAAGTGCTTGACACACACTCATTCAAGTGATCCTCACGACAACCCCATCTGGCAGGTTGAGTGAATTAATATTTACAGAGTTTACACACACTCATTAAATAAATAAATGAATAGCTAAGTAAGTGAATACATGCATGAAATGTCACTTTAATCCTCGTTTTATAGCCCAGAAAGCTAAAGTACGCAGCTAAGGGTCCCGTAGACAGTAACAGGTGGAGAATAATTGCATACCGCCTACGCTCGGGAAATGGGTGTTTTAATTGCAGACCACTCAGATGCAGTGGTGTTCTTTGGGGGAAAGGAGTCACAGAGCTCTTGGAAAACCCCAGGGAAGTCATGGATCTGATATGCATCTCTACGTACTTGACTATGAGGGATACGGACTTCAGAGTAAGGGTGCCGGATAAAACACAGGATGCCAAGGTGAACTTGAATTTCAGATACAGGAAACCATTGTTCAGTGTAAGTACATCCCAGACACTGCATGGATCATACCTACACGAAGACATGTTTCATTGTTTATCTGAAATTCGAACTTAACGGAGCATCTGTATTCGTATTTGCTAAGTCTGGCCGTGTCACTTCACAGATGACGTTGAGAGGAGGTAAACCCCACAACCCTCGGCTCCGGGAAACCCGCACAAAAGCACGGAGAAGTTCGCACGTGTTTTGGGGAGCCCTGTTCTGATGGATTCTCACTCACCGGGAGTCTTGGTCTCATTGGGAATCAGGCATCGCACAAAGTGAGGGTGAGTGCTCCTTAAGTTGGTCATCAGTTTGTTCAGATTTTCCTGGGACGCAAATCAGAACGAGCACATTAACGTCAGCAAACGCCGTTTCATGGAGCACGAGAACAGCCAAATGCAGAAGTTGCAGAAACACAAACCCTGAACACCGCCGACACGGTCTGGAAAGAGGAGCCTTTCTTCTTCCCGCCCTTCTTGCTTCCCCCGGAGTCACCTGGAGACAGACACGGAGGATGGGTCAGATTCAACCCGGAGCCCTCCCCCTGCTCCCCAGGGTTACTGAGATATCATTGACATAGAAATAACATTGCATATCTTTCATGTTGGATACATGTCTATATTTTGAAATAGTCACGTTGTTGTCCATACCTGGTTAGGATTACTTTCCTTGTGATGAGAACTTTTAAGATCTACTCTTTTGGCAACTTTTAAATATGCAACTGCCATACATTACATCCCAGAACTTACTTATCTTATAATTGGAAGTTGGTATCTTTTGACACTTTCATCCAATTCCCCCACCCCTCACCCCTTGCTTCTGGCAACCACAAAGTCTGATCTCTGTTTCCATGAGAGATAGGGTTTTTTTTTTAGATTCCGCATATAAGTGAGATGTTACAGGATTTGTCTTTCTCTGTCTGGCTCATTTCCCTTAGCATCATGTTCTCAAGGTCTATCCATGTTGTCACAAACCCAAGATTTTCTCTCTCTCTCTCTTTCTTTTTTTTAATGGCTGAAAAGTACACAATGTTTTCTTCATCCATTCATCTGTTGATGGACACTTAGGTTGTTTCCATGTCTTGGCTATTGTAAATAATGCTCCAATGAACATGGGGGTGTAGATAATCTCTTAAGGATAGTGATTTTGTTTCCTTCAGATATGGATTGCTAAATCATATGGTAATTTTGTTTTTAATTTTTTGAGGACCCTCCATATTGTTTTCCACAGTTGGCTGCACCAACTTACATTCCCACCAATAGTGCACTAGGATTCTTTTTTTTTTTTTTTAGGGGTGGCCACACCCTTCAAACCCCGAAATGGGATTTTTGGTTTTCTTTTGATGTCACAGAACTGAAGAGTTTTTGTTCTGTTTTGTTTTTTAAGATTTATTTATTTATTTGAGAGAGAGATCTGGGGAAGGGACAAAGGGAGAAGAAGAGAGAGAATCCCAAGGAGACTCTGCACTGATCACAAAGTCTGACATGGGGCTCGACCCCAGGACCCCAAGGTCATGACCTGCACACAAACCCACTGATGCTTAACCCACTGCTCCACCCAGGCTGCCACTTCTAGTTTGTTTTTAAAATAATCTAATTATAGGACAAATGAGTACATTGTCTATATTTTTACACTGAGAACATTAATTTTTTAAATTGATGCATTTAAGACAGTCCATCATCTTAAAACTGTTCTTTGGTGATTATTTTTAAAAAATACAATGTGAATAAACTTAGCAAGTGATACTGGCTTGTGCAACCATTTTGGAAAACAATCTGGAAGTCCCTGGAGAAAGTGGATACAGAGTTACCGTAAGACTGAGCAGTTCTAGGCCTGTGGATATGTACAAGAGAATTGACCCATGGGTATATACAAGAGAATTGACACCATAAGCCAGCTCAGAAACTTGTATACAGATGTTCATAGCAGCACGATCATCAGTAGCCAGAGATCCATCAACTTTGGGCAAAATCAAAAGCTTTTGCACAGCAAAGGAAACAGTTAACAAAACCAAAAGACAACTGACAGAATGGGAGAAGATATTTGCAAACAACATATCGATAAAGGACTAGTGTCCAAAATCTATAAAGAACTTAACAAACTCAACACCCAAAGAACAAATAATCCAATCAAGAAATGGGCAGAGGACATGAACAGACGTTTCTGCAAAGAAGACATCCAGATGGCCAACAGACACATGAAAAAGTGCTCCATATCACTCGGCATCAGGGAAATACAAATCAAAACCACAATGAGATATCACCTCACACCAGTCAGAATGGCTAAAATCAACAAGTCAGGAAATGACAGATGCTGGCGAGGATGCGGAGAAAGGGGAACCCTCCTATACTGTTGGTGGGAATGCAAGCTGGTGCAACCACTCTGGAAAACAGCATGGAGGTTCCTCAAAATGTTGAAAATAGAACTGCCCTATGACCCAGCAATTGCACTACTGGGAATTTACCCTAAAGATACAAACGTATTGATCCAAAGGGGCACGTGCACCCGAATGTTTATAGCAGCAATGTCCACAATAGCCAAACTATGGAAAGAACCTAGATGTCCATCAACAGATGAATGGATCAAGAAGATGTGGTATATATACACAATGGAATACTATGCAGCCATCAAAAGAAATGAAATCTTGCCATTTGTGACAACATGGATGGAACTAGAGCGTATCATGCTTAGCGAAATAAGTCAAGCGGAGAAAGACAACTATCATATGATCTCCCTGATATGAGGGAGTGGTGATGCAACATGGGGGCTTAAGTGGGTAGGAGAAGAATCCATGAAACAAGATGGGATAGGGAGGGAGACAAACCATAAGTGACTCTTAATCTCACGAAACAAACTGTGGGTTGCTGGGGGGAGGGGGGTTGGGAGAAGGGGGGTAGGGTTATGGACACTGGGGAGGGTATGTGCTTTTGGGTAAATTGGAAGGGGAGATGAACCATGAGAGACTATGGACTCTGAAAAACAATCTGAGGGGTTTGAAGTGGCGGGGGGGTGGGAGGTTGGGGTACCAGGTGGTGGGTATTATAGAGGGCACAGCTTGCATGGAGCACTGGGTGTGGTGAAAAAATAATGAATACTGTTTTTCTGAAAATAAATAAATTGGAAAAAAAAAAAAAAACTTTGGGATAGACAAAATGTGTGTTTTCCATGCCCTGGAATATTACACATCTATAAAAGAAGTGTGTCCCAACAAATTCAGGGAACATTCTGCTACACAAAAGAATCCAGGTGCACAGTGGTTCCATTTACCTGAAATGACCAGAATAGGCCAGCCAGCCACCCCATGTCAATCTTTAAAAGCTATTTAAAAACATGATACTGGCTCTTTTGTCCCCTGGGAGTCCAGGGACTTCCTCTTAAGGAAGAGGAAGCGTAAGAGAAAGAAAATTGGGTAATTGGAAACAGACAAATCCAGCTCTGTCTGACGATCACAACGGAATACTCGTTCTTCAAGGAGCAGCTCTGGGTCATAAGTAATGACGCAGAGCTTTGCACACAGTGGGGGTGGGGTGGGGAATTTCACCTGTTTCTGCACCAGCATAGTTGGAAAAAAGGAAGGACAGCAGCTTTAGGGAAGACTTCTGGTACAGCCCGACCACGGTCTCGTTCAGGGGGTCCTTGTTCTTGTCCAGCCAGCCGGCAATGTTGTAGTCCACGGTGCCAGCGTAGTGGACCAGAGAGAAGTGGGCCTCGGCCTTGCCTTTGGCAGGCTTGGGCTTCTGGAAGTTGTTGGACTTCCCCAGGTGCTGGTCATACAGCTTGTTCTTGAAGGAGGTATCTGTGGCCTTGGGGAACATGCACTCCTCTTCCAGGATGGAGAAGATGCCCATGGGCTGAAAGAAGGATGACAGAGCATGACTCAGCATTTAATAGTGCGTCTCAATGACTCCATTGTCTGCAGGAGTCAAATACAACCTTTCTGGTGTTACCACTCGCTTAGGAGCACCGCGGGGCACAGAGCTAGGCACAGAGTAAGCGCTTAATGGATGCTGGTTGAACAAAAGAACATGGAAAGAAACTGTATGCATATAAATGTAGCTCACTTTGAGCAACAGGTTACCACCACTGCACCCTCCAAAAAAGGAAAGTTACATACATAGACATAAAATGATATGAGTGGTATTGAAATAATCATGTATGGGTTTCTCAGCAGCCCCCTTAGGAAGAGAAACTCATTCCAATATCACCAGTGCTCCAAACGGTATAGGAATTTCTTCCTTTTTTTTTTTTTAAGATTTATTTAATTAATTTATTTGAGAGAGAGTGAGAAAGAGCAAGAGCACTAGCAGGGGGAGTGGCAGGCAGAGGGAGAAGCAGACTCCCCGCTGAGCAGGGAGCCCAACGTGGGTGGGGCTCGATCCCAGGACCCTGAGATCATGACCTGAGCCGAAGGCAGAGGCTTAACCCACGGAGCCACCCAGGCGCCCCCTCCTCGGCTGTTTTTATAGTAACATTATGCCAAGAACTCTACAGCTCCGTTGTCTGAACTCCTAGGGTTTTTGTACAAGTTACAAAGGTATGAATGGCCACTGTTCCTCGCGGGTTCCCGTTCACATTCCTGGGAGAACTGAGCCCTTGGATCTTAACCAACCATGTATCTGTTTAGGTGTCTGCATTATGTATGCATTCCAAACACTTGTCTGTGCAAGGGGATTCAGCTTTCCGGAGGCTGGAAGAGTAGTGCAAGGATCACCATTCTACCTGTAGGGTAGAGTGAGAGCAAAGGGATGATGGTCCCAGCCAAGGAGGGGCAGTCCCTGGGGAGCAGACTCTATTCCTCTACCTTCTCGATGAGCTCGATGCAGGCAGCCAGGTCCATCCCGAAGTCGATGAACTCCCACTCGATGCCCTCCTTCTTGTACTCCTCCTGCTCCAGCACGAACATGTGGTGGTTGAAGAACTGTTGCAGCTTCTCGTTGGTGAAGTTGATGCACAGCTGCTCCAGGCTGTTGAACTAAGTGTTGCAAAGAGCAAGAGTAGGAGTGAGTCTGGAAAATCCAGTGGGGACTCTGCAAAGAAGACACAAAATGGAAGGGCCTTAAAAAGGCCATTTATTCAAACAACTCACGTCAAAGATCTCAAAGCCGGCGATGTCCAAGACCCCGATGAAGTACTGCCTGGGCTGCTTGGTGTCCAGCTGCTGGTTGATGCGGGTGACCATCCACAGGAACATCTTCTCGTAGACGGCCTTGGCCAGAGCGCCCACCGAGTTGGTCACCTTGAAGAAAGATCACCCACTCAACCCTCAAGGTTGAAGCATGAAGCCAATGAGGTCTTCAAGGTCAAAAGCGGTTAGAGATTGGCAATTTCGTATTGTCCAGCATGATATTAAATATCCCTTAAAGCACTTGCCAGCTTAGGACGTTCCCCTCCCTCCCTCTGAGAACTATCCCATTTACAAAAATAGTCTTCTATCAGCCGTAGTATTAACACATGACTGTAGAACTTGGCCGCACGTAACTGAACCGGAGGTGGACTACTGATCCAAGTTGGGTTGCACAGAGGGTTTTTCCTGAGAATTTGGAATTGGGATCAAAGACACTGGTCTCAGTCTCCATGGGAGGCTGAACTATGGAGATGTGAACTTGGGAGCTATGGGGTGACAGTGGAGAGAGCTTGTCTGCCTAGTGAGGACACCGAAGAGAAGGAGAGCAATGACTGTCCATGGTGCCACAGGGAAGGAGCTGCAGAGGGGCGGTCTGGCTCCAGAGGATCCTTCATTTTCTGGTTCCAGCCCTCCTGGTGCCGAACAACACTCTTCCATGTGCATTCCTTAAGCTACCCCTGGGACCTAAGAACTAAATTCCTCTTAATGCTGAAGGCAGTTGCATATAGATTTTGGACACCTGCAGCTTAAAGAACTTTGGGATGGTGGTTAAAATAGCAGAGTCAGAAATAGCAGAGTCAGCTGAACTCAGGGCAACTCCATTACCTGCTGGACGTTCTGCCCTTTGGTGACATACTCGTTGCCAACCTTCACCCTCGGACAACACAGGCCTTTCAGCATTTCTGCAGCGTTCAGACCCATCAGGTAGCCAGCTTTGTCAGCCACTGAAGGAAGAGGGCAATGTGGTCACACAAAGACGGCAGTGGCTGATGTGGCCAATCAGACCCTGGGGCCTCCCAGAAATGTTTCCTATAATCCTTTTTGGTGTTTTTCCGTTCGCCTATGTGCACCAGAACTGGAGGTGTCTGAGAAAGTTTCAATCTCATAGTCTAGGGGCACAGGTTTTCTAGAACTTTAGTTTGCCTTCTAGATGCAATCTTGAAGGTTGATCTTGACATATTAATATTTAAATTTCTTATTTTTTCTTTTTTTTAGAGAGAGAGAGAGAGAGCAGGGGAGGGGTGCATGGAGAGGGAGAGAGAGAATTCTAAGCAGGGTCCATGGTCAGCACAGAACCTGGCGGGGTCGATGTTCCAATCCTGAGATCACGACCTGAGCTGAAATCAAGAATTGGACGCTTAGCCGATGGAGCCACCCAGGTGGCCCTAAATTTCATTTTTAAGAAGATACAGTTACACAGTAATATTGGAGTCTGCTAATTTAAAAAAAATGGCATAGGAGTAATGGAGGCACCATTTGGATGGTTCACAATATATGTTAAGCAGCTTCCTAAATTCCTGCAAGATGCCACGCTTATAGCTGAGAGAGAGCTACAGAACTTTGACCCAGTCTTCAGATGTTGGGAGAAGGTCAAAAGCAGTTGATAATTGGCAATTTCATATAGTTCATTGGGAGTGTGGTTGACTTTGGGTCAGATCTGGCTGCCTGCACTGAGCTCATCAAGAAGGTAGAGAAATATTTTTTCTCTAGGAGTAGCTCCTCTTGGTTGGGACCATTACGTTATTTCTGGCTGGGGAATTGAGCCAATAAAAATCCAGGACCGTATTTGTCAAGTGTTTAATAAGAGGCCATGTGTATGCTTTCCTCTTTGCTTAAATTATCCCTTTTTCCTGCTCTGCCCTTGTAGGTGGATGGGATTCTTCTAGTCATTTACACTTGAAGGCTTTGGGTGATTACATCCTTCCTCCTTATCCCTGACCTGCCTGTGCTCAGACAGGCAGGAAATTCTGCTCGCTTCCCCTTTAAAATAGCTGGCATCTCCCACCAGGGTCCCACACTTTTGGGAAGCCTGACTGCTCACCGATTAATTCCCATGAACTTCCCCTGCTAAGTGGACAGTTCATGGCTTCTGGCTCCTACCACGTACATTCTAAACCATATGTCCTGGCACTCAAGGTCTTCTCCAACTGATACCAAAATAACTACTTTTTAATCCCCATCTCTTATACATCCTCTTCTGTAGCCAAAGAGGACCCCACTGCTGTTCAGTCCCCTCACATTTCTTCCCCCTCCCCCTTGATCATCATGTGTCCTCTGTTTAGACTGCCTTCTCCCCCACAACACCTTTGAGAATCCTAGCCATCCTTCAAAGTCCATGTTGGTGCCATCTTCCTCCAGGAAGCTTTCCCTGATTACCCCAATCAGAAGGGTCTCTTACTCTGAACAGAGGTTCTCTGCTGCCCCTCATCTTGCACCACTCCACAGGCAGGATTCCAAGATGGCCCTGAGGATTGCCCCTCCCCATGTATATTCTTTGCATAATCCCCTCCCCTTGTGTCAGGGGTGGCACTGGTGAATATGGATGGGCTATTCAATACTCCTGCGATGAGGTCCCTAGTCAGTCCACTTGGAATTAATAAAAGGAGATTATCCTGGGGAACCATAGCCTAGTCAGGTGAGCCTTTATGGGCAGTGATAAAGTCCCATATATTTTCCTGGTCTTTCTTTCAAGGCTATTGTTTCCTCCTGTCATGGGGGGGGTGGTGTTCAAGACACACTGTGGTGATGTTACAAGTGGTAGAATTATTGGAGATGAACCAGCCTTTCCCTTACAGACCTTGTAACAGTGCGAGAGATGATGTGGATGAACGGGGTGCATGGTGGGTGTGTCCTGATGCCAGGAACCCCTCCCACTGCCCCCTGCTCTGTTCCCAGGACCAGGCAGAGGGGGATGGGGAGACCATCCAGGTAAGAGTCATGGGGTAGGGGGTGGGGAGATCTGTACACCAGTCCTGGGTTCAGGGTCAAGTTCAACGGATGTCAGAGTGGGACTGAAGGCCACGGGAAGAGGAAGCTCCTTCACCTGGCCCGGGTGCTTAGGACCACATTCTGCTTATGTGCACAGAGAGAAAGGGAAGTTCACAGAACCATATCCTCTCCTCAATGTCTACCTTAAGGTCAGGTGACTGCAATGGTGAGAGGTAATGAGGTGATTATTCATTCACAAGAATGATAACTTTGGTTTGTCAAGGATCCGCCACTATAGGAATCCTTGACAGAGGGAGTGGACTTCCCCAGGGCAAGTACAATGAGCTTTGGACACCCCACATCCCATTTGAGCAACTTCCAATGAGCACCTCTCGGGAGGAACCCAGAGCTCACCTCACAGGACCCCGGCCACCCATGAACACACGGACAGTGTCAGACGCTAGTCTCTGCCCAGATGCGGTTACCTTCGGTGCCATCCGGCTCGGCCTGCTCCTCCCGCTGCTTCTGCTTGAACTTCATGTTCCCATAATGCATCACGGCCCCCGTGAGCTTGTAGATCCCCATTTTTTCCTCTGAGCTGAAACCCAGGATGTCAATGGCATTCTAGGAGTTAGAAAAAGGACAGTCATCCCAGGGACTCTGTTGTCCTTGGGAAAGACCTCACCCTTTGTGTACAGCCCGTGAGACAGCATTTGCCCAAAGAAGTGGGTGACGGGGCAGTTTCTTAACTTACGGGTTAAAAGCCATTTCTTTAACATGTTTGTGTGGGAGGGTGGAGATTATGGGAAGAAAACGTGAATACTCCGTTTTCTTCCATCCAACCAGAACTGATTTAAATCCTTTACATAGATTTGGGGCTGTTTTCTGGATGAGGCCACTGGGAATCATCATGCGATACCAGGAGAAGGAATTCTCATGGAGCATGTCTGAGAGATAGTGTCTAACACCTTGAGAGTCTGGCATTACAACCCAGGAATTCCGGTGTTGTTCAGAAATGAGACAATACGGTGCCCTAGCCCATTAGAACTGGAAGAGAAGGTCATCGAAGAGAACGCCATCATTTTTCAAATAAGAAAGGGGCAAACTTCTGCAGGGGGGCTGTGCCAGGCGAGGGGTGAGGCACCATCCATAGGTCATCTCACTGTGTCGCTGTGAGAACCTCAGAGGTATGCAGATCTTTCCAGAGTCCCAGGTGAGACCTGAAGTTCTAACGGGCTAAGTGACCTGCCCAATTCACCCAGGTAGCAGGTGATAAAGGTCTGTCTGGAGTAATCGCTCGGTCACTTCAGAGTCTACAGGTGGTTGCTGACTTGGTTTTATAGCCACTTGGCCCGTCTTCTACCGCAAAGATTTCAACTAGAAAATCCTTCTCTGGGGTACATGTATTGATTATGCAACAGGACTTGCAGCTTAAGCAATGCTCACTTGAGGAGGGACTGACATGCATGGAACCTGTCTGGGGAGGTGACAGTTCAGGGTCAGCAGGACGGTATTAGACAATGAGGCACTTTTGGGGGTGGTGCCCCCTTTAGGAGAAGGGGGTTCCAGACTGAGAGCCCACCTGGGTGAGGAGACATTCTGAGCCTCAGTGGCCTCCTTGACTCCATATCCCACCCCATCTGATGCATATTTGTGTCATAGGAAGAGGCTGCTGTAGGTTAAAAGGAAAGACCTTTCACTCCACTTTGAAAGGAACCAGGTAAAGACGTTACTTTCTGGGGAGCCTGCTGGGGAAGGCAGACCCTCGGAGGGAGCACTCCCCCTTGTATTCGGCCATAAACCATCACCCAGGAGAAGCTCCTCGGGAGATTAATGGCTCATAGATGGTGTCTATTAGTTTAAAAAAAAAAAAGGCAGGTTCTGGAGTGGGCAGATCTGGCTTCAAATGTTCTTTGACAAAGTGTCTTGAAGCAAATTGTGTGTTTTCCTTCTAAGACTCAGCTTCCATCTTTGTAAAATGGGAACATTTTACAAGAGGTTTTTTTTGGGGGGGTGGGGCTTAAATGAGATAAAGCACTCATCTTGGTTTCCAGCCCATGTAAGTGCTCGGTGCACTTAGTTACTGTTATTATTCTAGTTACCAATGTTGGAAATACTTCCCAGAGCTAACTGTAGGAGGCCTGACAGGTGCGCCGAGGACGTGTGGGAGCTGAGCATGAGCCTGAGGGGGACAGGTAGCACGAGGCGTGGAGCTTCTCCTCCTGCAGACTGGGTTGTTTTTTCCTGTTTTACACTTTGCTATATTTTTAAAAATTTCTTAAAAGAACCGTGCAGATGGTTTTGTACCTTGAGAAGTTCCAACAAAACCTTTAAAAAACCTTATACGTGCAAAACCCAACTCTAAAATGCTACAGAATGGAACTGGAGGCCTATTTTGGAGAACTTCCTGTCCCCCCATGGCATCTCCTGGGGTGGAGGTGAGCGGAGAGGGGTCCCATCCGGACTAATTCCCTGGACCTCTTGAACTCTGAGAGCTCAGGTCTGATCACTCAACATCCCTGAGTCCCAGTTTTTGAGGAGACCGCCAGGGTGCCTCTCAGTTCACAAACTCAGTAATTTGTGCTGAAAGGAAGAAGGAAGGGAAGTGTGTGCTTACATCAGTCGCTAGAAGCTCTTCGCTGTCGTCGATGCTGGCCACGGTGACCTCTCCTTGGCTCACGAAGGGGAAGTCGAAGGGATTGGTTGAAATGAGGAGCAAGTCTGCGAAACATGAAGGTCCCCTTAGCGTCTCACGCATGCGCGATGCACTCCGTTTTTCCAATGTGACTGATGTATGTGGAGGATGAAATCAATACCTCCAAGAACTTACCAATGAGTTCTGGCTTCTTGTTCGACAAGATTTGGTAGAAAATGTGGTAGCTTCTCTCGCTGGATAACTGAAATGTCACTCTGGATTTTTCTAAGAGATCTAAGGGTAATAAGAAAGAATGTGGTTTCAGGTTCCTGGGTGGTGTGTCTCTGTGGCCAAATACCGCTGTGCCCAACAGGGTGTTGAGACTCACAGGTTTCAATGTCCGCTGATGCCAGCTTTCCCGTGGCTCCAAAATGAATCCGAATGAATTTCCCCTGTCCAATGGCAGGTTGACAGACATCACAGTTATTTTCTTTAGATGGTACCATGGCTGGTTTTTGCCAGGTGCTCCCAGTATAGGTGGGAAGAGTAGGGTCAGGGAGGGAGTGATGATAGAAGTAAGGACTTCCCTCCTCTCTAGCTATCTGGTACCCAGAATCCCCATGCTGGCTTACCCAAGACTTAGATAGTTCTACCCAAAACATCTGGTCCTGTTCCTCCAATTTTGGGAGGAAGGTGCCCTCTCCAACTTCTGCTTGGGATCACCTTACTCTAGACAGTCCCCTTGGTTTTTATCCTGCTGTCTGGTACCTGGATTCCCATTCCCAAATGGATACCTTTGATAGGGCTGGTTGGACCATCTTGCCAACTTACTTACTGTCTTTCCTTCCTTCCTCCCTCCATCCCTCCCTCCCTGTCTCCTTCCTTTTCATTTCTTTCTTTTGCTTACTTTCTTCCTTTCTCTCTCCTTCCTTCCTTCCACGTCTGGGTGTTCCTTCTGAGATTTCTTGCTTTGGTTTTCCTTGTTGCTTACATTAGGCAAACCTAGCTCCCAGACTCAGGCCAAGCTCCCTGGCTCCCAAAATACACATTCAGAGTCTGAGTTCTCCCCTTTTGAGGGGAGGCAAGAAGTGAAATTTTATGAGCGACTGGTTTCTACCACACTGTGAGCAAAACTGAAGGCAAAAATCTTGCCTTGTCTATCCACCCACAGAGTCTGGACTCTAGTCAGCACTCCATTATCTACTCACTATTTTCCGAATGAAGCTTGGGGAGAGCTGGTGAAGGGTCAGTGAAGGCGTGAGTGAAGTGTAAGTGTTGGTTTTCAGTATTGCTAGCTGCTCGGTGGAAAATGAAGTTTTAGCCTGCAAATGTTTGTTTGGTGAGTGGAAGGTGGACAGGCTAACCAGGGTGATTGTAACTACTGGGTCAGGGCCAGGAAGAGAGATCCAAGCACTTAATAAATGAGAGTAACAATGGGGGTATCCGAAGATATTGTTTTCCATTTTAAGCTGGAGCCAGGTTAGCTCAATTCTTAACTTGGTGCAAATATGTGCACCATATGTCTGTTGGGTAATGCACACCCAGACCGCCTACAAGGAAGACATTTTAGTTGTGCACTAGGAAGACAGATGTGCAGACGGGCAATGCACAGAGGACCAAGGGAAAGAAAGAAAGGTCGGGGCTCATAGCCCAGTCTCTGATGGCTGCATTCACTTTCTTCTCAGGGACCATTTCATTCTTGAGAAGCAACAACAAAGCACAAGCTTGAGATTATCCAGGTCCTGAGAAGTGTGGAGTCCTGACAGCCTCTTGCAACTACAGGCGTAAACGAGGGCTTTGTGTTGTGGTAGTCACTCATTCCGTGGTACAGTGAGGATAAGTAGAGGGCTGGATGTTTGTTTATTTGCCCATAGGGGAAGGAAAAGCCTCTTTGGATGAGGGAAGCTTAAGCCAAATGTCGAAGGATGGAGCATATCCTTCAGTATCTACAACATCAACATATTCCCACGTTTTGAACTCTCCTGCTTTCCCCAGGTTTCTCCATCTCCCAATGCCTTCTGACCTGAAGGAGTTCAAACCTGCTCACTTAATTTGAACTCAGGTTTCTATGGCTGATAAGCCAATGGAGATTGCTCAATAGACTTCAGCATTTTAAAATGCTTCCACTTAGTGAGGCCAAGTGTAGCATAAAGGAATTGCTCTCTACTTGTGGAATTTGAATCACCATGACTTCCGGATGTTCTGAGGTGATGAGCCCAGTTAGGAATGGACAGATAAATCCCTCCCACTCCCCACCCCGCATTGCCAACAATGAGCGAACATGTTTTTCAGTGTATCTTATTATCCCAGCAGGGCTCAGTTGATCCGAACCACTTAAGGGTAGAATAAGGCTGTCTATTTTCTAGTTTATGTGGGATTTTTTTTTTTAAATCCAGCATTTGAGGAGAGGATTTGGTTCTTGGAGGGGGGGGTGGTAGTTAAAATTGGACTGGTTCTTACAAATCTTGAGGAGTTGTCATTCCTCACAGTCTTGGCGTTTCCAAAGGCCTCAAGTAGGGGGTTGGCCTGGATGATTTGATCTTCCAGAGTTCCCTAATAATAAACAAGAAAAAGCAAAAGGAGGACTTTGGAGTGTCCTCTGAAGGAGCCCATGGTGACTCGAAAGTGTGGATGCTCTAGGCAGGGCCCAGGGAGAGACGCTAACCAGCCCAGCCTGGTGGCCAGTGTGGATGGGTGAAGGCACCCATGGGCTCGTGCCCACCATCCAAGGAGGCTTCAGAGTCCCATCCCAGAGAAGGTCTCAGCACAGCATCAACGTGACTCTATCCATCCCAGATTCCAGGTTTCCTCTTGATTTTTCAGACCTCCTTTCCTCTCTGATAATGCTTTATTATAAATCATGGATTTTTAGAATACATACCTCTATTAGAGTACGGATCATGACCCATCTAATATAGACATTTGGATTCAGAAGTATATATAGAATTGAACAAAGACAGTCACTCAAGGGATTGTACAATAGGAATTGTGGTTCTCAAAACAATTTTTTAAGTCGCAAGAAATATGTCATGAGAATTTTTGCTCAGAAGTTGGCTTACAGGGATGCCTGGGTGGCTGGGTCAGTGAAGCCTCTGCCTTCAGCTGGGGTCATGATCCCAAGGTCCTGGGATTGAGCCCCGTGTGGGCTCCCTGCTCAGCAAGGAAGTCTGCTTCTCCCTCTCCCTCTGCCCCCGACTCATGCTTGCCCTTTCTCTCTCTCTAGTGCTCTCTCTCTCAAATAAATAAATAAAATCTTAAAAAAAAGAAGTCTGCTTAGAGAAAGCAGAATTTTTACTCCCAGCCCCACCCTACGTCCCGCCCCTCAACTGCTTATCCTTCTGCCCCCAGAGCTGTTTTCAAATTTCTGTCCTGCTCTGTGGTTCCCAAAGTGAACAGTGGAAACATGATAGAAATACAAAGTAGCAGGACTGTGCATGGGACTTAGGAATTTCAATAAAAAAATCAACCTGCCCCACCCCACCCCTGCACACCTTGCCCAAAGCATCCCTTCTTCAGGGGAAGCTGCTCACAGTCCCGGGCTATTGAAGATGGAGCCGGTGCTACCACCTATGTCCACGAGGTGGCACCACCTCCACCAAGCCCCTCAAGCCCTCTTGCGACAGACCCTGTCCCCAGCATTCTGCTGAGCACTGAGCCCTACATACACTTGGTGCTCACCCCATCTTTACTTGTCCTTACTCCAGCAAAACTCCAGATTCAGGGAGCTCCTCACCTGCATCTTGCCTGGCTGCTGCTCCTTCTTCTTGTCCCCAGTGACCGCAATTGTTGCAAAGTACTGGATGACACGCTTGGTGTTCACGGTCTTGCCCGCCCCGGATTCTCCGCTGTGGAGTTAAAAGCAAGTACGATAGAAGAGTGGAAGGGACGGCTCTGGCTTCCAAGTCATGGTGGTGCGAACTCAGGTTACTCACGTAATGAGGATGGACTGATTGTCTCGATCTGGAAAGGCAGAGGGGAGAAAACAAAATAAAGAAACCGCAAACACACGGAACAAAAACAGGGCAGCATTCGGGGTGAGTGGACTATATGGTGATGCTGTGACTAGCCGTGTAAGGACTTGGGTGTAACTAATCTTCCTTGAGACAGTTTGTGTAGATTTCCGAACGTGGGATGTGTAGCCTGGACCGCTTGGCAAGTGAACAGAGAATCCCACAGCGGGAAAGTGATTCAGGTCCATAAATCTTTAACAGCTTGCCAGGAATTTCTCATCTCCTTTTTTTTTTTTTAAGAGTTTATTTATTTATTTGACAGACAGAGATCACAAGTAGGCAGAGAGGCAGGCAGAGAGAGAGGGAAGCAGGCTCCCTGCTGAGCAGAGAGCCTGATGCGGGACTCGATCCCAGGACCCTGAGATCATGACCTGAGCCGAAGGCAGCAGCTCAACCCATTGAGCCACCCAGGCGCCCTCATCTCCTTTTTTAACGTGGAGAGCAAGTCTCAGACTTAGGGCTCGTGGGAAGGGGCAGCTTCTAATTAGAATCTAAGGGCACTGACCGGTTGTCACTGGGTTTTTCTTTTTATTTTGACTCTATACTTGTGGAAGGTGATCATGGTTTTCCACTTACAAGCACTTGTGAGTTGAGTTGTATGCCCTCTACCCAAATTCATTTGTTGAAGTCCTTACCCCTAGGACCTGAGAATACGACCTTATTTGGAAACTGTGTCACTGTAATTGTTGTTGTTAGTGAAGATGAAGTCATATTGGGGGCACCTGGGTGGCTCAGTCTGTTAAGCCTCTGCCTTTGCTCAAGTCATGATCCCGGGATCCTGGGATCGAGTCCTGCATCGGGCTCCCTGCTTAGTGGGGAGCCTGCTTCTTCTTCTTCCCCCTGCTCGGGCACTCTCTTTTGCTCACTCTCTCTCTCAAAAATAAATAAATAAAATCTTAAAAAAAAAAAAAAGATGAATTCATACTGGAGTGGGGGGCGAATCTATAAGATCCGTGTCCTTATCAAATGGACGGATTTGGAGAAAGGTGCACACAGGGAGAATACACCTACAGGGGATTGTGTAAGTGGGGTGACGCTTCTACAAAGGAACCCCGAAGACGGCCAGCAAACAGCCAAGAAACTTCGAGAGAGGCAGTGAACAGATTCCGCCCTCGGGAGGAGAGGATGCCACCGACACCTCAACTTTGGGCTTTCCGCCTCAGACTTGGAGACAATAGTTTCTGGTGTGTAAGCCACCCGTTTTGTGGTACTCTGTCAGGCCAGCCCTAGGAAACTCCTGCAAACTCCTACTGACGTAGCTTCAGCCGATTCGAAGACCTATTCTTAGGTGGGCAGGAATGGCTAGGCTTGAGTGTGCGAGAGGGAGGGCTGAGGTTTGGGCAACTGGAGGTTTAGTGGAGGACTCTAAGCGTCTACATATCTCACAGGCTTGCTTCTGCTTCTTGAGTCTGCACCAGACCAAGTCAGGTGAAAGGGGGACAGAGGAAAGCGACTCAAAACATAGTGACATGGCAGTATTACCACGTGTCTCTTTTCTGTGCCATTCTGGGAATTTAGGGAAGAGAAAGAGGAGCCCGAGACTGGGAAAGAAGACAGTGTCGGAACATTGCTATGCCCAGTTCTCCAATTTTGCACCCTAGTGGCTAGTAATCTAGTCTCTCTTCTTCTAGGGATGCTCATGTGGGCAGGGGCGGGGTGGGGGGAGTTCTTTGGGTGTGGGGGCAGGACATCTCCCTGCGTTCTGCATTCCCCTGAATAAGCAGGTGCACAGCATAGCTCCATTGGGGAACACTGCCCTATGCACTGTGGCTTTTTTTTTTTTAAGATTTTATTTATTTATTTGACACAGAGAGAGAGAGATCACAAATAGGCAGAGAGGCAGGCAGAGGGGAAGGGGAAAGCAGGCTCCCCGCTGAGCAGAGAGCCCGATGCAGAGCTCGATTCTAGGACCCTGAGATCATGACCTGAGCCGAAGGCAGAGGCTTAACCCACTGAGCCACCCAGGTGCCCCTGCACTGTGTTTCTAATGGGAGACATGCATCTCTGGCTTCTTTTCATTATGAAATCACTGGAGTCTCCTGAGGTCACCTTGACCATTGCCCCATTCACAGGATCAAGGCCTCTGAAGGGTTTGCATAATTAGCTAAGAACCAGTCTAGCTAAAGGCCTTGCATAACTAACTAAAAAAAACTGTTGTTGTTGTTGTTGTTGTTTTTAAATAGGTATTGAAGAAATCGCTCACCGGTCAGCATGAACTGGTAGGCGTTGTCGGAGATGGAGAAGATGTGGGGCGGGGCCTCCTGGCGCTTCTTGCCTCGGTAGGCGGCCACCACCTCAGGGTTGTACACCGGCAGCCACTTGTAGGGGTTCACGGTGACGCAGAAGAGGCCCGAGTAGGTCTGAGAAAACCAGAAAATGCGACATGTGGATCCTGTCTTTACCCAGAGGGATAGACGGAACAGGGAGAGGCCGAAGGGACGCTCACGTAGATCATCCAGGCTGCGTAACGCTCTTTGAGGTTGTACAGCACGGCAGGCTCGTGCAGGTGGGTCATCATGGCCATGTCCTCGATCTTGTCAAATTTGGGAGGGTTCATGGGGAAGACTTGGTCACTGTTGAGAGTGAGTGTCTGGGGATTGAGAGGAAAAGCACACGATGGAGAGGAAAGCCAATGCTCTCAGCCCGGATCGACTTGGTGTGGTGGAAGGAGGGAGAGATCGTGGAGTAATCACCCCCCTCCCCACCGCCGCCATGACCATGAATAGCTTCATGGGTCATTTCCATTCCCAGAGATGATCCACACATAACTGTCCTTGATTAACCCAATTCTGGTCAAAGTGTATAGCCAGTTCAGGTCTGATGTCCCAACCTTCCTCCCCCCGACCCCCCCCCCCAGTCAGCATGTCATTGTGTGCGCCAAGAACGAGTTACAAGTGTGCACAGCAACAGAGCCCTTCAGCCCTCAGGGTCCAGGTGGGACTCAGGATGGCCAAGACCGAAGCAGATTGCCTCTCTTTATTCCCATTTGCTTTGAAAGTTTCAACAAGACAAAGGTTGGAAACTTGGAAAGGAATACTCCAATGTATTCTGTGCATTTCCACTTAAATACTTCTGCTCATTGGAATACTCCAATGTATTCTGTGCATTTCCACTTAAATACTTAAATACTTCAGGTTCCTTTGTCTGCACTATCTTCACCGAAGTTATGTTTAGAAACCCTCAAAGTTCAGCTCAAGTCACGTCACTTCCAGGACCTGTTGTCTGTCTCCCCGTCTTTTCAACAGTTCCATAATTCCTCACATCTCTGCTCTAAGACTTACAACATTTGAACTTGCAGCATGGCCCATGGCTGAACAATATTTCTGAGACTATTACTTAATTTCCCTCCTCTGGGTTCACCCCCTCCTGACTCCCCATTCAAGCATACAGCTGGGTCTGCATTCCATTACTCAGGAGAGGTAGAAAAATAGGGTAGCAATGAGAAAGAGCCTATAAGGTTTTCTGGCTACAGTTTTCCCAAAGCCCAAGACCTTAGAAAAGCTTTGAGGGTTTTAGCGAAAAGACAAAAGGAGAGGGATTTATTTGGGACATGCCAAATCCCTTGAGGAAAGGAGATTTTTTTTTGCTCCACTGTCCTCACTAGAGACACCCAAAGTAGCACAGGGAAGATGGAAAAGTCTGTGCATCCGGAAGCTTCAAAGACAGGGCCTTGTTTCTTAGCAGATCATTCAGAGTTGGGGTGGGGGATGGTGGTGGCAGTGGTTTGATCCTCAGTGTGGTACTGTGTGAGGTCCTGAAAATGAGACACAACCATGGGACGGGATCCCAAGAAGGACTGAAGAAAATTTATTTCCCTCCCAGTGAGAAGAGGCTGACATTAGAGGTTAAGTTCTTTAAACAAACAAGCAATAAAAGAAATATCTGCTTCATATGCCTGAGTTTGTGAACTGAGAGTCATACCTTCCAGGCATATCTTGATTCCTACACTAGACAGTAAAATGTGGGAGGGCAGGGGCTGAGATTTGCTCGCACTGCAAAGGGATGGACGCTAGACGTGGTGGGTGTCCAGCAAATGTTGAATTGAATGGTGCGTGGTGATTCTTGACATTAAGCTAGCCATCAGTTTCAGCGCTTGATCTGGAAGTCACTTTGCAGCCTAAAGAGGGATATTTGCAGGGCCCACCCAGCAGCGATCAGCACCAACCTCTCCCTTAAAGGGTCCAAACTCTGCTGCCCTCAACTTGCCCTTTCTCCAAAGCAGACACCACAAAAACTGCCAAAGCCCATGTCCTGGAAAAGTGAAAAAAGTGGAGTGAACGTGTTTGGGATATGAGCTTTCACGGGTGAATTTGCTATGGAATAGTTAAGTGTACGTTAAGTTCTATGTTCAGATTCCTATGGACCTGCACGCGATTTCTAATATCCTAGTCCAAAGGCAAAGGAGGATACCCAATTGATCGAGGACATGTGAGATGTATACTTACCCTGTCATCCAGGGTCTTGACCGTGACTTTGTCATTCTCCCTGCTCTGGATCATACCTTTCACGTACATTTCCTTATCATCCACGGCAAAGCAGGCTTTTTTAGAATCAAACGGGCGGTTTTGTGCCTCGATTCTCTCCTTCTCTGGCTTCCGCAGGTATGGAGCTGCTTCTCCAAAAATGGCCATTTCTGCATCAGAGCTCATGACTGCAGGGGGTTCTGGGAAGACCCCAGGGATGGCTGAGTCTGGAGCTTGCAAAGATTCCTGAATGGGAAGGGCACCACCCTGTTATTTCCATGCAGACAGGGGGCCCAATCAAAAGTTCCTGGGATTCATTTAGCTCCTGGGGAACCCAGAACCAGGTCTGGGGACTTAGATAGGGCAAGTGGGAGTGAGCTAAAGGAGAGACCATACTCTCAGAAAAACATTTGAGGGGTTATTTTTACTCCTGATTGCTAATTTGGGGTAGCTCTCTCTTAGTTCAGTCCCGCACATGGAAGGAAGACTGAACCAACAAGAATGAGCCTAATAAAGGTGAGTCCAGTGAAGAGGGATTTGGGAAATACTGCCTTAATTACACATCATGTTTAAGACCCATGATTTCAGTGTCATTCCCCAAATCTTAAGGGCATCTGAAAAGAATTATTGGAATGTTGATAATTCCTAGTAGAAATCTCAGATGGCCTAATGTCACTCTCTCTCCAAATCACCCCCCTTTTCTTGGGCCCTTCTCTGGTTTCCCCTGCTTAGAAGCCAGAAAGATCTGGCTTTAAAGCTGCAGTGCTGAACTTGGTCAAACTCCTTAGTTTCTCTGGGCCCCTGTGTATTTCCACTCAAAATGAAGTAGCAAGTCGAGCTCATTTCTAAGGCCCCTGTATATGGTGTGGTTCTCAGATTCCTTTTCTGCTTCTGCATCTGATTGTCCAGCGCGCTCTGGATTCTGACCCCTGGACCCCTCCACTTCTTCTCCCCACTTTGCTTCTCTTCCCTTGTCCTCCCCTTTCTCTTCCCCTTCCCACTTGCTCTCCTGTAACTGATTATAGAGTGAAGTCACACACACGTATCCCCATAGCTCTCTTAAGAAAAGTGCCCATTTTTTTTGGTGCCTTTTTACGTTCCCCATTAAAAGTCAGAGAATTGAACATTTTATCGCTCTCCCTTGAAGAAAAGGTCCTTTTCTTCACGACTCCCCACATCCCCCATTATGAAATCGCCCTCCATTTGGTAACTTGTTTTGTTATTCCTTCCCGCTGCTGTGGGGTTTTACTCTTACAGAAAGAGAAGCATCTGCTTCCCTCTGGACATTATTCGGCTCAGTTACATCTTACTTGTACTTTGGCCACTGGTTCTGCTGAACTGTGATGTTTAGAGTTTTATGGGAGATTGGAAGTCAGTAGGGCTCCCAGAAAGAGGGCCCCTGGCCTGCAGGCATTATGCTGGTTCAGACTTTATTTGTTCCTGACTAGTGAATCCAGACAAATTTGTGCAGGGGTGCCTGGGTGGCTCAGTTGGTTAAGCGTCTGCCTTTGGCTCAGGTCGTGATACCAGGGTCTCACGGGAGGAGACCTTGGTGCGTAGCCTGCTTCTCCCTCCCACTTGTGCTCTCTCTCGCCCTCTCTCTCTCTCAAATAAATAAATAAAATATATTAAAAAAAAGAATTTATGCACATAGCTTTGCCATTTCCTTACAGTGGTCCCCAGGGTTGTTGTGGCTTAAGGGAGCTTTCCAATAGCGGTGTTTCTCCAATCTTGTGTTCTCAGAACCTCTTCACACTCTCAAAAATAGTTGAGAACCCAGCAAGCTTTGGTTTATGTTGGTCACACCTACTGATATTTATCATATTACAAATTACATGTTAAAATACCTAACATTTTTATGAAAATGACTATATTTTGCAAAATGAAAATAAATTAGTAGGAAGAATGCATTGTTACTCATTTTTATGACTTTCTTCTTTATTTTTTAAAATAGATTTTATCTATTTATTTGAGAGAGAGAGAGAGTGAGAGAGAGCATGAGTGGGGGCTGGGGTGGGGGCAGGGAGAAGTGGGCTCTTCATGGAGCAGGGATCCCAACATGGGGCTCGATCCCAGGACCCCAGTATCATGACCTGATCTGAAGGTGGACACTTAAATGACTGAACCACCCAGGCGTCCCTTTAGAACTTTCTTTAATACCTACTGAATAAAAGACAGCTGGATGTTCATGTCTGCTTCTGCATTCAGTCTGTTACCAAAAGGCTTTTTAAATTTTTTTTTGGTTAAAGTAAATACAGACAATTTGCCCTTATATAATTATATAATTTGGAAGTAAGTTATATATAGTTATATAATAAGGAAGTAATTTGGAGGAGGAAAAAGTATTTTCACGTCTTTTCCTTTTCTTAAACATTTGTGTATATGTGTGTATATGTGTGTGTGTGTGTGTGTGTGTGTATTTATTTATTTAAGATATTATTTATTTATTTGTCAGATAGCACAAGCTGGGGGAGCAGCAGGCAGAGAGAGAGGGAGAAACAGGTTCCCTACTGAGCAGGGAGCCCAGATTTGGGGCTCCATCCCAGGACCCCGAGATCATGACCTGAGCTGAAGGCAGATGGTTAACCAACGGACCCACCCAGGCGCCCCTCAGTAAAAATTTTTAAATACAATGAAACTTTTTTCAGGGCCAGTGGATAGCAATGACAATGACTCTAAGTCTGGTTTGGTGCCATGCCTTCATTTGTCATAAGGCACCGTAAGTTTTATCTGCCTTTGCTTTTGCATCATCAGGTTAACACAGTGAGAAAAGGCAAATGGCGTTTAGGTCTTATGATGAAAATTGTTTGGTTCTCATGTTCCTTCTGCAAAGTTCGTAGGGATCTCCAAAGATCCATGGGCCCCTCTTGAGAATGGTTGGATTATGAGGGAAACTTGTCGGGTTGCCGGTATCTGACCGTACATGAGTCAGCCTAACTTAGCATGAAGCATGGAACCCAAAACGCTGGAAAATGGTCCGCATTCAAATCATCTGCAACAGAATCTCTGGGGCTGGGACTGGGGAACCCGAATTTTCCCCAAGGGCCTCAAAACCAGTAAGGTGTGGGAATCACTAGCTTAAGGCATTATTTTGCTTCCCCAAAGCCATGGCATTGTCCCCATTGCTCATATACAACATGACTTTAGGCAACTAGTTCTTAATTTTAATAATGATGTGCTCATTAAATCTATGATTTTGTCAAAATCTAATTGTTGTCAATTGTAAGAGATACTATTTTGAGTTTCAGAAACAAAGGAAAAAAGGCATCTGATGACAGTTCTCCTTTCATTGATTACAAGATGCTCTTCAAGTTCAGAGATAAGATTTTGTGAAAAATGCGAAGTAAATGAAAATTGATCGGGTAGGGTAATGTGTGTTGTATCCGTTCAGGCTGGTGGTGTAAGGCAGTGTTTCTCACATGTCAGTGGGCCTACGAGTCCCACTGGGCGTCTTGCTGAAATGCGTGTTGTGATTCAGCAGGTCTGGGATGGGGCTGAAATTCTGAATACCTCAGTGGATGGTCCACATTTTCATAGCAAGCCTACAGAGTGGGGTGACTTTCAAAAACAAATCTAAGGAGGGGCTCCTGGGTGGCTCAGTCGGTTAAGCGGCAGACTCCTGATCTCAGCTTCGGACTTGATCTCAGGGTCCTAAGTTCAAGCCCTGCGTCAGGCTCCACGCTGGGCGGGGAGCCTACTCCGAAAAGAAAAAAAAAAAAAAAACATAAAAATGAATCTAAGGGGAAAAAGGAATCAGTGTAAATGAAAATATCAATTGACGGGACTGGTATTAAATGGGTGCCACAAAACGTGTGATGTAGCATAAGAACAAAGCCTGAAGTCGGGGGGAATCCATAATGGCTCATGGTCATCTCCGAGAAATAAGACCTCTGTCTTGTGGGTTTCAAGTCACGACCAGTTTGGGGGTGCAGACTTCTCCTTTTGGCCACTACTCTCACCAGGACTCAGAACCCAGTGTCTCCTAATGTGACGACCTAGATGAGGCACGAGTCCTGTCTGCAATATTCCCGTAGAGGCGTTATCCCGCCTACTTGAAGACCTTCAAGGACAGACAGCTCTTTTCTTTTAGGGCAGTTTTCACAGGCTGAAGATTCTTCTTGCATTAATCTAAAATCTGGCTTCCTGTGACCTCAGGATAATCGATCCTCATTCTGGCTCACCGTAACAGCAGAAGGAGTTCAAACCTACTTTCTGTGAGTCCGCCCTACACCCACATGTTGGCTGCTCCGTGTTTTCCTTCACTCTATCTTCTCCATGGGACACAACTTTATCCTCTCCATGCGACAGAGCCCCAGCTTTATCTTCATCTGCCTCTTCCGTGACATGCTTCTGAATCTCCTTTACTTTCATGGTGACCCCACTCCTGTTAATCTCCCGAAGTGTGACATCCAAACCACATGTCGCCCTCCGGCAGCCTGTGCCCTCACCTCTCTTGACCTAGGTGTAATGCCTGAGGTGGTGACTGCCTTTTGGCAATGCCATCACCCTGCTGACTCACCGCTCACTGTCAAGCCAAACCCCTCAATCGTCAGTTTGCGTGCGGTTGCTAAGTCCAATCTTCTCACCGTATTTTCGCACCTGTGCTCTGGGACCCAACGATGAAACCGTCCATTCCTGGCTGGTAAGCTAAGCCTTGTTAGGTCTGATCCAACTCTCCAGGCATGATACACGGTGCCCCGGGACTCTGCCCTCCCAAAGTCCCCTAATTAGGTCCTTCTCTGTTCCCAAAGCTCGACCTGCTTATATAACTGCAGAGCTGTGTCCCTTCAACCACCAACTTTGTTTGTTTCTTTTGGGGGCTCCTCATTGAGACAGCTGTCCCAGGCCACTTAATCTCCATTTGCCACCTGAGTGCTCCCCCTTCCTCTGTCTGCTGCCCTGGATTTTCATCCCTCCCCTGGGAATTTCCCAGCCACAGTATCTTGTCAGGAATCGTCGGGTCATGACTCAATCATACTTTGCTTTCCTGGGTCCTGATTCGTCTAGAATGGTCTCTAATAAACACAAAATTTGCATGACGAAAGGCAAGGAATGAGTTTTTTATTATGACCCTGAGTATAGGTTTGAATTGATCTCTCGATTCTCCCAGTGTTATTTGTGGGTAAAGGCACAGGTGGGTGGATTTAGGGTTATAGATGTGGCTCAAGGAGTAGCAAAGTTAGCCCGTGGATGAAAACCAAGTCACGACAGTATAAACATTAGGTTCTGAGCCAACTAACTATAGTGACCTGGAGCCTGCATGTCAACAGTCTACCTTGTATTTTGCTCCTCTTGGTATAATAAGCAAATTTGGGGAACGATTCTTCTTTTGGTAGAACCTCCATATTTTGAAATTTGCCTTTTGGAATACTTAAGTAATTGCTTCAATTTCCTCCATTTTCAGTTTCTTATGAATGCAGGAAGAATGAACATCCATAAAACAGTGTTCACTAATTTTAATTATTGCATTCTCTGTCTCGTTGAAATTTATTCTTACCTTCTTGGTTTCCGAAGTGACGTCCTTCAGGGACAAGGTGTCTTCTCGGGGGTTAGTTCAGAAACCAAAAGGAAACAAAAACAAAGACCAGATGAATGACAAGGAATTTAAATAAATACAGAAATTGTGTTTGCTCCAAGTTCTGCTTTTAAATAGGTACAAAGTAGATGTAGCGTGGAATTATATTTGCCATTTCCCCCCTTTGCTTAAATGATGACTCCTTAAGTAATTGGTTAATTATAACATATGATTAACACTTTTTTTTTAAAGTATGTTCTGTGTGTGCAAAGTACCACATCAGCTCCCTAAGGAGGTACAGAGAGGGGAAAAAGACAGTTTCTACCCTACATGAATGCAAAATTTAGTAAGGGCTAAGAGAAATGCTCAAATTAATCTTCGAAAGATGAAGAGTAACACCAATTCTCTAAGAGCCTAAATGAAATGTTATGGGGACTTAGAGGATGCTTCCGGCTGAGAGTAGGGGACTGTGAGTGGTCAGGAAAAAAAGAAAGGAAGGAGGGGGAATGATTCAAATTGTAACTCGGATGCTCAGAGCCATAGCTGAATTCTTTTGGCAGTAAGAGAAAGTGGTGAATTATAGGAAAGGCTCCTTTAAAGGATCTAGGAAGGGCATCCTTTAAATATTCTCAATTCTCCTAGAGAAGATGAAGGTACGTAGGGCAGCTGAAAATTCATCGAGGACTAAAATATCTCTGATTGCCAGAGTTTATAATCTACGTGATGATATCCAGGAGCTGTGAGAGTCAGAAACATTTCAACATCAAATTTAATTTAAAGAGACTCCCTGCTTATTACCCAGTACTTTGGTAGTAGAAGTAGGGGAGCATATAATGAAATGCCATTTGGGCAGGAAGAGACATTTCAACATTTGGCTTACTATTTTGGTTGCCCCTTCCTTCTTTCTCTTATGAGTCTCTGCTCATCTCCAGCTAGCCCCTAAAAGTCTTCCCAAATTTTTCAAGAAAGAACGAATTGGTTACGTATTATATCCTGAATCCTTAGTCCCAAAGAAGTAAGACTTGGACCCAGAATCTCAGTTTCTTAATACCGGCTCTCCTAAGAAGCTCTTGTAATTTCTTTGTACTTTGGTTTCTTTTGTAAAATGGGACAGACGGACCAGAAAAACCTCCAAGATTCCTTTCAGCCCTGTGAATGTATGACGGAAAGCACTCTGGTAGAGAGGGGGGCAGGGAGTGAAAATGTCACAAGCCTCCCAATCCTGGAGCCCCTCTGGGACTCCTGCTGGGTGAGACATCGTCTAGCCCACAGTCCGCAAAGGATGCCATGGAAGACCAGTCTGGAAACCAGCCAATCATGACCAGGTTATGGTGCATCCTAGGACGGATCAAATCCTTGGGAGAAATTCTTCCTGTAGTCATCTCCCAGAAATCCTGACATGGGAACAAAATTTTCAGTACCCATAAAAATTTCAAATAATAGTTCAAAGCAATCACAGAAGAGAATATCACAAATTAACAGGGGTTTAGGGACGCCTGGGTGGCTCAGTTGGTTAAATGTCTGCCTTCGGCTCAGGTCACAATCCCAGGGTCCTGGGTTGGAGCCCCATGTTGGGCTCCCTGCTCAGCAGGGAGCCTGCTTCTCCCTCTGCCTTTTGCTTTCCCTACTTGGGCTCTCTCCCTCTCTCTGACCAATAAATAAATAAAATCTTAAAAAAAAACAAACCAAATTAACGTGTTTATTTGCCAACTCCAAGGTAGAAAAAATCAGGGGTGGGGGAGAGCTAGCATCATATTCCATTTTATTCTGCAAGTCATTATTATTATTATTATTGTTTGGTCTCTTAATGGCTTATATTCTTGTCTTTTTGCTCCTTATAAAAGCTTCTTGAAAGGCAATAACCTGTCTTGCCATCTCATCACCCATCTTGCCCTTAATACCAGACCTTACACCTAGTAGGTCTTCAATAAAGACTACTGTATGGCCGGTCCTCCTTGACCAGTAACCTGATCAGATTTAATCACAGCGGCATGGAGCAAACAAGTGGGCACTTGTGGGTACTTACCTTGAGATGCTGCGGCGAAGCAGTTTCAAGTGTGTGGGCCCCCAGGTCTCTTTATACTCCCAAATCTGCTAGCCCAGCACTCTAACTTGGCTATGTTTGGGGGAATCACCGTTTACTTGTGAGATGTAAATGCGTCGTAGCCCTGATCTCTCACTCTTGTTAAATTACTTGGATAAATGACCAGCGGAGGCTGCATAATGCCAAGTCAGCTGCGTAGGGATTTTGACGCTGGACACAGATCTTTGAGACTTAGAGAGTCCTAGGGGCTGAGTGCACTGGGGCAGAGTGTGCTGAGAAGGTCAGCGAAGGGCAGGACCACAGGATGAATTGTCAAGCAATGGGCGATCGATAGCGCGGACCGTAAATCCATCTCAACCATCTAGCATGGATGTGAGAAGGTGTGTGCCTCTTCTCAGAAGTTTCTGGAAAATCTAAGATGGACCATTGAACCCATCCAGTGTTCGTTATTTATTTACTAGTTTAAAAAGTGCACTGATGAAGGAAAGCTTTCTAAAACGTATTACATACCATCTTGTGTTTTTAAATATGTATCTGCAATAGAATTTAACTTTTTTCTGGCTCACTCAGGTGTCTGGGAGATGATGGAATGCAGTCATCTGGGATATTGGTTTTTTTTTTTTGGAGGGGGGTAATGTTTTCCCCTGTGCTGATTTTTTCTAGATTGTTATGGATTGTGTTTATCTTTTAGTTTTTATTTCTTCACCTCCATGACCAGGCTCTCAGGTGTGGTTAGAATGCTTGCCTCCTCTACCAGCCCGAGTCTGCTTTTTCCAATGTAACAGGGAAACAGATTACAAAGGTCATTCCGAGCCGGCTAAAAAGCGTCAGGGAGCTCCAAATGGAGTTCTGGAGTTCTGATGAAAATATATGGTCTTTGTGACAAATTTTGTGCTTGCTGGGATTTTTTTTTGGTTTCATTTTGTTTTTTGCTGAAACATAAGCGACGGTCGAATATGTAGGAACCTTCCAGCCGTGGACAGCGATACAGAGTGATCTGCTTCCATTGTCTGTGAGCAACGTTTGCTGAATCGAGATTCTTATTCAGTCCTCCCGTGGGTTGTCTCGTGCAGGTGGGGAACTGCCCAAGGACAGTCCTCGAGAGTTGGGATGAAATGGAGGGTAAAAGGGTGCCTGGGTGGGTTTAAGCCTCTGCTTTCGGCTCAGGTCATGATCCCAGGGTCCTGGGATGGAGGCCCACATCGGGCTCTCTGCTCAGCGGGTAGCCTGCTTCCCCCCCTCTCTCTCTCTGCCTGCCTCTCTGCCTACTTGTGATCTCTGTCTGTCAAGTAAATAAATAAAATCCTAAAAAAAAAAAAATGGAGGGTAGAGGAGGAACAGACAGGAATAGGACCTCCGCGTGGTGTTTTCCGAAGCGGGCTTGACAGAGTGCTGGTTCTGAGGGAAGCTGTGAGGTAAACAGTCCCGGAGTTAACTGAGTTTAGGAAACATGGCAAACCCTGTTCCCTGCCTCAGAGCTTCGCCACAAATATGCACATATTCAGGGATCAGAGGCTTCTCTAGGTGAAGAAAGAGGAGTAACTTTGGTACCTGGGATCTGGTGGGGGGGTCCACATCCTGGTCTGGGCTTTCAAAAACAAAGGCGGGGGTAGGGGGTGGGGAGGGGTGGGGGCTGAAGGCTGTAATCCACATGGAGGGTGTCTCTGTTCCTTAGCAGCATTTGTCTCAGAAGAAAATAGCAGAACCATCAGGCATAAACACAGCTGCCTTTATTCGAGGGACAGCCTTTTGTCTGTAGCAGATGCTCAGTCAATGTTCCAGTGAATAAATGCATCAAGAGGATTCATGGGGAATCTGTGAGGCGAGAAGAAGGGAAATGGAGTCAGGCTCAATCCGACTTCATCGTCGTGGCTTATGCTCATTAAGAACTCACCACACGCCAGGCTTGAACCATGTTGGCTCACTGAACTTCATCACCGTTCCTTTTGAGAGGTAAGTGGTAATGTTTTTCTACCGACCTTTTTCCAGGGAAGGAAATTGGGCTACTGACAATGGAAGTGGCCTCCCTAAGGCTACACAGCTAGGAAAGTGGCAGGAATGGAATTCAAACCTTCTCTGGCTTGAGAGCCACAAGGTCATTGCCCCAGAGGAGCTGATAAGCATGTGGGGATGGAGCACGTGGACAGGAATGTCTAAGCCACTTTTCCAAGGTCAAGCTAAGTGCCCAAATGAATGGAATGTGCTGTGGATTAGAGGTAGGTACAGGGCACTTGAAACCCCTTAAGCATGTTGTAGAGGCGAAGTGGGATCAGAATGGTTCTTGATGCAGGGATACTGCTTTGGAGGAGGAAGAGATCCGGAGGGGAGTGGGAACGGCGGAGATAATCATGAACTTCTTGTAGTACTTCATACAGCACTTGTGTATATTTCATTAAGTTTAATTTTCTCTGTAATCCTTGGGGGTCCATAGTATTCATATTCAGATTATTATTATTTCCATTTTCCAAAAGGGGAAACTGAGGCCCAATAGGGGTCAAGTAACTGGTCAAAAAGTCGCCCAGCTGGTGGGCAATAGAATCAGAATTGAAATCCAGGGTTTCTGATTCCAAAGACTTGCTTTCTCCTTTATTCTGTGCTCTCTCTCTCTCTGTTTTTTCTAAGCTTTACTTATTTATTTGAGAGAGAGTGAGAGAGCAAGAGAGCATGAGCACAACTAGGGGAGGGAGGGAGAGAGAGAATCTCAAGCAGTGGAGCCTGACTTGGGGCTCGATCCTACAACCCTGAGATCATGACCTGAGCCGAAATCAAGAGTTGGATGCTTAATCGACAGAGCCACCCAGGTGCCCCTATTCTGTATCCTATCTTAAAGAAGAGGGACTATTCCATGGGTGAGAGGAATAGGGAGGAGGTTCTAGGCTTTGGGATCATGGCTTTCAAACAAGACTGCCCTGGGTGTGTTTCAGGAGGGCCGGTCGGGCAAGCCTGGAACAGAGGGTTGGGGTGGGCTCATGGGTAGTGTGGAGGTAGAGACCAGATAAGTGAGCAGGGCTCATCTGTGAAGAGCTTCCAAGGGCCTGTGAAGGAGTCAGGACATTGTTCTGAGATCCCTGGGAAACTTTTGAGGTTCTAAGTAGAAAAATGAGCCTATATATATTTGAAGATGATTCTAGAACTAATGGTAGGGTTCAATGGACAGGGGAGAACGCGGGGGAGCCTAGAACCATTTAGCAATTATTTAAAAAACCTTCTTGTCAAGCTTGCTGAAATGATTACACAGGCTAATCAGAGCCCGCGGGGCAGGTGGGCAGTTAGAGGATTAGAATTATCCCCTAGGTGACCCTGTGGACTCAAATCTGTGTGAAAACTCCCAGCAGCCCTGGAGGGCTGGCTGTCACAGGGGTCGTACCTTGTCTCTGAGTCCATCAGATTCAAGGAGAAAGTCCATTTTCCTTCCCACAGATGCTGGATCAATTGTGGATCCAAGTGTTTCTGCCTCATTGGTCCACGTAGGCATAGCAAGAAGAGAAAACTTTTAAACCCCGGAAGGGGAAAGACTGCTGTGAGTTATAGAATTATTTTCTGAGGTTCTAACCCCACATTATATCAATATATTATAATCTACTTGCATTGAATACAAAAAATAATCATGCTGTCAAATGAAGAGGGCCTTGATTCTTTAAGAGAACTGAGATATAAAAGGAAAGAGTAGGGGAACCTGGGTGGCTCAGTCAGTTAAGCGTCTGACTGTTGATTTCAGCTCAGGTCTTGATCTCAGGGTTGTGAGTTCAAGCTCCATGTTGGGCTCCATATTGGTTGTGGTGCTTAAAAAAAATTAATGAGAGGAAAGAGAAAATGCAAGGAAGACCCTGGAGGCACGATCCATGGGACTTTGATGACTGGCGGGTTTGAGGAGGGCGGAGGGACCTTTCCTAGCTTTCTTCTGGCTCTCATTTCAGCCTAGGAATCTAGGGTCATGACCCCAGTCCAGAGGTAATACAGAAAAGAGAAAAGATGAGTTTAGACTTTTGTCATTTTGAGGTTGAGATGACAGGAGGGAGAGACAAGTGTTCAAAGTTTAAAGAAGTCAAGGTTAAAGACGTAGGTCTATGAGGAAGAAGGCAGTGGCGGGGGCCTGTCACCTGCATGGGGTGACTCTTGAACTCATTAAGGAAGTTGAGCTCCCAGAGGAAGGCTGCATGTTTAGAAGGTACGAGGAATGAATGAAGACAGAAAGAGTGGGGAGAAAAGGGTATTCTGTAGATAAGCAAATACCTGAGTGAGGTCTTGTTGGAACCGAAAGAGCCAATGGGTCCATATTTTACTTCTGCCATTTATTGACTATGGCAAATCACTTTACCTCTTTTAGCAATGACGTAGATGCAAAAGCTTACAGATAATTCTGTTTCTGCCCAAGCAATGAGGATGATGTGGAGAATCAAATGAAATGTTGTCATCTCTATCTAGACATGGCTGTCTCTGCATGCAGTCTGTTTCCAGCCCATGCCAAACCTTATGTCTCCATCTGTGTCCTCCTTGGCATAGACCAAAGCATATAATCCAATACCACCAAAAACCCAAGTGAGCAATGTGGACTTTACTGAAGATACTGTAGTGGAGGCATGGGAGGGTTATATAGCCACCCTAGAGTTAAGTGTTCAAAGTGTGCATCAGAAATGTCACTCTAGGGATGCCTGGGTGGCTCAGTCAAGTATCGCTGCCTTGGGCTCCCTGCTTGGTGGAGTGCCTGCTTCTCCCTCTCCCTGGGCTATCCCCCTGCTTGAGCTCTCTCTTTTTCTCTCTCTCAAAGAAATAACCAAAATACTAAGAAAAAAAAAAAAAGAAGAGAAATGTCACTCTACAAAGTCCATTTTCCTTCCCACAGATGCTGGAGATTTATTTGTTTTCTTCCCCTGGGGTGTCTCCGCCTCTGCTGGTACTCAGCAGTTCCTCTGTTCTGAAAGCCTTTTAGCTCTGCCATAGACGTGCTTTCCCATCTTCTTCATCTGGTTACTCAACAACATAAATGTCCTTAAATAAAGACCACCTTTGGCCTTCCCAAGTTTGGTGACCGCCTACATTTATACTCATATGCCCTTTGGGGGAATCTTATCTTTATCCCACTGCTATCCCCCATAGACCATAGCTCAAACACCACACCATCCTTCCATCTCTCCCACATCAGAGATGGGTTCCGTGAAGGACAGAAAGGTCTTGTTACAAAATCAGTGTGTCACCTTGAAAGCCAAGGAAGACTTCTTATTCATGTTCAAAGAAGGCAAGGGAGGTGATATTTTCAAGAGAGAAGAACTCACGGAGAGCACTGCCGAGAAGCCAGAGAAAAACAAGACCCAAAAAAGGGCACTGGGTTGGTCAGGGAGGCGATCTTGACATTTATAGCGGCAGGATGGTGGGGGTGGAAACTTTGAAGGCCAGGGATTAAGGAGTCAGCAGGTGTTAAGGAGGAGGAAAAAGTTTTCCTGGTTTTCCTAGGAGCAAATCTCTCCACCAATCATACACGAGGTGCAGTCAGAGGAACCGTAAATTTGGATGGTGCAAGAAGGAGAGAGAGAGCAGTAGCAGGGCCAAAGAGAGGGGACGAGGAAACAAGTGTGACGAAGGTCATTCCTCAGAGGGCTACTTGAGAAGAAAGGGCAATTAATTGTGCTGATGGTGGGATCATACCTTCCCCCTCACAGCTATGGAAGAGCTTATGTAACAGATGAAATTTCAAAAAGCAGCAGGAAGTTCCTTGGCCAGGAACAGAAATTTCTGGGTGAATGTCATAAGACAGGTACATTCATGAGTGACATTACTGCCTATCTGAATTGCCTGATTAAAGATTTGGGTGAGAAAATTAGATTCCGGAACCAGAGGGGACCTGGAATATTATCTAATCCATCTCTGACCTTACGGAATCAGAAATTGAGACTCTGGGCAAAGTACCTAGTTAACGGTAAAGGCAGAAACAGACCCCCCCACCCCACCCCTCACCCCTTGCCATTCTACTCCCAAACCCAAGAGACCTAAGTCAAAACTTTTTTCTATGTAACATATACCCTTCTTCACTGCTGGCGTTTATACATGGAAATTTTGCAAAGCACAGTTGATAGGGGATTAACAAGAGACTATTTAAATAGATTCTCTTTAAATCTCAATGAGGAAAATAAATAAAATCTTTAAAAAGGCGGGGGGCACCTGGGTGGCTCAGTCATTAAGCATCTGCTTTCCGCTCAGGTCATGATCTCAGGGACCTCGGGTCAAGCCCTGCATTGGACTCCCTGCTCAGGGGGAGGCTTGCTTCTCCTTCTCCCACTCACCCTGCTTGTGTTCCTTCTCTCACTGTCTCTCTCTCTCTGTTAAATAATAAAATCTTAAAAAAAAAATCTCATCAAGGAGATAGATTGATCAGCTTTACAAGCGGGAAAACTGAAGCTTGGCAAGGTTAAGGGACTAGTCAAACAGCTGGTCAGTGGCAGAGTGGGAACTAGGACAAATATCTCTGTCTCCAAGTCCGGTTTGTCTTTTCAGTACAAGACAGCTGCTTCTGGCTTCGGAAGAGCCTGTAAGACACTAACGCTCTCAGAATTATACACGCTTCTCAGAATTACACACAAGCAGGGCACCCTTCTCTGAAACAACACAGAGAGATTGCGGGGATGGTCTGGGAACACTGTGTTCGAGGAAGAAATCCTACCAGCGAGGTCTGTTCAGCAAACTGGAGACTTCCCTGCCTGGCCTCAAAACCTGGGTCAGTGCCTACGAGCATTAGGGTCTCCTGTCATTTGTCTGTCATTTTTGTCATTAGTTGTGTTTTGGTTAGTCTGGTTGCTCAAAGCCTCATTTGAGTGAGGAACAGCATGACAACTTACTTCCAATTATTACTGTCAGGGTCTTAAATGATGTATCCTAAAATATATACTTTTTTTTTTTTTTTGGTGGACATAGCCAAAATGTGTATTTACATGGTTAAAATCTGCATGTAATGCAAGAACTAAGAGTGGACTTTGAGAGTCAGGATAGAGGTTCAAATCCTGACTTCATTTAAACTCTATGAATTTTGGCAAGCTAGTTAACTTTTCTGAGTATGTTCCTTGGGGGTGATAAGAATACATAACGCATGGGGTTCTTGTGGCAGTCGAGTTAATGGGTATAGTAGGGTATGCCGTCATGGAAGTGAGGCGATGGTTTGGGAAAGGGAAATGTAGGTAGGGCCATGTCACCGGGACAGCCTGAGATTTAGAAACTCAGAGCTTTCTCTGGAGCTTTCTATCAGTGCCAGAGGGCCCTGGAAGCCAGGACAAGGTCTTTGTTGTTAATTCATGTCTTTTATGTTGCTATTTGGTAAAGCTCGTCAGCTGACCACAGGGTGACCATAGTCCACCCAGTCCTCCCATCCTACCCACTGCGTTTGGCCAAATTCCTGTTCAGATGGCTCAGAACACTCTCAAGTCAACAGCAGCCCTCCCCCCCCAACACATACTCAACACACACACCACAGTAAAACAAAACAAGCAAGATGGAGCCTCAACACTGGAAAGTAGGGTGAGCCACCATCCTAGTTGGCGTGGGATCAAAGAGGTTCCTGAGACTTTAAGTTTTAAAATCAATTTAGTCCTGGGTAAACCCAGATATGTTCATCACCCTATCTGGAAGGTTGTAGGGGCATGAGGGCTCAGAAGGGGCTATATGGGACCAGCTTGAGATCTCCCACCAAGCCAGGATGGTGACAAAAATCATACCTGGCACTGTTAATTTTGAGGCTATGATGCACAGAACCAGCAACATAGGGGGCATGCACTCATTCAATCGTTTATTCATAGAACGTTCACAGAGCATCTACTATGTGCTAGATTTTAGGTGCTGGGGGAACAAAACAGGCAAAGCCTCTACCTTTCTATTCGAGTGTGTGAAAAAGCATGTTAAGGATATAGTGGCTGTGTGGGGTCTAAACATTGATCCAGGAAGGTTTCTCTGAAGGGGTAATATCTGAGCAGACACTTGTTGCAGTGAAGGAGCAAACCATGAGAACATCAAAGGGAGGCTCTATTCCAGGCGGAGGAAACAGAAATAAAGACTCTGCGAGGTGAGATGCCGGCACAGGAAGGGAAGAAAGCCCAATAGAGCAGGGGCGAAGGGAGCCAGCCATTGAGGGAATGAAGCGGAAGAGGTAGCCAGGGGCCAGATGGCTTAGAGCCCTGCAAGCAAAGGTAAGGACTTTGGGTTTTAAATGTCAGCTGTTATCATAACGGCGGTTTATTCTTCTTTATTGTGTTCCGAGTGTTGGGCTTATGAGCATCTCTGCTTCATCCTGCCCAACAGAAAAGAATTCGGCTCATGAAAACGCTGTGGCAGGTATTGGGGATAAAAAGCTGGTTTTTAGTTTATAATTTAGTTGGGGGCTGGGGTGGAGGGGATGGATGGGCCACCGCTCTGAAAACCTGGGAAAACACCCCTCCCCTGGGCTCTGAGGGCCACGCTGATCTATTAGAAAGAAACAGTGTTTCCATGCCCAGAGAGGGGAGGGGTCACTTCCGGTGTGCCCCCAGAGCATCATGGGAGGAGTCGTGGTGGTGGTGGTGGTGGTGGTGGTGGTGGGGCAAGACCGGAAGTGACCCGTCGCCACCGGTTGGGACCCAGTGGGAGGCGCTGACGAGACCTGGTGGGTAAGTGTGCGTGTGTCGAGGTTTGTGAGGCGGGTGGGGTTTGCGCCTCCGTGTCCCCAGGACCTATTCAACCTGTTCGCGCTGGAGGTGACAGAGAATAGCCCCCGGAGGCAGTGTGGCGGGGAGGGGACGGAAGTGGGACTGGGGAGCGAATTTGAAGGCGGGGCCAGAGGAATGATTCTGGAAACTTCTCGAGCCGCCAAATTGCACATGGCGTGTGGTGAAATCTAGCAGAGTCGCCTGCTGCGGTGTGCCTCATCCTGTTTGGGTTCCGCTCTGTGGGTGTCAAGGGCGTTGTTCTCCGAGTCCTGAGAAACAGTAAGAATCTGTTGCTCGAAGGCACCTCCCTTCCCCCGTTCCCATCTGCGCTCTTCCCGCCTCCTCTCCTGGCTCGAGACCTTGGGCTTCGAACCTTTGAACCTAGGACCTCCGTCTCCCTGAGAGCGCGCCTCGAACCCTAGTTTCTGGGAGAGGGGGTGGGAACACAGCCTACCCTCCTAGGAAGGTCGGGCTGCTGTAAGCCAAGAGAAGCCCTTTCCTGGGGGCTTTCCCCAAGGAGGGACTGGTTTTCCTAATTTCTCACCTTCCCCACCGGACAGGCTTTGTTTCTCCTTGTGGGCTCCGGAAGCAGCGTCTTGGTGGCGGCCTTGGGAGCCAGGAGGGAGGGATCCGGCTGCCAAATTCCAGCCTCAAGTAATTTTCTTGCCATCTGCCCACGGATGATTCTTGGGCTTCCCGCTTAGGAAAATGTGACCCGTGAAGGCCGCCCTGAAGGTGGCCGGGGACACTGGTATGTGTAACATGGGCCCAAACCCCAGCCAGGGCCAGGAGGCAGAACTTGGGTTTGCTCCCTGACAGCTGCTGTGTTGGCTCTGGAATGTTAATCCCCGACCCCGCTGAAAGCTTGCATGAAGGGCAGAGGCTTTTAGCAGCTGTGCTGATGGGCTCCTCCATCAAATGACCCTCTCCTGCCTCACCTTTCTGCAGTCGGTTATATCCACGTCTTTGATGAGAAGACGGTGTGAAATGTCCCCGAGGAAGGGGTCATTTTTATTTTTTCTTAAAAAAGAAAAAAAATATATATATATATGTATGCCTTTAAAACAATTCCAAAGCCGGGGCTCCTGGCTGGCTCACTCGTTCCAAAGCCGGGGCTCCTGGCTGGCTCACTCGTTAGAGCGTGGGGCTCTTGGTGCTCAGGGTCGTGAATTCGACACTTACCTTGGGTGTAGAGATTGCTTAAATCAGTAGACTTAAAAAAATTCTCCTAAAAAAATTTCCCACCACTAGTGCTTACGTTATAGACTGAAATGTAGAATCAAACCGCAGAGGAAGATTTTAGATCTCTCCTGAAATTTTAGCATAGAGTTTATCTAAATTTTGGAGTAAGTTCTTTTGCATTTCTTCCACCGTGTTTGTAAACATAGACACAACTTTTTATTTTTATTTTTATTTTTAAATTTTATTTATTTATTTGACAGACAGAGATCACAAGCAGGCAGAGAGGCAGGCAGAGAGAGGGGGGGAAGCAGGCTCCCCGCTGAGCAGAAAGCCAGATGAGGGTCTCCACCCCGGGACTCTGGGATCATGACCGGAGTGGAAGGCAGAGGCTTTAACCCACTGAGCTTCCTTCCCAGGCACCCCTAGACACAACTTTTTAAACCAAGTTGTTAAATCCATACATAGCTGGGATATCAGCCAATAGACAGGATTTTGTGGCCTGCCTTTAAAATTTAAGAGATAATGAAAAGTTTCTTGTGGTATTAACCCTTCTTCCACATGATGCTTTTTCTAAAAAGAATCTATTTACTTGGCGGGGGAGTGAGGGAATGGGAGAGGTGAAGGAAGGGGCAGAGGGAGAAAAAGTCTCAGGCAGACGAGTGAGGAACTGGAAATGATGAAGACCCAGTAATGCTCCACAAGAATGAGTTCGGTGTTAAAGGATTAGGAAGGGCCTTAAAAATGCTGATGAAGCCATCATACATTTCTGCAAAAAAGGACATTTTTGGGGCGCCTGGGTGGCTCAGTGGGTTAAGCCTCTGCCTTCAGCTCAGGTCATGATCTCAGGGTCCTGGGATGGAGGTCTTGCCTGTCTCTCTGCTCAGCGGGGGGTCAGCTTCCCCCTCTTCCTCTGCCTGCCTCTCTGCCTTCTTGTGATCTCTCTTTCTGTCAAATAAATAAATAAACCCTTAAAAAAAGGGACATTCTTTGTGACTGCATTGCAAAAATTGAAGATAAGGGATATCACAGCATGTAAGACTGCTTATTACACTTTGGCTACTGTAAATAATGGTGCAGTGAACACAGGCTGGGAGGGAGTGCACATGCACTCTTTTCAGCTTGGGGTTTTCAGGTTTTTTTCAGGTAAATACTCAGAAGTGGAATCGCTGGATTGTAGGGTAGTCCTATTTACAAATACTTGAGAAAACTCTGTACTGTTTTCCATGGTGGCTGCACCAGTTTGGATTCCCACTTACCAGTGCACGAGGGCTCCCTTTTTTCCCCACATCCTCGCCAACACTCGTTTCTTGCTTGTCCTTCTGTCAGGTATGAGGCGGTGAAATGTTTATTTAAATCTTTTGCCTCTTTAGAAATTGGGCTATCTGTTTTCTTCTTAATGAATTTTTAGACTTTTTCCAGTCTTCTGGTTACTAGTCCTTTATCAGGAATGTAATTTGCAAATACTTTCAGTCTGTGGCTTGTCGTTTCATCCTCTTCAACAATGTTTTCAAAGAGCAGCAACTAGGGGCACCTGGGTGGCTTAATGGGTTAAAGCCACTGCCTTTTGCTCAGGTCATGATCCCAGGGTCCTGGGATCAAGCCCCCCCTCCCTGCCCCCCCCACCTCTCTCCCTACCTGTGATTTCTATCAAGTAAATAAAATATTTTAAAAAAAGAGCAGCAACTATATTATGATGAAATCCAGTTTATCAATTTTTTCTTTCCTGGCTTGTGCCTTTGGTGTTGTAGCTGAGAAATATTTGCCAAAACCAGAGTCACAAATATTTACTGTCATGTTTACTCCTAGACGTTTTTGTAATTGGGGTAGTTTTGGTTTTCTCATTGATCTAGAATTTTCCTTAACAAAATTTATTTTACTTATTTTGAATTTTTTTTCATTTTAAATTTTGTTAGTAATCTTAGATTTGAAATCATGGGCTATACAGTTTATACTGTAAAAGACTGAAGCTAACAGCATTGGGAACTGGGGGACATAGATGCTGGAAGAGGGACATAAAATACAGTCTTTGCCTAGGTCACCGTTTTTGATCTACTGACTCCCCTCTTTCTGGAGACCAAACTCCTAATGTTTGCACTGTACCGTTTCTTTCATGTTTTATCCTTTGTCCCACATTTCTTAAGTTGTTTATTTCCCCCCCCGTCTTTCTCTTTGACTTCCTCATTCACTTGGTCAGAAAGTCCTTGTGTGCTGCCTTCATAATTCACCTAGTATCCTGCACTCTCATCATTTCCCAGAGCTGTTTTTCCAGTCTGAGCCACTGTCATTTGTTATCTTTTATCTTACTGTAGGCTCCCAGCTAGTCTCCCAGTTTCCATCTTTGCCGCCTGCAGTCCTTTTCTCAACATAGCAGCCAGAGTAGTTTTTAAAAAATGTGTGTTAATATGTCTTCTCTACTTTAAACCCTCCAAAGCTTTGACATCTCACTATAAAGACTCAAGGCTTGGAAAGGCCCTCAGACCTTACGTGATTGGGCCCCTGGTTCCTCTCTTATGTTATAACTCTATCTTGCTCATTCTCCTCCAGCCCCTGAGACATGTCAACTTGCCCCCACCTCAGGGCCTGTGCATTTTCTCTTTTTCCCTCAGCCTGGAAGTATTCCGACCTCACATACTCACTTGGCTTATTTTCTTGGTTCCTGCAGGTCTCTGCTCAAATGTCTTTTTTTTTTCTCTTAAGATTTTAATTAGAGAGATAGTGTGCCTGCATGTGCCTGAGTGGGACAGAGGGAGAGGGAGATGCAGACTCCTCACAGGGAGTCCAGCCCTGCTTCTTTATTTTCCACTAGCACTTATCATTTGACATATTACATGCTTTCTTATTCATTGGTTGCCTTTTTGCCCTTGTAGAATGTAAGTTTCCAGAGGGCAGGAACTCTCTTTGCTCACTGCTGTATCCACAGATCATAGAACAGTGCCTGGCATAGAGTAGATGCTCAGTAACTACTTGTGGAGTGGATCAATGAAGAGGTCCTGTCTGGAGAAGGAGACTTAGGGAGTGTTTTCCTTAGTGATTTATAACAATCTAGAGAGATTTAATAAAATCAAGTCCAGCAAAAGATACTTATATGTGTGTTTGTGTGTGTGTTGCGGGGGTGTGGCAGGGGTGGGAAAGGCGCTGCTGGGTGGTGATGGAGGTACAAAATACTAAGATCTCTGTAAGACCATATATAGTATTAAAAAACAGGTGAGAACTGTATTTGAGAGTAAATAAGTTTGTAAATGAAAAAAATGAGTATGAGTTTGCTCGAGTTTTTATTTACTCAACATTAAGAGAAAAATGAACATCATAAGTGGCCCAGAATAGCACATTTTGTGCATTTCTTCAGCCTCTTGGCAGCATCAGGCAGATGTGTTCACTCTGCACTGATTTTCGTGTGGACCTCCCGGCTCTTCACCCGCAGCTTGTTGACCTGGGACTCGGCAATGTCAGCCCGCTCCTCAGCCTCCTCCAGCTCGTGTTGGAGCTTGCGGAATTTAGCAAGATTAGTGTTGGATTGTTCCTCCTGAGAGGAAAGATGAAATTGTGAGAATTAGACTTAGTGATTCTCACTGCACTTGTCACCAAATAGGATTATTTCCTCAACTCAGATATGTCCTTCTTATGGTCTGTTTCGCATGTCTGACTTCAAATCTGAACAGAACTTGTCACTTCAGGTGGATATTTTTTTCACTCTAAAGAATGAAAGAAGAAACACTTTTGAAGTGGAAGGACTGCCTTAGTGTCCTTCCACTTCAAAAGTGTTTCTTCTTTCATTCTTTACACAAAGAATGTGTACGTGAAATCTGTTTCTGCTGCATGGACTGGGTAGAAAGAAGGAAGAGAGCCATGTGCCCTGACAGAGTTTAGTAAGTAAGAGTAAGGTCAAGTTTCAACCTTGAGACAACCTCACCTAACAATTTTTTTGTCATATATTTTGACTCTGGCATACAGAGAAAGGGAAAAAGTGGGAAAAATGGGTCTGAGAAGATGCATGCATCTGTTGGTTTTACTTATTACCACTTGAGCTCCTCCCTTCCTTCTTCCCTTGCCTAACTTCCTGTCTACTTCCAACCTACCACATTGTGTCTGGAAGAATGGGGAACATCAGGAAAAGTGAGGCTGGAGAATCTTCCAGCATGTTCTTATTTGCTACAGTACATGTGGAGAGACGAGCCCCTGATGATACTGGTAGTGTCAGGAACGAATCAGCTGGGGTAAAGATTTATGTTTGGCTCTTAAGAACACTTGGTCTTGCACATTTCTAGAGGGAGAGGAGTATTTATCATGGACTACAGTTGTGATGATGTAGTCTTTGCCGCTATCAAGGTGGGTTATTTGGAACTTTGCTTTATTCCCCCAACTCTTACAAAATGCCCAATAATAAAAATATCTCCTCTTAAGTCCTATTCTGTAATCAGGATTTGGGGGTAAGTTCATGTTTATAATATCATACAATATGAGTGGTATATTAATTGAATTTAAATTCAAAACAAAACAAAACAAAACAATAAAAGATATGAGTGGTATATTCTTATTTTGCTTGTTTTCTCATTGACACATTCTCTTAATATATTTCTACCCCAAAAGAAGTTTCCATCCTCCCTCAAGGGCTTAAAGGTACTCACAGCCTCCTCAGCTTGTCTCTTGTATGATTTCACCTTTGCTTGTAACTTATCTACCAAGTCCTGCAGCCTGAGAACATTCTTGCGGTCTTCCTCAGTCTGGGGGTGTGGAAAAACAGTCTGCATTCAGTACAATGGAATGAGCCTCTCTCAGGAGATAAAGTAAACCACTTTGGTATGATGGCAGGTGGACCTCGGGTAAACTTGGTCAACCTTGAGCCTTCCTCCGTAGTATTAACAGTAGCCATTCTTGCTAAATGTCCACACTGTGCAGGCACTGTGTTAGGGAATTCTGCACATCTTCTCTGATCCTCGCCTCCCTACTCTGAAGAGTACATGCTGTTACTCTCTTTTATAGAGAATGAAACTAAGGTTTAGAGTGTTAAGTAACCTACCCAAGTTCAAAAATTAAGAGGGGCCAAATTAGGATTAATACCCTGTTTATCTGGCTTTAAAACCTGTATTGTTTTCTCTGATACACAATTTTCTAAAGTCTTCCATGACCCTCCTATCTTAGAAAAGGGTCTGAGACAAGCATTTTTATCATTTGCCCCTTATATTTATATACTGAGTTCAGGCGGATTTGTTTGTGAGCACCACATAAATAGTTAAACAGATTGTCAGTTTCCCTTTGGGCAGGAAGTCTGGGTGTTCTAGAAAGTTTTTCCCTTTACCTGGTAGGTGAGTTCCTTTACTCTTCTCTCGTGTTTCCGCAAACCTTTAACAGCCTCAGCATTACGTTTCTGCTCATTTTCAACCTCTCCTTCAAGCTCACGTACCTACAACCAAGAAAGATACGTATATAGCTAGTCTTAGGGGATATTAATTAGCTCACGACCTGCTGAAGATATTTTGGCTGAATGCCTTCAGCCTCAAGACAAAGCTGGGCTTTAATATATAGGGAGAGAGAAAAAGAGAGGGAGTGTCCTTTTCCCCTTCCCAGATTCAGAGAGATTGTGAGACCCACCCTGGCCTCCAGTTTCTGGATCTGCTTCTTCCCGCCCTTCAGGGCCAGCTGCTCAGCCTCGTCCAGACGGTGCTGCAGGTCCTTCACTGTCTGCTCCATGTTCTTCTTCATGCGCTCCAGGTGGGCGCTGGTGTCCTGCTCCTTCTTCAGCTCCTCGGCCATCATGGCCGCCTATTTAGTAAATGCATCAAGACAATAAGGAAACCTGGTAATGGGAGGTAACACACCTGTGTCAGTAAAACCAATGCTTAGCTTGCTCACATCAGTGATGGCCTTCTTGGCCTTCTCTTCTGCATTGCGTGATTCTTGAATGACTTCTTCCACTTCACTCTGGAGTTGTGAAACATCATTTTCCAATTTCTTCTTGGTGTTGATTAGGCTGGTGTTCTGTTAAAAGTAGTCAATGGAAAGTGATAAGACTTGTTTGCCAATGTGGGATTTTACAGATGTCTTACTTGTTGGCTTGTGCAGGGGACCTGACAGCAACAATTTACTCAACTTTAAATTTTGTTCACTGCAAAATATTAATTATTTGAAAGATTGGAACAGCCCCCTCCAGCTACCCCAGTGTCTGTCTGATTTATGCATGACAACTTTTGGGAGATTTAAGAATGCCTATATTAATTAATTGCTCTTTCAATTATATTTCAATCAGACATTACTAGTGTTATATCCTCAAAAGTTTGGAAATAGCAGAAAGTAATTGATTTTTTTTTTTTTTGTGAGTGCTTGGCATTGGGAGTTTTTCGGTTGAGAAAGGATCTATTCTCTGATAACTTTCATGGTTTGCTCCCCGGGGGAATACTGAATTAGTCTTAGGAAAACATTTTATTAAAATTTTAATCCAGTGCTTCTCAAAGGGAATCAGCACTGCCTCATTGTGTATTTGGAAACATTTGGAGGTCGGTGTTTTTGCTTGTTAAAATGACCACCCGATGCCACTGCATTTAATGTCCAGGCAAATCAGCAATATCCTGCAGGACTCCCGTACAATAAACACAACAGTGCTAAATGCAGAAGGACTCCTGACGAGAAACACTGTGTGGCATATTTTTGGATTCCGGAGTTAACAAATCATCTTTATTCAAGTTTATTCTAAATCATGGTTTTCAAGATCTAAGAGTCAAAACTCTAAAGATTTTTTAAAATAAAACTCTCCTTTTAGATATTAGAAAATCTTAAAAAAGACATGTAGGAACACACACCAAAAAATTGCCTATCGTCCCACCATTCCAAGAAACTGCAGTTAATATTTTAGAGCATATCCCCCATCCTTTTTTATGTACATATATTTATAAAAATGGAGCATTTTTCTGCTATAATTCTGATCCATCACTCAGCATACACCAGCATTTGTCTGATGTGGAGGTCTTACCTGGGTGTGCAGGAGCTGGACGCGCTCGCTGGCATCCAGGAGCTCCTGTTCTGCGATTTTCCTGCTCCTATCTGTCTGCTCCAGAGTGGCCCGCAGCTCCTCAATCTCGGACTGCAGCAGATTGGCTCTGCGCTCCACCATGGCCAGCTGCTCCTTCAGGTCCTCCTGGCCCCGCAGGGCGTCATCTAGGTGCAGCTGGGTATCCTGTTAAGTTAAAAAAAAAAAAAAAAAAAAAAAGCCTTAGACACTCTGAAGAGGATGAGAACATCCCAGGAGGTGAACTGGCAGAATGTACTGGTGCCAAGAGCAGGAAGTGACAGGCCTGTCATTTGAGTGTGAAAATGGTGATGTCACCAGCTTAGGTGAGTGAGAACGATCAGGAGACAGAGTCTCATTCTATTTATGCCATTAACTGGTTATTTTTTCATGTGTGAATAACTAATGTCTGTCACTTAGAGAGTATTTTCCATATGCTCTCCCTAGTACTTGACATCTGTTATCTCATTTGATTCTCATAGGAACCCTATGAAGTGGGTAGTTTCATTCTTAATTTGTAGAAGCAGCAGCAGAGGTTCTGAGAGGTTAAATCATTGGCTTAAAATCAGGCAACCAGTAAGTAACACAACCAAGGCTCAGCCTCAGGCTTATTGGTACCAAAGTCTTGTACTCTCTCCCATCTCAAAGCTTATCTCTGGGCTTCTGTTTGTTCTTTTATATAGCATTTCTGTAAAAATATATTCTGTGCATATTTAATTTAGCTATCTCCATACTGTGAGCTGTGTAATTTGTTAAAAGAAAAAAAAAACTGGTTTTTTTTAGCACAAAGATGTTTTGCTGAATGGAGGACAGGTCACTTCCCTGGCTTAGCTGTTGATGTGGACCCGTTTACCTTCAGGATGCCTTGGGTGTTCCTGTAGTTCCTCAAACTCTCTGCAGCCACGCGGTTGGCATGGTTCAGCTGGATTTCCATCTCATTGAGGTCTCCCTCCATCTTCTTCTTGAGCCTGATGGCATCATTCCTGCTCCTGATCTCCGCATCCAGGGTGCTCTGCATCGACTCCACAACCCTGATGTGGTTTCTCTTCAGCTGGTCAATTTCCTCATCCTTCTCAGCAATTTTCCTGTCGACCTCAGACTTGACTTGGTTCAACTCCAGCTGGATGCGCAGGATCTTTCCCTCTTCATGTTCAAGAGATGCCTTAGCGAAAATAGTGATCAATTAATAATGATTAATTATTATGGTCAATTAATCATAATGATCAATTAATAATTAAAATAACTTAAATATTTGGAGCGTATTGCCTTGTGAGCCAAACTCTTATTAACATTAGTTTGTCTGATTTTACAAAGTACAATGTGACAGTTCCAGGAACCTGCTAGGTAAATCATTTTTTTTGTTGTTGTTTATTCAGTCAGATTATATAGGGCAGCTCTGTAATAATGGTGCTTTGTAAAGTATTAAGTGCTGTGTAAGTATTACTCATGCGAGTACTAACAGAACTTACTTTTAAACTCATGTAGGAAAAATGAACCCTCAGTCTGATTTATACATTAAAATGTTTGTAGAAATTCTCAATTTAAAAACATTTTTCTGATTATAGAATATATATATTCATTGTAGAACATGGGGCAATATAAAAAAAAAGGGGGAAATTCCTATTGTGCGCCCTACCCAAAGATGACCATTTTAATATGATACATTATATTTTTTAGTCTTTCTTCCTACTTATGCATATATTTTTACATGATAAAAATTATAGTGTATATCCACATGTGTCCTTGCTTTAAAATTATTGTCCACCATAAATACTTCCCCATATTAATTATATTTAGTGGTTGGATACAATTGCATCATATGAATGTTCCATAGTTAGCTTCATCTTGTTCTGGGATTGGAAATCTTTGTGCTTAAAGATTTATCTCCATTTAAGAGAATTTTCCTGAGGTAGATTCTTATAGAATTTATGGGTCAGAGTATTATATTTTTAAGGCTTTTGCTGACTATTGCCAAATTGTCCTTCATAAAGGCTGGACAAGTTCATATTCTCCCAAGTGCTGTAATAATGGGACCATCGCCCACTTTGATTTTCCCCCCTTAGCAGAATAATATGTACCTCTGCTTCCTCTAAGGCAGCCTGAATGTCACATTTCTCTTGTTCCACTTGCTTCTTTATTTTCTCCAGTTCATGGATTTGCTTCCCTCCCTCAGCAATCTGCTCAGTGAGGTCAGAAATCTCCTCTGTGGGTGAACAGACAGGGGAGGAGCAGTCAGACTCATGCAACATTGTAAGGGTCTTGCCAGGCTGTTGGAAGTACGGAAGTTCAAGAGCACTCACGCTGCAAGTTCTTGTTCTCTCGCTTTAGGGTTTCCACATGATCCAGGGATTCCTCATAGGCATTCTTGACCTTGAACAGCTCAGTACTGAGCGCTCGGGCTTCCTTCTGGGAGGCCTCAAGTTCAGCCTGAGTTTCCTCGTATTTCTGTTTCCACTCTGCCAGGACCTGAAAAGCACCAGATTGTCAGCTTCTGCAAGGAGAAAGGGAGACCAAGTAAACATTGATGAAGTTTAAGCAGGGCGGGCCACCTTGTCGAAGTTCCTCTGCTTCTTGTCCAGGGCGGCACAGGCCGCATTTGTTCTCTCCACGTCCAGCATGAGGTCCTCTACCTCGTTCTGGAGCCGCTGCTTCGTCTTTTCTAGAGAAGCACATTTAGCGTTCACGGCTTCTATGTGCTCCTCGGCTTCTTGCAGACGCTGGGCCAGCTTCTTCCTGAAACGTTAGCCAGGCAGTTAAGGAGAGCGGTCTGGAACCGGGGCAAGCAATAACATTATAGAAGCAGGCCTGCTTTTATAATGGCAGAGAACATATGGTTATCCAAGCTGTGGCAGCCAGAGCTGCTTTTTTGATCGGTCCTTCATGAAGAGGTCCGAAGTGGTGAGCCCCTGGGTTCAGCCCTTAGAAGCTGCTGCTGGTGCTCCATTGTACGTGTCTTTCCACAGAAGTAATTCAGGATTTTCAGGACTTGCGATTGAGTCTGGTCACAGAAAATGATTATTCAGGACAATTTTATTGATTGATGTATATATCTCATCTCATTCCAAAAAGGATTTGAGGCTAACTAGATATTTTACTGGGCAGAAATGTACTGAGCATACTCATTTGCTTTCTGACTTTCCATTTCATTTTATGTACTTTTTCCTTAGAGAAAAATAGATAGTTTCTGTTAATATGTATTTGAAGTTCTCACCAGAGAGAGAAATTGATGGATAAATCAGGACAGTTTAACCAAGGCAAGTTTTCTTTTTTCCTTTTGAATTGCCCACATTCTTCATTCCCCATTGAGTGCTAACTCTACATCCTAGTGGTACAGAAAAGCCTTTCTCCCAGAAGCCCAAGAAGATCTACTTGAAGGTCTTCTGTGGTCTATACACAGACTAAGGGTTTATTTTATTTAGACCAACCCTGGACATTATGTACAGTTTGGTAGCCTCCAGTATGGGTTTGAAGAGCTGTGTCTTCCTACTGCAATACTAAAGAAGGTGGGCTCTGGAATCAGGATATCTGGATTTAATCATGTGCCCTTGGGTTAGTGGGTAACCTCTCACAGCCTGTTTCCTACTCTGTAATATAGGGGTAAAACATGATGTTGCTATTAAAACTAAATGAGGTAATGTGTATATATAGTACTTGACACATAGTATGCACTCCGTAAATTTAGCATCTGCTATTACTGTTATGTTACCATCATCGACATCATCATCATCCTGTTTCTGGGAGTTGCTGGGTTGTGCAGCTAGAAACCGTGTCATTTTCCTCCACCAGTGTTCACAGCACGTACTTGGCCTCCTCCAGCTCCTCCGTGCGCTGGATGGCATCCGTCTCGTATTTGGTCCTCCACTGGGCCACCTCGCTGTTGGCCTTGGACAGTGCCCTCTGCAGCTCGGCCTTGCCCTCCTGCTCCTCCTCATACTGTTCCCGCAGCAGGTCACAGTCGTGGCGGGAGGACTGCAGGGCGTGGGCCAGGGCATTCTTGGCCTGCGGGAGGACTAGTTCAGTGACTTGAATGCATTTCTTCAGTGATACATAATTTGTATACCCAGACTAGAACCTAACGGGATGTACTTCGATTTGCTCAGCCAAGATCTTTGGTAAAACTCACTTTAGTTTCTTCTTCCAGCTGACGTTTCAGCTCCTCGATCTGCTGCGTAGATGCTTGTTTGCTTCTTGAAAGCTGAGAGACTAAAGCATCTTTCTCATCTAATTGTCGGGAATATTCTCCTAAGAATAACAGACGTAAATGAATTGGTTAACGGCATAAAACTAAGCTTAAGCGCTCATATATGTGTATACTTGTACATTTATATATGTATATACATCAAATATATATATATTTTTTAAAGATTTTATTTATTTATTTGACAGAGAGAGATCACAAGCAGGCAGAGAGGCAGGCAGAGAGAGAGGAGGAAGCAGGCACCCTGCTGAGCAGAGAGCCTGATGCAGGGCTCGATCCCAGGACTCTGAGATCATGACCTGAGCCGAAGGCAGTGGCTTAACCCGCTGAGCCACCCAGGAGCCCCTCAAATATATATTTTATCTGCTTCTAAATATACATATAGAGCTGGTTAGAACTGGAGGCAAAAAGCAGAAATGCCACAGAAGCGTCACAGGTAAACTATTCTGCCGGTTCTTGCTTTGTATTCTTTCTTACTTGCTCAGCACATTGCACCAGATTGTTTATTTCCCTCTAAAGTGGGAGGGAGTATTGCTGTTTCTCCAGAACCTCTGGAATCACTTTTATCTAGTATATAGTTCCAGGGTCCAGGGGAAGGTCCGCACCTGCTTCGGTCTGGAGACGCGCTCTCTGAGCCGTCAGGTCGTTGATCAGCCGCTGCTGCTCCTCTTCCTTGGTCTTAAGTTCATTCACCTGGTCTTCTAGAGTGCGACACATCTTTTCAAGGTTCCCCTATGGGATGTGGCAGTGAAAGATGAGTCACTGAATGCAGTAAAAAAAGTTAAAACTTGAGTAAAAATACTTTCAAGTATTTTTAGAGTGAATAAATTCAAGCATGAGTAGAAAGTTATGGTGCCAACTTGGATGGGACAGGCTAATATTTCAGCATGGTGAGGGTGGAATGTCCCTGAAGTAGCCCTTGTTGGAGCCCATTCATTTTTTCCTGGATTCTTTCCCAACAATACTGACACTTGCTTAAAGTGGATTTTGAAATCGTCTTAATAGGTCATAAGGAAATGCTAACAGAAATGAAGTAGAATGGAATATATTAGAATAGGAAATGTTAGATTAGTGCTATAAACTTCCAGCAAACAATGTTTAGTGACAGAACAATGAGTATTCTGTCAGGTTATTAATTACTAGCAGTTGGAGATGGTTTGGGGTACCTTGGCTTTGGAAATGGCTTCTGCGTTACTGGCGAGGTCATCGATCTCCATCTTCATCTCGCTCTTCTCCTTCTCCAGCTTCTGTTTGACCCTCTGCAGGTTGTCTATCTGCTCCCCGAGCTCGGCCACACTGTCCGCGTGCTTCTTCCTCAGGGTGGCTGCCGTGGTTTCGTGCTGCAAGGTGGCCTCCTCCAGGTCCCTGCGCATTTTCTGGAACTCAGCCTCACGCTTCTTGTTCATCTCGACCTGGGCAGAAGTGGCCCCACCGGCTTCCTCCAGGCGCTCACTGATCTCCTCCAGTTCCCGGGAGAGGTCAGAGCGCTGCTTCTCTGCTTTGGCTCGGGAGGCCCGCTCTGCCTCGATTTCCTCTTCCAGCTCCTCGATGCGGGCCTGGGGGTGACACATCAACATTAACGTAAACTCATCTTAGTCTCAGGGTTTTTGGGGTACAGAAAAAAGTGAAGGTGAGATGGTTTACCTGCAGCTCTTTGATCTTCTTCTGTAGTTGAACTTCTACTGCCTGCTCATCTTCAATTTTGCTTAGCAGATTGCTGATTTCAAATTCTTTCCTGTAGACAGAAGACCAAGACATATTACTACTCATGAATTGAAAGATGATATCACATGGAATTTTTTTCTGGAGTTCCTACTTTTTGAGTTTCTCATCAAGTTGCTGCTTGTCATTTTCTATATCCATTGTGGATTCTTGGGCCAATTTTAGGTCTCCCTCCAGTTTCCTCTTTGCTCTTTCTAGATCCATTCGAAGTTTCTTTTCTTGCTCTAGAGACCCTTCAAGCTAATGAGAAAGGAAAATATGTTAAACATTGAAAATGTTTTTTAAAAAATCCTTTAGATGGATATAAAAAACACACTTACATCATCCACTTGCTGCTCTAGCTTGGCTTTAGCCTTGGTCAGGGTGTTGACTTTGTCCTCTTCTGCCTGCAGGTCATCCAAGGTCTGCTGGTGGGCCTCTTGGAGGGCTTTCTTCTCCTTGGTCAGCTTTGCGATGGTTTCGTCCAGACCTGCCATCTCTTCCGTGAGGTTTTTCACCTTAAAAAATTAAAAAAAGAAATTGTAGCTGTGCTAAAGCATGTTAATAGGGTGGTAGAACGTCTGCATGGTAGAACAGAATATGATGCATACCTTGTTCTCTGTGGCGTGCTTCTCCTTTTCAACCTTGGCCAGGGTCAGCTCAAGGTCGTCAATGTCTTTCTTGAGCTCTGAACACTCATCCTCCAGTTTCCTCTTCTTGGCTGTCAGCTCAGCGTTGATCTCCTCCTCATCCTCTGCTCTCTCAGTCACCTCCTTGATCTTGGCCTCCAGCTGGATTTTGTTTTTGATCAGTTGCTCACACCTTTCCTCTGCATCAGCCAAGGCATCAGCTTCCTGTGGAGAGATTCGTTAAGGTCATTAGAGAGCTTGTTACGGTTTTGAACTTGTTCTTTACACAAAATAGTAGTGTTTGCTGACTTTTCGTGCCTTTTTCGGTATGAATATATATTAAACTTAATTGAACATTATTACATGGCCTGGAGACATGGAGCTAATTAAAAGCAAGACTATAGACTTAGAATAAAATTAATTTGAAAAATGACTGGATTGAAGTGTCTAGGAGAATGATAGGCCTTGGGAAGCCTGAGGTCTTGTCTCCATATTGTCTCCGTATGGATGAACATGGGCAAATTACTTTATTCCTTTATCTTTAGTTTTCTGATATGTAGTTGAGAGGGCGGGAATAAATGATCATTGGGAACATTTCAGGTGTGATATCAAAATATTTTTTTAAAAGAATTTATTTATTTATTTGTCAGAGCGCACAAGCATCGGGAGTGGCAGGCAGAGGGAGAAGCAAGCTCCCCACTGAGCAGGGAGCCTGATGTGGGATTTGATCCCAGGACCCTGGGGTCATGACTTGAGCCAAAGGCAGACACTTATCTGACAAAGCCACCCAGGTGCCCGCAAAGATTTTGATTTAGGTTGGTTAGATTTGGTTTTGCTCATTCCCTGTTCACCTCCAGAAACTAGTTGTTCGGCTGAATTTAAAAAGGAAAAGAAAAAGAACTTAAATAATTTTATGCCTGTGAATACATTTCCATGAATCGTTTGTTAATACACTCACAACCTTCCTGATAATCCACAGTAGTGCTGTAAATGTCCACAGTTTTCATTTGTACTTTAAGGAACACCTGTTAGTCTCAATATGAAGTTTAGAATATACAAGAATATGTAATTTTGAGGCATTACATAGCCCCGAACAGTTTTTATGAGTGACTGAGGAATTCAAATACAAATCAGCTTAGCCTTATTAGATTACTCTTGCCTGGGGAATTTCTTTGAATTCTCACTCAGTGTTTGTTTTGTTCATAGTTTATGTTTTTTAAATCCTTAAATGAATGACAATGGGGACTTCCCAGGGGTCCTTTGCTCTTATTTTTAATAGCGATGTATTTGGTAAGTGTTTATTCACTGACTGATGACAAGAGCTGTGAAGAGACGCAAGGCTGAAGCAGCTGTTGGTTGTGTGTTTTGGGAAAATGTAACCTTCATGTAAGTGGAGGTATCAGAAGGGAAGTTGAAAATAGCTTTAAGATTTTAGGGAAACTATCCTTTTCACAGGTTTTTTCATGGCAATGGTGGCTTTTGGACCATGCAAATGGGAGGTTGTCCTTGGTCAGAGTACTGGTCCAGTCTGTCCCCCACCCTGATTACAACTTTTTCCTGAGCTAGTAAACAGAATAAGAGCTTGGGATGTCTGTCAGAGGAGGGCTCACAGAGGGAACTTGGCTCTACCTTATACATTGGTGGCTCAGTTCATGTAACTGCAGGCAGATTTATTGAGCTAAATCTCAGGGGTTAGGGATGGAGAGAAGTAAGAATAAGGGGCACCTGCACCCCAGTTTTTATAGCAACAATGTTCACAGTAGCCAAACAGGCAAGAGCTGAGATGTCCATTCGACAGATGAATGGATAAAGAAGATGTGGTTCGTATATACAATGGTATATTACTCAGCCATTAGAAAGGATGACATCTTACCATTGACACTAATGTGGTTGGAACTGAAGGGTATTATGCTGAGTGAAATAAGTTAGTCAGAGAAAGACCGTTACCATATGGTTTCACTCATATGTGGAGTATAAAAAACAGCATAGAGTATTATAGGGGAAAGGAGGGAAAACTGAATGGGAAGAAATCAGAGAGGGAGACAAACCATGAGAGACTCTTATGTATAAGAAAACAAACTGATGGTTGTTGGAGGGGAGAGGAGTGGAGGAATGGGGTAACTGGGTGACAGGCCTTAAGGAGGGCACATAATGTGATGATGGGCACTGGTGTGGTATGCAACTGATGAACCAGAAGTTTCTGCTTCTGAAACTAGTGAGGTACTGTATGTCGGCTACTTGAATTTAAAAAAAGAATAATGGCCTTTCTTTAATTTCAGTACAGTTTCAGACTTGCATCTGGAGAATAGGATGATCCTCGTAAGGCTGGGATGAAGCACACCAGGCAAATGGGTAAGCTGTCTGACTAAATGCTGGGTCCTTGCCTTCAAAAGTCTTCCTGCATGGCTGCTAGATTTGTGATATTATTGAATGGTCTTTAGTTCTCCCTTTCCCATTTGTAATTTGGAAGTCATTGTGCATATCTTCCTCATAGGTCTACTGAGAGGTAAGTGAAACACCTAAAAAAGTAACTTGAGATTTTTCTTTTCCAAGACAAGGCTGTCTGTAAATCTAAAGTAGGTATGCCTTCCAGAAACGCTGCGGTAACATGTTGCATTCAGAATACAGAATACTCACGGACTGAACTTGGAGCTGCAGGTCATTTTTCTCTTTTAAGAGAGTGACCATTTTTTCCTCCAGTTCCTTCCTTTTGGCCTCTGACTTGGCGAGCTCGTCTTTGGTTTTCTGAAACTCTTCCTTCATGGTGGCCATCTCCTTCTCGGTCTCTGCGCTCTTGAGGAGTGGCTTGATCCTGAAGAAGAGCTTCATCCAGGGCCAGTGCTTGACGTTCATGAAGGCGCGGATGTTGTACTGGATGCAGAAGAGGGCTTCTCTGAAATGATGTAAAAATATCAGCGTCGATCAAGTCATCGGGGCCAGTGTTACTGTTGTTAGTTTTTATTTTACTCACAGGTTCCCCTTGTGGTGAGCCCCCAGGTGTAAATGATACAGCAGATTTTGTGTATGTTCCATGTGGGCTTTATACAGACACAGACACATTCATCGTAGTGCCCGGGGTAACCAGTTTGCTGAAGTGTATGGCTCATATTGAACAGTTCTGTGTTCTCAAGACCCATACCACGCTAGCAAAGGAGCAGACCGTAGAGCGGGAATACTTTGCACATATGAGAAACACATACCAGTTTAAGACCATTTGAGATATTGCAGTATTGGTGATTTGGGGGTGGATGTGGCATTTGTGAGTTGGTTGTGCTGCCAGGCTGTGGGCCTGCAGAGTGAGCTGTGAGATGACACCGGATGCTGAGATGCCCCGCCTGAGGAGTTTAGGATTTAGCACATCTTTCTTGAAACCTTTCCTCTTATTTTGATTACCACTGAATTATCCACTCATAACTTTTGTTAGCTTTTTCAGATAATGTACTGGCTTTCCTCAGATTCTTTCAAATGCCTCATTCTTATTTGCTTAATTAGATTTTTAATATCTATAGGTGATTTAGCATGCATGGAACACCCAAATTTGTTTTATCTAAGTACAATTTTTAAATAGTAATAAAAGATGTCTCTTTTGCAAACTGTAGCACTAGACTAGCAAGCTTTGCTGTATACCTCTTCAAGCTTATTAAAATGAAAATTCACTTTCTGTATAGGTCCAAATTATAAGAACCATGACTCTGAGAAGGCAAATACCATGACACAAACCACAATGTAGATGCGTGGGAAGGACTTGGGAACACTTACAATACCAGTCCGAGTAAGCAGGGGAGGAGCAAAATGAATGCAAAGTGTGTGTGGTGGGGGTAGGAGGGGGGCAGGGAGTGCATCAGTGCTGGACAGATAGAGCTGGATGAGGCTCACTGGAGAAAGGACAAAGGCAAGCTCGATTGGTAAATAAGTAAATTAGGACGAAGGGGAAGGGCTGGGGCAAACAGGAAAACAGGAGATCAGCAAAATACTCAGCCTGGCTGGAAGAGGCTGTGTGGTTGGGAATGACGGATGTCCTGGGGAATACAGAGGACCCTGACAGCCACGCAAGGCAACTGGATTTGTCATGGGGGACCAGGGGGGCCACAGACTGAGATATGCATGTTGGAAACTGTGCTTATTACACGTTATTCTGGCAGCTCTGTGTGAGGTGGATAGACAGGGAGAAGCTGGAGGGAGTCCAAGTGTGAGGGCTCAAGAGAAGGCGGATATGTCTTAGCAGTATGTTCTAATCATGTGAAAAGCATGTATTTGCCACAAAATAAAAGTTGATAAATGAGAAAGGCTGGGTGATAGTCCCATAGGGACTTTACAGTGCAGATAATCTGCACTGTTGTTACCTCCTTTGCAACATCTTCTGATACTCGACCCTCATTAGGAATCCCCTGCAGACGGCCTGAGTTCTTGTTATAATCTGGGCCAACTTTTCATCTCTCATTTCTTCCAGAAGACCCAGAAGTCCAGCTTTGAAGAAAACCTGGAAAAAACAAGAATCCCGAGTCTTCCCCATGGTACAGGAGACACAGAAATAGAAGAAGGGCATGGAGCAGGTAGGAATAAATGACAGATATACCTTGGTATGTCCAAATTTATACTGGGTGTGGTCAATATCAATAGAGGCAAGAAGTTTCTCCGAAGCCTTCTTGCTGTCGATGAACTGTCCTTCTGGAATAGCACTTGCATTTAAAACTTTGTATCTGTTCAGTCAAACAAAGGAAAGAATGATTAGTGAGGTATGATTATATGGGGCAACCAAATGACCACAAAAATCTGAGAGAAAAAGTAAAAGAAAATCCAGCTGTCCTTCAGGTGCAGATAGTAACACAGTGTGATTTTTCTGTAGTTTAATGCATGCGTCCTTCCTATTTATAAGAAATATCACCTCTTCGAACTCTCATCCTGTCCTACTGCCAGAAGACTATATTATCTGACTTCTTAATTTTATAGCATTTACTAAGCAGGGCACATGAAATACGATGAACAGAGGACAACAATTAAGATGATAGAATGTTCACAGCATTCAGTGAAATACAACAAAGAGACACTGGCCTTTGTTTAAAATCCCCATAAAGGATCCTGCTCGGGAACCCCTTCCTGCAGATGCGGATCCCTTCCAGCACCCCGTTACACCGCAGCTGGTGCAGGACAAGTTCATGCTCCATGGCCCCTGAGAGGAAGAACACACGTGCCTCATTTCATGGTCTAAAGCAAGCACCCTGGAGCTTGTTTGGGCATCAGATGGGTCTTACCTGGAGTCTTGGTTTCGTTGGGGATGATGCAACGTACAAAGTGGGGGTGAGTGCTTCTCAGGTTGGTCATCAGCTTATTTAGGTTTTCCTAGAAAGCCAGACAGAAGGGACTTGATGAGAAAGTTTGATTTCAGATTGCTTTTTGGTAATTATTCAGAGTGAACCCAGGCACTTCCTTAACTGTGAGGTATAAGCCTCTGAGGCTTCAACTGCTCTGAGCTTTTAAGGTCTTCAGAGTTCTAGACTGCCAGTTAGTCACAAGGCCAAGTGTTGGGAAGAAATGCAGGTCTTCAGGGTATTCATTTATAATAGTTAGGATCTATTCTCTAAACAAACTGCAAATCCCATAGCCTTGATGCATAGGAATTGCTCTCGCCTGGGAATCAGAAGACAGAATCTGTGGTCTCATTCTGCTACTGATGAGCTGCTTGACTGTAAAATCCCACTTGTCTTTCTGGACCTTAATCTGAAAAGAGTTGAGATTACCTCTAAATTCTCTTTCATCTGTCTAAGTGCTAGTAATTTTCACAGTTGTAGTTGACACTGGGAACCTAAGCTAGCCCTTGTCCCACCTTTGCCGTTTCTTCCTTGAGGTTATTCTCCATGGAACCTGTGACATCTTGTTTGTAATTTTTTTTTTTTTGATGAGCCTAAAATCACGAGACTGTATAATCTTGCATGGGTGGATCTTGGGTGCCTGGGAATGATCCAAAGCCTGAAGCATCTAGGGGATGTTATTTCAAAAAATAAAGTAATTGCTTATGACTGATGATGATGTCTTACTCAACTATAGAAGACTCACATGTAAATATTTCTCAATATTTCTTAGGTATAGTCTTTGAGAAGGCACAGTTGCTTTTTTCTTCTTTCATATCCCAGTTAACTATTAGGAAACAAAGTAAATACTGTGGGCTTCTCTTCTTGAAGACATGTGCAAGGATAAGTTTATGAAGCAAGAGCCTACTTGGTGAGATAAGGCAGATTGGTAGTGAAAAAGAAAAAGAACTGGCCAGTCTTCCTGTTCTAGTGACAGGTTATAGTCTTCAGCTTTAAAAGGAATGAGATTTAGCCATGCAGATTCTGACAAAGCAGCTGTGGTCCAGACATTTCACACATTTCCCTTTGGAAGAGTTAGTTGTTAAGTTATCTGACAAAATCACATTATTTGTAGTAAAATTATTTGTTATTTTAATCTTAAGAGATATTTTATAGCTTAATCATCCAAATAAATCATTAGTCTTGGTTTTAGAGGATTTTCTGCCATTATAAAAAATTAAATCCACGTCAGAGGACAAAGATGTATATTGAGGGAAGGATGTGCTAAAGAGCGTGTCTCTGGTTCATTGTCAAAGAACTCAGGAGCGTTCTTGAAGGGCAACATTGGTAGAATAAAGATAACAGCTTTCCTTGGGTACAGCTTTGAAGTTCAGCTATGCTTCTTTAAAAATCAGCCTGATTACATAATATGAAAGCTGCTAAGGCTGTTTCGGCATTACTGAACACATTAGATCATCATAATGAAGAATAATGGGTAGAGCATCTTGCCCTATAAGAGAAGTATTGCTTGGTTCTACCATGATAAGAGTGAGTATTTGAAGATTCCACTCTCTCCTGATTTATTCTGAACCTTGTAATTCTGATAATTTATAGAAACCGAATAGAGTTTTTGGGTGAAATTGGTACTTTACCCTGAAAAGGGCTGACACCGTCTGGAATGAAGAACCCTTCTTCTTAGCACCTTTCTTTGCGCCGCTATCTGAGGTAGAAAGAACAATCTATCAATTAGAGCAGAATGTTATATTGACATTTGGTGGGAATGGGCTTGATTTAGTTTAAGGGCACAGAAAGTACCTGCTTCAGCACTTGCATAGGTGGAAAAGAGACTGGCCAGAGTCTTCATTGCGGACTTCTGGTACAGCCCAACCACAGTGTCATTCAGAGGGTCCTTGTTCTTGTCAAGCCAGCCACCAATGTTGTAGTCCACAGTGCCGGCATAATGGATCAGAGAGAAGTGGGCCTCCGCCTTGCCTTTAACAACCTTAGGCTTCTGGAAGTTGGCCGACTTGCCCAGATGCTGGTCATACAGCTTGTTCTTGAAGGAGGTGTCTGTGGCCTTGGGGAACATGCACTCCTCTTCCAGGATGGAGAAGATACCCAGTGGCTGAATTCAGAAAGGTGGACATTAGTGTCAACTTCTGTTTCCCAAAAGATACAGACGTGGTGGTTGTATCTGATTGAATTATCAGAACTGCCAGATAAATAAATAAATAAATAAATAAATAAAATAAAATAAAAATATATAAATATAATAAAATAAATATAAATAAATAAATATAATTATATATATAAATAAATATATATAAATAAATATAAAATATATAAAATAAACCAGGTCATAGCCCACAAAGAAATCCTTTCGTTATCATTGGAGTAGCTTTCCCACCATTCCTTGTCATATTCAATCCATAGCACACTTTCAGGTAAAAGAATAGCAGAATACAGTCAGTATAGCATGTACGGGCATTTTGTTAAAATGTTCTGTGTTATCACACATTTTATCTATTTAATGAATTAATCTACTGTCACTTTTATATTGTTATGAAAGGGATTTACTGACTTAGAGTGATGTTTACTTTATATGCAGTAGTTGAATAATATAAATAATCCAAACCTTATTTAAGACATTTTCTGTATTTAATCCCCTTTGGGTTATAGAAAACTATAAGCACTTAGACTTCTTGACTTCCAAACAGATTATCTTTTATAGAGGTTCTTGCTGAGTTACATGTGTACTAATTTTTATCTAGAAAAAAGATTTATTTTTGTTGCTGATGTCTTCGATTGCGATGGAGATAGATTCAGAGCTAGTGAGGTAGTTCTGCTGGTGGAGGTGATCATCTCAATTGAGTTTTCAGAGCTGCTTTAAAACCAGGTTTGAGTTGCTGTTAGGACAAAACTGGTTAGAACAGAATGAAACTAAACAAGCTGATTCTTCTTCTTCTTCTTTTTTTTTTTTTAAAGATTTTATTTATTTGTCAGAGAGAGAGAGAGCAAGCACATGGCAGGCAGAGGTAGAGGAAGAAGCAGGCTTTCAGCTGAGCAAGGAGCCAGATGTGGGACTCGATCTCAGGACCCTGGGATCATGACCTGAGCTGAAGGCAGATGCTTAACTGCTGAGCCACCCAGGTGTCTGCTTCCACTCTGATCCTTCATACGCAGAAGTTGAAAAGAGGAAGTTAGTTCTAAACAAAAATTCTGTTTGTTCTTATATCCTTCTATGTAAGATCACCGTGATACTTTCTAGAATTGCTTCAGACACTTGGGAAAGTTATCCTTGCACTCTGTCTTTCCTTTAGAAGTCAAACAGAGCAAGGTGCTGGGGTGGCTCAGTCAGTTAAGTGTCCAACTCTTGATTTCAGCTCAGGTTTTGATATCAGGATTGTAAGTTCAAGCCCCGAGTTGGGCTGCCCATTGGGCATGGAGCCTACTTAACAAAACATGAAGAAAGTCAAACAGACCTTCTCGATGAGCTCGATGCAGGCAGCCAGGTCCATCCCGAAGTCGATGAAGGTCCACTCGATGCCCTCCTTCTTGTACTCCTCCTGCTCCAGCACGAACATGTGGTGGTTGAAGAACTGTTGCAGCTTCTCGTTGGTGAAGTTGATGCACAGCTGCTCCAGGCTGTTGAACTAAATAAAACAAAATTTTCAACATTAAGTGGGTTTTTTAGCAGTAAAATTCTGAAAAATTATTTTATTGAAAAACTGAAAAATTCTTTTAGTGAAAAAAATAGGGAATCCAGTAAAGAAATAAAATTA